>NC_133754.1:66068653-66388461 GCF_036562045.2 Rhinolophus sinicus
AGAGGTTTGGTTTCTTCTGAGCCTCTGTTTTTGGCCTGTAGATGGCTGTCTTTTCCTGTGTCTTTACCTGGTCTTTTTTAGTGTGTCTGTGTCCTAATCTCTTCTAATAAGGACACCAGTCATATTGGATTAGGGCCCACCTAATGTCCTCATTTTAATTTAATCACCCCTATAAGTTCCCTATCTCCAAATACAGTCACAGTCTGAAGCACGGAACAAGGTGGGGGTGGGGTTAGGACTTGAACATATGAATATGGGGGCGGGGGACATAATTCAGCTCCTAACACAGGATTATTGGGGCTATGGCTATCACCGCTGGGGATGGTAGGCCTGAAGGTAGGTGCCATCTAGGATGGTAAGCAGTAAGTTACTTACCCTAAGCTCCGAAGATGCTCTCTACTGGAGTACAAGTCTATCTTCAAGAAACTTAGAATTAGGTTTGGAGACTAGACATCATCATGAGATTCGTTAAATGAGGGTTAAGCATTGCTTTCATTCTGTCTACGAGGCTGTGGGTTGAGTTCTCTATGTTGGGGCATTGGGGTAGGTGTGAAGAAAAAGTTTAAGAAGCCACTTTCTGGACTGTGGGGAGCCACAGAACATTCTCAATACAACTCAAAAAAAAAAAAAAGAGATTTCCACTTGAGAGAAGTAAATCCTATTAATGCCCAGTACATAGAAACTGATAGACTTAGGTTCAAATTCCTGTTGCTCTGTAAATGAATCAACAGGTTGCAGCTTCTCTGTGGCTCACAGAAACTGGCCCAGAGTAAACACCTTTTCCCTTTCCCTCCAAATCTTGACGCATTACCCACACATCTGAAGCCAAAACCAAAACAAGTGGTCTAATTTTCCTGTACACAATATAACCTGAAATTACCAAAATTGACCAGCAGATGATGCTCTTGAACCAGTGAGGCGAATGTTCCTGTAGTTGTTGCCAGTATGAAAATGAGCCCCGCCCCCCAAAAAAAAGGAAAGAAAAGAAATAAACTGATGAGTTCTTGTTGGATGCTTAAAACTGTATAAAATTCAACTGAATCAATAAAAATAATAAACTGCCCCTATTAGAACTTAAGACAAAGAGGTGTTGGGGCGGGGGTGGGAGGCTTGTCAAGTTCCATATCTCTAAGGTGTAGAATTTCAGCAGATGCCTTTTTTCTCCTTGTTCCTCACTCTCTTGCATGTTCAGCTTAAGTATCGGTACCTTTAATCAGCTACAACTGAGTTTCCCCGAAAATAAGACCTAGCCGGACCATCAGCTCTAGTGTATCTTTTGGAGCAGAAATTAATATAAGACTCAGTCTTTACATTATATTATATCATATTATATTATATTATACCAGGTCTTATATTACATTATATAAGATTGGGTCTTATATTATATTATAATTATATTGAGTCTTATATTAATTTTTTGCTCCAAAAGACACATTGGAACTACTGGTCTGGCTAGGTCTTGTTTTCGGGAAAACACGGAAGAAGTCTTTGAGGAAATGAAAAGGTATTTATATTCAGAAATTTTAGGACTGTCTTAACAGATAACTGCTTTATGAACTGGAATATTTCATCAATTTCCAAATATTTTATTATTCCAATTATTTTCTTAAAAGCTTTGGTACATCAAGAAATCTAGCTTAGCTCCCTTAAATACCAAAATTACCTAAATCCCCTTTCTTTGACCAAACTACTAAGAAACCTTCTGATTAAAATGTGGCTGCCCCTGTAGCTTTCCTATAGGCAAAGGACTGAGACAGGTTAGTTAGTGTGACATCAGGCAATTAGAGACTCCATGTTAGACTGAGCAAAAACAGAACAAAAACAGAACACAGGACAACTGTACCAGGACAAAAATATCACCAATCATACTCTGGGACAAATGGGTTTGTTTTAATGGCCTCCCCCAAGCTGAGCAGTAGAGCGAGTCTGGGGAATATTTTATCCATAGGCACCAGCATCCCATCATCCCCCTCCCAAGTAGAAATAAAGGTATATAAACAGAAGCTTTTTACCTTAGCTAGTGGGCATCCCAGCTTCCGGTACCCGCTCCCACTCAGGAGCTGTACCTCTTTGCTTGCTATAATAAACTATCTTCCTGTTCCACTCTTTGCCTCTCCCTGATCCGTGTATCCATTCTTCGGCTCCACGAGACTACGAACCCCGGCATTCACTAGGGAGCATCCTCCATCAGGATGAAAATCGCTAATGTTATTATTCCTACAATGTACTAAGAACTATGCCAAATGCTGTACTTCATTTACCCCCAACTACACTAAGCCTCTGTTTCCTCTTCTAAAAATGGTGTTAATAAATGAGGTATACAGAGGATTGACTTGCTCAAGGTCACAGTTACAAGTTGTCAAACGCAGGCTAATTCCAGAACTCAACTCTCCCCATCTCAGCAAGACCTTCCTTGTCCCAGGTTGAGACAATCCCTACTGCCTTCCCTGCTTTGTTCTCCCACCACTTATCATCGTCTAAGAAATAACATTTCACTTTTCTTTGTTTTGTTCATTGCTGTATGCCCAGCATCTACAACCGTGCCTGGCACGCAGTAGGTGCTCAATAAATACTTGTGGTATATTTACTTCAGTCTCTGTCCACTTGGATAATAGGAGCCTGAATCGATCCCTGAAAGAAGGATCCCCTTCAAGGTGCTGACCCCCCAGATTTCTGAGCAAGCACAATACGGGGCACATGCTAGACCACAGCGATTTCACTAAGTAGCACCCAACAAGTAATGACTAGAGAGACAGGCTGCCTTCCTCTGGGCACCCAGCCAGACTGTGTCTTTTCTGTTAAAAATTTCTACAGCTACCACTGGGTAAATACCAGCTATGTGTGCCAACCACTGCTAAATTGTGCATCGTGTTTAATCCCAGCAGTATCTCGTCATGTGACAAGGTGTTGAAATGAGGCTGGGAGTGTCTAATTTGTCCGAAGTTGCACAGCTAGGAAGTGGCAGAGGCAGTACTTTAATGAATGTACAACTAACTACCAAGGACCAGAGGTAGTTATAGATGGGAACCGTGCTGTTAGTGCAGGAAGAATCAGCTCATGGACACAACCCACTCCTGCCTTGACTATTCTGCACCACAAAGGGTCTCCTGTGCGTACATATGAACACTCAGACAGACATCCACGCCTGGTCCATAACTCATCCAACAGCCATTCTTTGGCTACCCTTCAGGCCAAGAAATAAGCACACCAGAGGGGGAATCAAGGCCAGAGGTCCCGGAATATTTGGGCCAGGCATTCTGGGGTCCTATGTACTGGGAGCATGGTCTAGAAAACAGGGCGGCTATGGATTCCAGGTGAACATGTCCCCTTGGTACCAAGATTCCTCACCTCATGGAAAAGGTGGGGGGTGTCTTCTCACTATGGCTCAGCTGCTAAGGGGTCTAGTGGGAGGTAGGTCACCAGATGTCTGTCAATGCACCAGGATAAGCAAACCTCCCACCTCACCCCACATCCCCAAAGTGTCATGGCGTTCTTCCACCTCAGGGACAGAATTTGGTCTATCTGTCTACTTTCCCTCAGTTCTTTGGGGGCCAAGAAGATCTGACATATCCCAGCAAACCTAGACTCATCTTCCCCTTGAGGTCCAGGAATCTCCTTAAAATCCTCCATTTTCCTGTCTTTGCCTGGGGACTCCCCAGCTTGTCTCACCCATTCCAGTACTCCAGGCAGCACTCTGGGGTCATGCTCCTCTGCCAGTCCTGGCCATTGGGGCACAGCCCAAGGGAGGTGGATGGAAGCTGCAACCAGGAATGGAAGTAAACATATTCATTAGGCCATCATCATCCTCGAATGCTCTGCCTACTTCTTAATTTGAAAAGTGATATGTACTGATTTAATTTAATATGGAGATTATAAAAATTGAAATGGCTGGCCCTTCCACCAATTCCACTCTACTGAAATACCAAGTATTAATTAGGAAAGTGTGTCAGTCCACAATGTATGCTCCCACAAACACATAATGGTGGATATGTTGTACAAAAATAAACTTTTACTCTTCGTTACTGCTACCAAGTGTCAGGCCCCCTTTTCCTCATGGGCAGTGGCTCCCTTTATATCTCAGCCCAATTTCGGAATTTTCCATCACTTTGGATGTTAGAACAGTCTCAATTCAGTTTTAAGTCTTCAGTCATATACCTGATCCAAAGTTCTCATTCTCACCCCTGCCTCTGACAACAGTTTATGCTAGACTGATGGGTCCAGCTGTCTCTTTCATACCTCCTCCCTCTTTTATGCACTTGCCCTTTGGAAATAGGGTAGGGAAGAGGCAGAGGAAAAACTAAATCACATGGCTAACCAGCAGAATTGCTTATCTGTTCCCTTCTTTTGGTTTTGGTTGCTTCTCTGGCTAATTGACAGATGGCTGCTCAATCCACTGGCCAATATCCAAACGCTGATTCTCTTTGGGCGTGCCACAGTTGGAGTTTCTAAGGATCTAAGGGGGTCACCCCTCTCCAACATCCTGCCAAGTATGTTCTTGCTTCTGGGATGCCTTGACCCAGCAGGTGGCCCTCTTCTGAGGGTACCAGGATAGTCTTTCAACCCAGCTCCTTCCAAGGGGTCCACTCACTCCCCAGAGAACTCAAGCATTCCTGCTGTGCCAGGCAGTAGAGGGCAGGCTGTCCCCTTGGCACCTGTACTCTCAGCCCCACTATGTTTCCAAGCCCCAGGAGCAGCCAGGACTCTGCTGTTTCAACAGTTCAGAAGCTTTCAGAAGCAGTAACACTCCTTAATCGAGTGCACTGTTCCAACACATTCAGTCTTCTAGAAATAAGGTTGGGAGGCCCAAGTGAAAAGCCTCCCTTCTCATGGTCAGAGATGATGCAAGTTTTGTTGCCCACCACTACCCGTGTTCCCTTGCTAAATCCATCCTCTCACTCACCCAATACTCCTCTTTCGCAGATGAGAAAGCACCAGTTTTGGTAAAAGTCCTCTGAACTTACAGTTTGGGTGATTGTATTACCTTTTATCATCAATTTTAAGTTTAGTCAAATTAAAAAATATATAAGTCCCACGTGGCCACTAACCCCACCTCATTACACATTCACTCAGATATTGTTATCTCTTTTCCCACCTTTACGTTCTGTTCACACAAACAGGCAAATACAGGACTCTAGCTTTTTAGGCTATACTGAAGGCTAGCTGCACAGGGTATGACACACGGTGAATACTTAATAAATTATTAGCTGTAATTGTTATTATTACGATTCCTTCATGACTTTTTTTTATTCACAGAGGCCATTTTTTCTTACATCTTATTCAGCATGTGAAGTAAATATTTTAAATGTTTTGTTTCCTGTAGGAAAATACTTTTGTGAGATGCTCTTCTGTGAGTTCTTCAGAGTAAATCTCCCCCTCTTAAGCTTCAGTCTCCTATTTGTTCCATCTTTTATGAGGCCAGAACATTGTCTTACATGCTATAGATGCAAACATTTTTTAATGAAGACATAACTGGTACATAATTCTCAATATTTTTAAATTGAGTTAGAAATTAAAGCTGGATGTGAGGCTGGTTATATTAATTTTTCTGAAATATAATGAAAGCTCTGGGTTTAATGAATAGATATTAATCTTAGTCTTAATAGTAACCATACCATTAGATCTTTTTTCTATCTTGCAAGTGAAATTTGTTGACGACAGCATTTCTATGCAATAACAAATTTTAAAATTCTTATTAAATATTTCACTGTTTCAAACTTGGTAGGATTTTAACTTGGATGGCTCGTGATATTATTATGCTGAGCGAAGTAAGTCAGACAGAAAAAGTCGAGAACCATGTGATTTCACTGATATGTGGGATATAAAACTGAAAACAACAAAGGAACAATACAAAAAAACAAAGAAACAAAAACTCATAGATATAGACAATAGTTTAGTGGTTACCAGAGGATAAGGGGTGGTAGTGGTAGATGAGGGTAAACGGGAGCAAATATATGGTGATGGAAGGAGAACTGACTCTGGGTGGTAAACACACAATGTGATATATAGATGATGTAATACAGAATTGTACACCTGAAGTCTATGTAACTTTATTAACTATTGTCACCCCAATAACTTTAATTTTAAAAAAAGAGTCACAAGCAGATACTAATTTTTTTCAATGATACAATTTAAATTGGAGTTACAACTAATCTGTTACTATGAAATACGTTACATTATCTCAAGCATTACAAAATCAAATATGTACTTTTTCTTTCTTAACCCTAAAGTATTACTTTTAAAGGTTTAAGTTAATCTGCTGTCTACTTACTTCTAATTTTTTTCCAAGGTTTAAATACATTTATTCAGTAAGGAAGAAAAGTACGTTATCCCCAATTGTTGAATTGCCTTCCCAAGCAAAATTATGGGGATACCTTCACAGACAGCTGAGATTGCTGAAGTTTGCAGCTCACATCAAGATTGTAGCTTTCTTCAGTGTTTCTGTCAGTTTTGCATTTCTTTGCTTCCCATTAGATACATGTCTATTTAGCTCTAACATGACTTTAAGGTCATTCCACCGAACCTTTCATGCTCTTAGTTAATTCTATTGCAATCACTTTGAATAGGATGAATCTATTCTTTTCTTATTCTAACTATCTGGTAAGACCACAGCTTTCTTGAATTCTAAATACTGTCAGGGATTTGCCTGACTCTGTAGTCATAGTTCTGTGGTCCAATAACAACACAGAAGAGAAAGTAATTAATACTTTTTGGAGGCGATTATCATAATAATAGTATCCTAAAAGAAAACTCCTTATTTTCAAGAATAAACCTGAGACAGACTTGAAGCCTGAGACTGCTGAAGAATGATACCACACCCAGGAAATTAAAGTCCAGTTTATCTATTCTTACAGTAAGTACCCTATACCGTAGTGTGCTGTGATCATTGTGTACCTGGGCACCAGGCAGGGACAGGTAGCAGTTTCCACAACACACCCTGGTGGTGGTGGTGGGGCAGCAGGGAGAGGGGAGGACACAAAACCCTGAGGGAACTCATGGAAGACAGAGACTTGGAGCTCTAGGAAGCCTCTGCCTAGGAGCGTGCTGCTTCGTCTTCTACTTTGTGGAACTATCTCTATGAGTTTCTATATCCTTTACCACTAAAGAAACTTTGTATCTTTTGTGCCTTTTGAAGGGTCTTCCTATCAATCACATGACTGTAACTGTTGTGACAACCGCACACAAGTGGAAGTTAAAAACAAATAAAAAACCCTCATTCAAACAAGTTTAACGTAAGTGAAGGGAATTTAAGGACCCGGGTATCTGAAATACTCAAAGGTGTCTGTGATTTCAGGAAAGGCATGAATTAGTATGCCAGAAATCTCACCAGGATGATTCCTCATGGTCCTAAAATTGCTCCAACACGCCCAAGGTTCATGCTTCCCCATGAGTAACAGCAGGGTAAGAGAGAACATACTTGTTTCGGCATTTCATAAAATGTCCTGAGACATACTCTGATTGGACAGCTTAGGTCACATACCTACCCCAGATCCAAACACTGCTACCAAAGACTAGCTCAGATGAGGTCGTAGGTGCCAATCCCATATTCAGGTTGGAATTATTCTCCCTGAACCAACCCAAACAGAGGTCAAGAACTATGTATGCTGGGAAGGCATAATAAAATTCACTACATAAAAAAGAAAATAATAATTTTCTCTCCCTCTGGCTATGTATTTGGCATGAGAATATAACATATTTCATTTCATGAATGTTCAAAGCTGTACTTAAAATAGCAGAAAAATTGGGAGGAACTTTAATGTCCAACAATATGAAATAAGTTAAATAATTCATAGTAATGTCTGTATAACAAAACACTATACCACCAGTTCTCAGCCTCCTAGATCTCAGGACCCTTTTATATTCTTAAAAATTGTTGAGGACCCAAAAGAGCTTTTGCTAATGTGGGTTATAGATATCACTATTTACTGTTTTTATAAATTAAACTGACAAAAAAATTTTAAAATATTTATTAATTTGTTTATAAATAACAATAGTAATTCTATTACATAGTAACATAAAGACAGTTTAAAACAAAAAAATCCCCTCCACATAATTGTGAGAAAAGTGGCATCATTGTCTGGCTGGATTCTCAGATCTGCTTCTTTGTTAAATCTGTTTTGATATGCTGTTTTGGCTGAAATGTATGAAGGAAGTTGGACCTCAAACAGATATGTAGTTGGAAAAGGGAGACGTATTTTAATAGCCTTTCCAGATAATTGTAGATATTTTTCTTTGAAACTATCCCAAAACTGGACAAATGTTAGTTCCTTAAAAGATTGGTTGCAATATGTGATCTGAAATCATATAAATCATGTTTTCATATACTGCCATGTTAAAATCCATTGATCCATTGTGCACTCTGAATGGATCTCTTACTTGTGCATGATTTTATAAGATAATGTATTAATCATCCAGAAAATATTGGTTCACTGAGTTATGCAGATCTTCTAAATACTGACAAAAATCATTATATAAAAAAATAAATAAATAACCTTACTCATCACATTAGAAAAGTCTTTGTTATAGGAAGCCATCACATTCCTGGTAGCAAACACAAGTTTTACAAAATTATAAATTTTGCTAGAAATCTCAAATTTTATCATTGGCAACAAATACCCATCATTTTTCCCTGAAGTGAGAAGCTGATGTTCACTTTTGAAGAAATGTCCACCACACACCCAATCTGAATAACCAATCATCATTTTCTATTAGTCATTCTTTTCAGTAGAAATGGTATTGCAAAGGGGAAAAAGCAACTAAGTTCACAAATCAAAGGAGTGCTTTCTCTGGCGATCACCATCATACTTTGGTAGCATAAGTGCCTTCTGCGTATTTGCCATTTCATCACGTAGAATATTGAAAACAGGTGTGCTTAAGGATTAAGAATTAAGAAAATCAATAATTTGGCGCCATTGCCTTGATCTGCACTAAAGTACCACTGGTTTTACTCACTGTTGCTTTACACCCTCATTGCAAATATCAACATAGTACAAAAGGCAAAAGATATCTTGGTATTAGGAAAATACTGTTTTGCTTTTGCAGATCCCCTGAAAGAGTCTTAGGGACTCCTAACAATAGTCTGCAGACTACACTCTGAGAATCACTGTACTATATAAAGCCACAAAACAAGATTCTGTGGGAGACTATTTAATGACATTAAAAAATGTTCAAAATATAGTCAAATGAAATAAGTAACAAACAATATGTTTGTTTCTCTAGAAACAATCTGAAATAGAAAAAAATGACAAAATCACCAATAGAAGTGATTATATCAATTAAAGTATACAATAGAATAGTATGTTGCTGTAAAAAACAATGAGCTAAACCAATATAAAAAAGGTCTTCATGCCATATTAAGTAAAAAAGTTTGTTGCAGAAAATTGCATAAAGTGTGATCTCACCTGTGTTGAAAAAATAACATATATGTAGATACATATGCAAAGGCATGTAAACGCAGAAGAAATGACTAAAGAACTATAGTTCTTATATATAATAGGAGTTATCTTCTGGTAAAGGGCTGGTAATGGGTGTGAGGAAAAAGGAATATGGGGACTGTCGAAAGATGTTTTTAGCATAGCTTGAATGTTTTACAAAGAAAATTCATTCATGCATTATTCATGTAACAGACTAAGAAAAGAAGTGAAGATGAGAAGTTTTGGCAGGATACACAAAAGGGGCTAATTGTTTATCTGGTGGAACTGTTGATAATTTTTATTTTCTTTTTCACTTCTCTGGATTTTCTAGAGAAACATAATTCTTCTGGCAACTGCCAGCTTAACTAAAAAGACCCTTCTTTTTTGTTTTGGCCATTGGTTTCTTGCTGGAAGCAGCTAAGATCATATTTCCTTTGTCAAACCACTCAGGTAATTTTCTCTTTGAGGTTTCAGATGAAGTCTATAGGAAAGAAACAGAAAAGGAAATATTTGTACTGTTGAAAATGTGTGTCAATTACAAAAACTAACATAGATTACTGAATATACACCCACATCCTTCTCTTGCCAAATAAAACAAAATAGTGAGATCTATAGAATTTATTTCTACATCAAACAGTAAATAAAAGAGATACAAAATCACTATGTCATTTCTTTAGACAGTTTACTTACCATTCTGCTACGTATTCTAAGACACTTAAGTGTAGACACTTATTGGGAAGGAAAGAACTAGATATTATTTCATATCTATGTTCCATGGTGTATTTGCTTAGAGTTGACCAAAACAGTGAATTTAATGTGCTGAGGAAGATGTCCGCCAGGGAATGTGTGTGGGCACACGCGCATACACACAGAGTTACATTAGGCATTTGAAAAAGAACATAACTTCTACATGTACAATGGTAGACAGACTAGAAGAGTGGTTCACTCGTCAGCAGTACCTTGCAGAGTTACTGAGACAGCAGAAACTAAAAAAAATTTGCTGAATAAATTAAAAAATTGTTTTTCGTTTCATACTCTTTTAGAGATTCTGCTAAAATCTAGAGATCTACTTCTGAAAAAACAAGACAAATGTACACAATACTTTGCACAGTTTTAGTGGGCCCACGCACCAAAGGATGTCTCAGGACCCTAAGTTAAAAGTCCCTGAAGAAAAATGGTTTTAAGAACCACAGGCAATGATTGTGTGCTAAACAATCTGCACAAGAAAAAAATAAAAACAATTTTAAGTAGGTAAGTGTTCCATAAGTCTAAAATGGTATTAATTTGTATTATCTCAGTTTCAGCACTAGAAACTCACACTAACATGACAATTATTCTTACATGAGTACACCTTGGAATCCAGCAGAGTTAATTTAGTTATTAGAACTAGTATTTGAAGGACTTTACGGTAAAGTGGCCTCATCTGAGCTATAATGTGCGTGTTAGCCTAAGATATAAAAGCATAATTTATTCAATTTCAAAAATGAAGACTATATCTATATATTGTTCATTAACTGCTTGCTATGTTTTATTATGTTTTCTATGTTTAAAAATGGTTTCAAAATATTTAAGGGTAGGAAAAAAAGTAAAATATCCTTGGCAGAAAACTGTGAAAACTTATATTAAAAAAAAAAAAAGGTAAGAACTGTTAGCTGTTCCAGCTTAATTAAAGAAATCCAGTGTAGAAGAAAGGACTATTCACACTTCAACAAAAGCTGAAAAAAAAAGAACTGGCTAAGATAGCAACTTTTGTCCTGAGTACCGATTTCCTCACAGGGAAGAAAAGACCAGGAGAAGAAATTAGATTTATATTCACTGTACGATACTATAATGTTTGCCTTAGAAATAATAAATATTAGGGATATAAAGTGGCACTGAAAAAAGGCATTTGGGTAGAGATAAAATTGGCCCAGAAATATTTATTCTTCTCAAAGGATCTTATTAATATCAAAATCCCTTGCAGCCACAGACAGCTACAGTTGCTTACAATCAGAGTTGGAACCCCTGAGTGCATCTGGGGAAGGAAACCAGTTAAGATTATAACACAGCCAAAAAGTAAAACAGCATGGAATCTGAACAGTAGGAGAGGAAAGGAAAAAAACCGAAAGTCCTTTGTTGTAGCTGAATACCATGGAGTAAGCAGGGACTTTGAAACCAGACAGAACTATGTATGAATTCTGAGTCACTTGCTAAATATATGCCCTTATGAATGTTATTTAAGCCTCAATTTCTTCACACAGAAAATAAGAGTAACAGTACATATCATTACTAGATTATTTGGAGAGTTAAATGAGAATTTATGTAATGAAAATATATGTAAAATATCAAAACACATTCGGATTTATCTGTGACATTCATTAATTGGTAGCTAATATAATTTAAAGTATTTTATCTTCTATAATATTTCTATCTGTGACATTCATTAATTGGTAGCTAATATCATTTAAAGTATTTTATCTTCTATAATATTTCTATAGAATATGATTTTCAGCATTTTTCTTATAATTATAATAATGATCTAATTTCATTGAGAAAGGGGGAAATGCTTACTTACATTGAGTGTATCTTTTGAATCTCAACGATAAGTATATGGAGAGACTTAAGTTATAAAGTCTAGGTCACCTATCAAAAAAAAATGCCTGGCAGAGACTAATTCGTTATCAGTAGACTAAAATTCCCAGCAATCATAACATTTTAAGGGGATATTTACATCTTTTTCATACTCCAAATTCTATTAACAGACTATTATCATTAAGGTGAGCACACAAAACATTTACTCGTTTGCTGATTACATGTGCATGTATATATGTAACCAAATAGAGATATATGTATGTTATATTCATATTTAATTTCATCTAAAACAAAAATAAATCTAAACATATTAGTTATCAAGCCTGATGTGTTTGTCATGAAAACTATTTTACTATATCAATTTTTACCTGTAAATGAGAATCTGTAAATAAAAGTTCTAGTTCTGAATCGCTGGGAGGCTGATTCCAAGCAGTTAGCGAATTTCCGTGACTCTCATCCTTCGGTGAAAAATTACAACGATGTTTTCCATCAACCTTTAACATTTTTATAGAACACAAAATAGTTACAGCATGTACTATTTCCTTAGGGAAAAAAAAACTATGCCTACAAAAGCAAAGCTTAAGAAAATTCTTATTATTCTGAAGTACTGTATTTTAACAATGATTTACCCATAAGGCATTTTTTCTGAGTATCTTACAATAGTTTGTAAATAATATTGTATATTTTATTTCATAATGAAACTTAGGGGCAGGGCAAGAAATCTATCTCTCATTCTCTCTTCCTCTCTCTCTCTCTCTCTGTCTCTCTGTCTCTCCCTCTCTCTCTCTCTTAGGCAATCAAGAAGAAATAGAAGGGAAAAAGTGATACAGGAGGAAAGGGTTCTGAGAAGATGGAAGCACCAGCATAGTTTTTTACTTACTCTTAATCCTAGCATTAAAACTAATAGAAAGAAATAGGTGGAAAAAGCAAAAAATTATCATCTATATTTACAAAGAAAGTTACCTCAGGAAACCGAAAATATATGTAAGGACAAACCATCAATAGCCATAAGACCTGCTCGGTATAGCATCTGTATGTGGGAAAGCAGAGGCAAGCAGTGAGGTGCCTGAGAACATGAGGACCCCAAAATAGCCCACAGGTATTTTGGAAAGCATGATAGATTAATTTGAGAACAGCATCTGAAAGTGGGAGGGCTTTTGAAGCCCAGATAAAAGTGACAGAGGAGTGTATCTCATAAACCAAGTTTCTATATTTTGAACATAACACAAAAACAACAGAAGAGAGAATTCTGTGAACTTGGAAAAACTATGCTGAACCATGTCTTCTTTAGAAACTGCAGGGAAACTAATGTCACATGAAAACATGCAACAGAAAAGTGTCAAGGTCAAATCCAAGACACCAAAAAGACTTTCTAAGATAGAGAATAAAACTGTAACCTCTGAAAATGAGCTAAAAAACATTAGGAAAATGATTCAAAACATGATAGAACTTCATAAATCAAAATCAGAAAAACTCAAAACTGAGTGGAAAAGCTCAAGAAAAAATTAGAAATCAAAAGTAAAATCCAAGAAAAGTTTCCTGAAACAAAAATTTTAGAACTATTAAAAAAGTTCCAGAAATTTAAAAAAAAACAAAAAACGACATATTTAAAGAACCCACTGTGTACTTCTTAATTCAGAACCACCAAATATCAAGACATAATCTTCCTCCATTAAACAGAGGCATGACTGGACCTCTATCTTAATAGCTATCACAATATTTGTAAATCACATGATGCGTCAAGTAATAAAAAGAAACTGTTCTGACATTATTCTTTATCAGAAGCCTCATAATTATAAGAAGAAAAACACTAAGGGATACAACTAGGTTTGTAGAGATGATGAATGTTAACATATGAAAGAAAGATCCGGATACTAGGCCTCTGACAGACTCCACAGTATTGGAGTTTTCTATACCAGGAGGCAGATAAAAGAAAAATACTTTGGCTCACTCACTTCTTAATTTACTTCCCAGTGCCCAAATCCTTGTTCCCTTAAATGGGAGGAAAGGAAGCTAAATCCAGTCCCACCCACCGACCCCCACTTTGTTGCTGGCATCTAATGATATTTTGATAGAGGAAAAGCAAAACTGTTGATGTGTGGTTAAAATAATATTTTACTATAAATGTGCTTCAGAAAAAAGTAAGGAAAAATTAAAAGTTATACCTTTTCCTGTATTGATAGGTAGAAATTAGGAAAAAAATAAGGTCTTAGGCACCTGGTACAGATTTCAGAAATAAAAGGCTGGGAATCGAAGCCAAATATCACTAACACCACCCAACACATATTTTCTTTAATGCCCTTTTTATAGCTAGTTCAACTGTCAAAATAATGTAAAGAATTCCAATTAATCAAACTTCATGAGGTTATCTAGAACAAGACTATATACAAATCTAACTGAAGTACAGAATTAAATAAGATCAGCTCTCGTTTTTAAGCTATTGAGAAAAGCAGTTTAACTGTTGAAAACCTATAAAGATTATCACAGAACTGAAATGGAGTTCCTAATTCTTTAATATAAATATTAGCAACCACCTACTACCATGCTGAATTTATCATGTAGAAACTAAATTTTTAAATTAATTATTTGTTTTCACAAATGTTTATCATGGAGTCATGTAATTTTAGACCTGAAAGATACAGAAGGCCAGATTTTCGATTTTATACAATCATTTTATAGAGTCACACTGTCAAAGAATAATTATTCTCTGATCACTATTTTTTTCACACCATACACAGAGAAATAATTTTCAAAGCATTTGATTTTAATAAAATGTGCTATCTAAAATAATACTAAATGCCTGGTCTTGCTCTGATCTTGCAAAAAGTACATTGCAATATGCTCTGAGCCACAAGCAACAATTATCCTTGTACCTGAGATATTCAGTATACCGTGTTTCCCAGAAAATAAGACCACATCTTATATTAATCTTTGCTCCAAAAGACTCATTAGGGCGTATTTTCAGGGGGTGTCTTATTTTTTCATGTACAACAATCTACATTTATTCAAATACAGTCATGTCATCGTCTTCTGGAACATCGTCAAAACGTACTAAATGCATCTGTCTGGCTGACGATCTGGGGCTTATTTTCGGGGTAGGTCTTATTTTCGGGGAAACACAGTAACAGCAACAGTGTATGATAAATGACAGAATAATAGACAAACCAGTTTGGGAGCTATTTATAATAGAATTTGTTTTCATTTTCATTAATCACATAAACTGTCATATGCTTAATGCCAGTATTAATTACACCTATAAAAGAAAGAGAATTTCCAGGCTATATAATTGAAGATAGAGAAAAAACTTAAGCTGACATTCCACACAATAAGCTAAAAGGATAAAACATTCACCATTTCTGTCATTTAAAAAAATCACTTTTCTCAGTTCAGATTTATAAAAAGCAAAAGAAATATGGCACACAGATAAAAAAAAAAGTAGCTTTATATCAGAATTTGTGACAGTTGAAAACATACAGCATTCTAGGATTAGAATATGCAAATTAAATAAACTGACACTTTATGAATATTCTGCATATAATTAACACCTTGGTATTAGGGCCAACTTCTTCTTCCTTGCTTCTCTTAGAACTTGAATAGCTCTCTTCAGAGTCGGGGAAACATCTCCTTTTGTTGGAATCACATGAAGGTTGGAATAACAGTCTGTTGTCACTATCTTTTTCCAGGATCTCAATCACCATGTGGATAAGGTACATGTCAATGTTTTCAGGAACAAACATTCTAATTAATTTAATTTTATTCAACTCTGTAAAGGATGAAAAAATGAGATTTAAAAATAAATTACACAGAACATTTTAGAAAGCCTATGAGCTGGAAATAGTGAAATATTTAGAAGATATAAAAGAGGAAGGTGGCCAAAGAAAATGTTCCTCTTTCAAATGAGGATATCCCTACAGAAGGGCAGTGACTAAAATGTATCCTTCACTCCTGAACTACCTGCACCCTCTGCCCACAAGATCCAAAATCAGGTCAGTGCCACTGACTCTGCATAAATTATGTCTCATAATTTTTGTGGGCAGCACTGAGAATCAAAGCCACAATTCCAAGAATTGTTTCTAAAGGAAATATGCTTCAAATTCCAAATATTAATTACAAGTTAATGTCTTGAAAATAACTTATTCTTAAAATAGAAGCTAATTATACTTGTAAATAAGAGGCCAATAAAAAGGATCCTTTCAGTGGATACTGTAGATGACAAAACACATCAATTATTTAAAATGCATATTAACTGAGTTTTGGGGGAAAATACATCTTATTTTCAGAATCAAGGAATTTTTAATTTTTGTAACTCAACAGAACTGATTCAGACTATGTTAGTCTCTTCACACCTTTTACAAAGTATGTAGCAATTCCCCAGCAGACCACTATTTATGTTCCAAGTACTTCCTTTTAGCATCATTCATCTGCAATTCTCTACAGTGTAGTAAAGCATCTTAAACCTATTCACTCATCTTCATGTAACATTGAAAAGTGGTATCAAACATTAATGATGACACCCAATTCAAATTAACAATCAGAAACCAAGTATTTTTAAATGACACTCTGAAAAGGTGGTTTTTAGATTTACTAGAGTTTTCAGGTTTGTAGTCTCCTTTCTTCCAAAATTCTTATCTTGCTACTCAGGATGTCCCCCCAAAAACTGCAGTTTAAAAAAAAAAAGAGAGAGAAGGTAACACAGCTAACAGATTATTAGGATAATGGGCTATCCAATTATTTGGCTTGTACTCTTTCTAAATTTAAAGTTTTAAAATGGAAAACTGATGTTAATCAAAACCTTGGAAAAATAAGATTACTTCTAATTGTGATAAAATCAGCAATGTGACTATCACATCTATCAACCAAACTAAAATTTTATTTGTCCTTTGGTCATTATACCATCCTAACACCATTGAAATTCTGCCAATTTTACTACTTCAAAAATTTTTAATGGCTGCAGAATCTTCTTTGTATATAACAGAATTTACTTTGAGTTCCCTTTCATTTGTCCTCATTTTTCCTTTGGAAAAAGAAAACGTTCTTTTGAACATTATATTACACATATCTTTCCATATTTCTAGATTCCCAGAAGTGAAGTTACTAGTTCAAAGGTTAAGCACCTTTTATATTTTGACACATATTGCCAAACTACCTCTATAATTGTGTTGTCTGAGACAATAACCTCTAGCCACATGTCTACAGAGCACTTGAAATGTGGCTAATATGCCTGAGGAACTCAATTATTAATTTTTAGTAATTCTAATTAATCTTAAATTAAATTTAAAAACAGATACTTGATTCAGTTATCAGAAAATTTTTAAGTATGTTTGGAATAAATTGGGTTATCTTCATCTATTTATTAAATTGTAAATTTTATAAAAGCTAAATACAGATCAAGCATTTCAAATTAAATTTAACATTAGAAATGAGATATGCTGTGAATGAAAAATACATATCTGATTTCAAAGGCTTAGTACAAAAAAACCCTCATCAATATCTCATTAATAATTTTTATATTCATTCACGCTGAAATAACATCTTTAATATATTGGGTTAATTAAATTATATAAATAAAATTAATTACATCTTACTTTTTAAATGTGGCTTTTAGAAAATTTAAAATTGCATATGTGGCTCACATTATATTTCTTTTTGGATAGTGCTGCACCAGAAAAACCATACAAATTTTCCCATACTCTAGCCAAATAACACAATTACATTATACTACATTCATGTTCTTCTCTAAGTACTTAAATATTGGATAAACAAACTATACATCCTTAGTTTCACCATAGTATAAATGTAAAATTCAGATGCTAATTTTGGGTGAAACATCCAGACAGTCTTGTCCTATCATAAGATAATTGGCTAAATGAATTATTTTGAAAAGGAAATAATATTTTATTCCATTTGTAACAACCCATTTCTAGTATTAGAATCTTCTTTTCATAAAATTATGATGTACAAACATTTGCCTATTGTTTTTTAAACCATTAATGATTAATAAATGTAAAGTTGCTATACTGTAATTAGAATATAATTTCAAGATATAATTAGCAAATTCATTTATTTACTTACACATTTCTGTAAGTATCCTTTATATTTTTATCTTAAAGTCATTCTATAATATACATATGCAAATAAAAGTTATCCTATAATAGACATACATATGCAAGTAAGTGGCATCTAGCTCTAAAGATGCTTATTATTATTCTGCCCTAACTTCCCATGCAGGTTATTGCTGAAAATATCTATTGGAGAATGAAATAATGAACACTGGCTACACTCTTTCAGTGCTTTAAAAGAGATCATATTACCCCTACTTTTGTGGCAGGTCCCTTGGAAAGCACCCTTAATTTTCCAGGCACATGGACATAAAGAATGGGAGAATGAAATTATTCAAAATACTATCCAGGCACCTCATTAAATGCCTTGCTTAATTTATTACTAAGCGTAGTTAGAATCTCAATTGCATAAAAGAAGCTTAACATTACATAAACATAATAAAACTAAGAATAAAGAGGTACAGAATTCCTTTAAATATTAAGCTACAAGGACAAAAATCTAGTTAGCAAATTAAGACAGTATGAAAATAATCGATATAATTTCTCAACTCACAAATATTCTATTTTTAGGTCTAAGATTATGCCATAATAAAATATAGAAAATCCTCAAGTCAGGATTGTTCAAAATTTAAATGCCAATCAAACTTACTCATTAAAATACTGAATTATGTGATATGGCTACAGTTAAATAACAATGAAAATAACATCTGAATCATTAATATAGTATGTATATTTTCATTTCTTATTTTAATTTATAACAGCAACATTTTCTCCAATAAGAGAACAAATAGTTTTATCAAGGAAAGATAAAATTAAAAAAGTAAAATTTCACATCAATAAATTATGTCTTATAGACTATAAATGTAAAATCAAAAGAAATAAAATTTAGAACTCATGGTTCTCACAATCGTTAACTTTCTCAATTTTGGCTTTAGAAGTAAAGTACAATACATTTTTCCTTATTATATGTACAGCCTACATATAGTATGTCAACAGAAAGATGAAATAAGTGTTTAAAAGTATTCTATACTGTTCTTTGGAACTTCAATTTAATATATATCCCCAAATGAAAATTTATTTGCAATAAGTATACAGTGCTGAAGACAAATGTTTTAAATAATATTTTAGTCACTAACGATTACAAATATTTTTCTCATCTCCCTGATATTTATTGAATCAGGCTATGCAATAATAAATAGGGAACTTTTCATGCTTATATATTCTGCTTGATTTTAATATTTCTTAATTTAAAATGTTACATCAGAAATTGAAATTGCTAACTAAAATTCAGAATGTAGAGGGTACCAGATATAGTAGAAAATACTTAAAGATACTAGATATATAAAGATATTAAACTGAATATACTTAAGAACATTTATTTGACTCATTAATTAGAGGTTTATAAACCCAAATCCTCTATCAGGATTAGGAAGTGTGTATTTCTTTCTTTTAAATAGTTGGCAGTACAACTTTAACATGGTATAGGAAAAAGGAAAACCTCGTTCTATCATTAACCTTGACATTATATTAAAACAATTTGCAACTCTCTAGGCCTCAGAGTCCTATCTCTGAAATAGGTGGGAGTCGGAAAATGAAAATATAATGATTTCCAATTTCCTACCAAATATAAAATTCTGTAACTTTACAATTATATTATTTAGGAAGCAAATTAGCAGCACCTCAATGCTTCACCATAGCAAAACAAAATAGATGTTGTCAATACTTGGCTGAACTATACAATCTTAAATCTTCCTCTACCATTTTCCCCTACCAATAATGAATTGAAATTAGAACCTTCATTTGATGTCATTTAAGAATATTTGCCCAAGAACTCTTCAGTACTTGAAAAGAAGACAGATAACTATAACCTGCCTGAATTACTGAAGTTGTTTGTTTCTATAAGATACATTTGAAACCTCCCTTTGGGTGTACTTATTTATTAACTTCGTATTTTTCTTAATTAGCTCCTAAAAAGGATAGAGTATAAAAGTAATCATATTAAGAGGTATATTGAAGCCAGAAGATCATACCATCTACTTCTTCAATTATCATCATCATATTCATTATCATTGCCACCACCACCACCACCACCACTGCCATTTATGAAATATAGGTGTTCCTGGTATGTGAGGTGGATTAATTCCAGGACCCTATGCTCAAGTGCCTTATATAAAATGACATAGAGTTTGCATACAACCTACGCACATACTTTAAATATACTTTAAATCTCCAGATTACTTATAGTACCCAATACAATATATATGCTATGTAAATAGTTGTTATGCTGTATTGTTTAGAGATCAATTTTCTGGAATTTTTTTCCTAATATTTTTGACCCATGGTTGGTTGAATCTGCAGATGCAAACTCGAGGATCCTGAGGACTAACGGTACTTACCAAGTACCAGAACATTCTGTGCAGTATCTAATTATTTCTCACAATTCTGTAAAGGAGGCAATATTATCCCTCCATGTTCTGGAGAGGAGGAAACTGAGGCTTAGCAAGATTGGGTAATTTGCCCAAGGTAACAGCTCTACAATGGTAGAGCCAAGATCTGAAACAGATCACCTGTTACCAGAGCCTTGCTCTTACTGACTAGGCTAGCATCCATCCATCATCAGTTTTCAGAAGTTAAAGAAGGCAGCCAAATGAGAGCAAACATGTCAATAGGAAAAAAATTGCATGAACTCTTTCAGAGAATACTGCCTACCATCCAACAGCTCATCAAAGACACATTTCTCTGAGTTCTGAGAGACAATACATATAAAAAGGAAAAAAACAATTCCAGAGGATTAAAATAAAAAAGGCCTCTGAATCTCTGACTACTTCATTTTGCATTGGAGAAAAAAGGGGTTTTATATAATCACAGTTCTAATCCTACAAAGTAATTTAGTGTTTTCCTTCCTCTTCCGCCTTAATTTCTAGTAAAACGGCTGCTGAAGTAGGAAAACTGGAATGCGACCAGGAGAGCTGGCTAGCTTTCTCAAACCATGACTCACAGCTAATTTACCTTGGATATTTTATCACAGGCCAGGATTAGACCCTCAGATTTCAGATTTAGAGACCTAATTTAACCTTAATAGACCCACATTAACCAAATTCACAAAGTGCTAATTTATTAATTTACTATTATGAATTCACAATTATGACATAGATAAGTACCCAGATTGGTAGACTAGTGCATACTTTCCCTATAGACAGATCCACACTGGAAATCAAATGATAACCGGAAAGCCAAGAAGTGACAGAAAAGCAGAATTCATTGTTAAGGTGTTTTCCTCAAATAAGATCTTGACGTAACTTATCAACAAGCCCTTAATATACTTGAAGTCTCATTGGCCAGGATTAGAAATTACATATTTCTTTCTTCTAAATAGTTGGCAATACAATTGTAGTATGGTATAATAAAAAGAAAAATTTCAGTTCCCTGAAATTAACTTAGACGACTAATGCCCAAACTCGCCTCCGTGTCTCTCCTTTTCCTGTGATTCCATGGGTGATCAATGGAGGTGATGAAAGTGTCCTTTCTTTAGACCTTCAGTCAAGTCTTGCCTAGAATTAAGGCTGCCTGTTAAGGTGACTTGAATATATTTGATCTGATCAATTCAGTATAGTATTAATTGTGCTTTCAAATGATGATTTTATTCCCCTTATTTCCAAATTTTGGAGGAACCATGTAGCTGTTCCCAAGTGGGAAAGAATTTGAGGTAATAAAAAATGTAATTATTTGCCCTGCAGCTTTGGAGATAAGGCTTCTTCTTTGTCTACTGCGCTGTCCTAACAGTCTGGAAAGATTTATCACATTTATTGAGTTATATAACACGTCCAGTTTATATTTGTACATTTAGGAGTAAAAGTCCTTTAAATGTACCTCATCTTTACTTCTGTAAAAAATGAATTATAATTTTAAAATAGGCATATTAAAAAACGTCTGCAGGGCAAGCAAAGGGGCTTGATCTCCACGAGCACGGCTGAGGTTCCACAGCAAAGTGACAAGAGGAAACCCTTCTACAAGGGCCTACAGAACTTGGTCTACCTTCAGTGTCACAATGACAGCTATCACTGGCTATAACAATTTGAAAGGCTACATAAGTGAAACCAATGAATGACAAGGAATCAGAAAAAGTAGGAGTCAATAATTTTGGGGAATGAATATCAAAAAACCTTGTGGGTTTTTTTTCAAGTGATGAGGTAGAAATTACAAAAGGATGAAAGTACACTGCTTTAGGATGAGTGTAAATTGTAATCTGAAGCTGAAAAAAACACACAAAAATTTCTGACTTAGACTTTCCCCTAAATGATAATGGGAAGAAATATTGCTTTTTTCTAAAACAAAAAGCACTACAAAAGTAAAGGTTTCAAAGTAGCATAAAGGCTTGACATTGTTAAGGTGAAACATATTAATGAACTGCTTGTTTACTTCACTTGGGTTCAATGACTCAAGTCATTAAGGCTGCAGAGCAGGGTCATGGTGATCACCTGAGTTGATGGGAGGGTTTCGGATGACATCCGTAATAATCTTCTGAACCTCTGGAGTGAGGCCTGCTCGCTCCATATCGACTGGGTAGCCAGCTTTCACCACTTGGGATAAGTGCATGCCAACCTCTGCGAGAGGCAGATTCCTGTTCTCAGCTACACTCTCCTAGAGAAGTAGCAGTAAAACAACCAGTGAGTTTTTTTTAAGTTTCTACTATACAGTATTCAAGTGGCCAAAACCTTTAGGTAATAAAACATTCACTGAGAAATAAACAATGTATTAAACCTTCATTTAAAATTTTCATTTTAACTACGTCTTTAAAACTACCCATATTATAGAACTCTACAGGCTCTACTTGTTATATTGAGTAAAAGTCATACAGCGTTAGCTAAGAAATGAATTCTTATCCCTCTGCAATTTTCACCTTAAAAACCTATCAGTGGCAGACAGTAGTCAGTCATTCTATGTAAGTCTAAAAACTGCCACAACCTTTTGAAAATATATATAGTGAACTGTAATCCTGTATTCTATATACTTACAACATGGTATTTTAGTTACATGAATTTCCAAGAAGACCAACCCTAAAATGCTTAGTGATAACACAGGCTCCAGATGCATTCTATAAAAGGTTCTTGAGAAGACTATAACAGGTGTTTTAAATTGGATCTATTCATAAAATAAAAATAACCACAATTTAACAAGGGCTGTCATCATTTGCCTCGTATTGAATTTAACATGAATTGTGTTAAATTTAGGACAATGTTACATATTTATGTAGCTTTTTAAATAAATGTAGTTCCAAATCCATTTAAGATATGTGTTAGATAAAACATTCTTTAAAACGCTCAGAGAATTTAGTCACTCAGATCTAAATTATTTCATGATACTCTCTTTTTAACACATCTTGAAAGTCTGAATTTGGACTGTATTTATGTGAATGTTGATATTTTCATAGAATAGAGCATTCAAAGCAATATTTTAATCCTTCAAAGGTAGGTTTTAAATTACTTTCATTAAATGTCTACTCTTTTCTACTAGACAGTGTGCACCATGTGTGCATAACATCAGGGTTATTTGATACCGGGCATCAAATTACCTAAAACTAATTGTATTATTGCTCCTGATTAATTAGTCCTTAGGCATGTTTAGTTTTGTGGTTAACTGGCAAGACCCTCTCAGACTCCTGGGAGGTAGAGATAATTACACCATGATATTACACAATAATATACAACCAAATATTAGCAAAAGACATAAATGAAAATATACTACTCTTCACATTTTTAACCATGAATATGTAAGATAATACATGAAACATCGTATCATGGCTGAGTAGTAGCATACACTTTACTCAGAAAATTTGGAGGCCATACCAAATTTTCTTAGGAACTATATTTAGTTATACCATATATATATGTGGTTGAATTATATATATATATATATATATATATATATATATATATATATATATATGTATATATATATATATATATATATATGACATGTTTCCCCAAAAGTGAGACCTAGCCAGACAATTAGCTCTAATGTGTCTTTCAGAGCAAAAATTAATATAAGACCCAGTCTTATTTTACTATAATATAAGACCCGGTCTTTAATATATGATATGATTGATATGATATGATACCAGGTCTTACATTAATTTTTGCTCCAAAATATGCATTAGAGCTGATTATCCGGCTAGGTCTTATTTTGGGGGAAACATGATATATATATATATATATATATATATATATATATATATATACACACATATATATGTATATATGTGTGTATATATATATACACATATTTAACATGTACATTTAAGTTACTATTTAAAAGACTAAACTTAAATTACTATTTATCATGTAATTTGTTTAAAAAATAGTACAATGGTTTCCTGTGTAATGGGTTCTGTACTTTTAAGAAATTTGACTATCTAATTAGAACATTTATTAAGTAATTAAGACAAGCTATAAACTATTCTTATTTATATTGTACCTTAGCCAAAATAAAAGGTGTGTAATGTGGCCTAGTAGATGGAGACCCAGAATAGGAAAAGCAGACCTTGGACTACATAGCCTGTTACAAATCAATTTAATGTCAGAGAGGACAGGAAATTCAAGTTAGTTAAACTTACCTGGAAGCTTCATTCTGTCTCTATTCCACTAAGATGCACTCTCTACTTTGTATATTTAAAAAAATACTCAACAGCCTTAATGATTTATGGCAGAACAAAGAAGAAACATTAAGTATGGCCATTTTTCACAGGAATAAGATTTTTTCCAAAGAGCACCAGACATAGTCAAAAAAACACAATAGTACTAGAGGACAAAAACTGAAAAGTAAGTTTGTTGTTTTACTAACTTATTTCTAGCTTCTTCAACATCCTTCCAGAGATATTCTATGCATTTCTGTATACATACACAAGGGTATGTGACTACAAGCATGCATATACACATTTATATGTTTGTTTTTCACACTGTTCTGCATCTTCCTTTTTTAACATACTAAGTTTTTAACTACTAATCTGATTTTTTTTAATAGTCTTAAAATACAGTGCTCTAATATCCCTAAACTATATATGTGTTTATCAGTACCTCTGATACAACCTCTATAAGATAATCACGGTCAAACTATTTGCTGTTTTTACTTAATTGACAGAGGTAAGCTTAGCAGAAGAAGAAAATGACATTCTGTTCTAAAATTAAATATAAAATGAAGCAATATAAAGTAGACAGGATTTGAAGAAATTTATCCCATCACATCTTTAATATTGAAAAGCTGATAAAACATGTTTAGATAAATTTTTAAATTCCCTCTCTTTGAAAGTAATACGTACCAAAGACATCTTCTTTTCTTGGAATAAAAAATATGTGATGGCTATAGTCTGTGAAAGTGAGTTTGCTGTGTTTTTTGCCACCAGACTTTTCTTCTGTTCTTCTTGAGGCTTTGTACTTGAAAAGAGGTCTGTCTACAAAATTTTAAATGTACCACAAAAGATCAATAATAATATCAATATAATCACAGACGGAATATCAATATGATCTTTAGGCATTAGGGAAAAAAAATAATACAAATAAAACCTCTAAGGAACAGTCAAAAATTCCTTTTTATGAGCTCAAAAATGATCTTTTTTTTACATATTGATTTAAAAAGGTAAAATAAGGCTAGAGGGAATATGTTTTTAATAAAATATGTATAATAAACATGGTTATAGAAATAGAAATTCTTAGTCTTGCCTTCAGCAAATAAGAGGAAATAAAAATGAACTATAATGTGGATCATTCTGCCTCTAAATAAGGCTCCTAATCCCCTGGAAGTTAATATTAAATAAATGAATAAGAAGAATCAATATTCAAATTTAGGTACTATAACCACAAGTTCTGCTAGTATGTCGTAAGTAAATATATCATAACTACACATATACTGTTTAAAAGGATACATATACACTATGGGTCTAAATGTGAAGCATTATATAAATTGTTAAATATGGTTGCTTAAGAGATGTCTGAAAGAAAATAAACGGCAGAAGGATTGAAAAATAAGATTAATGAAGAAATACTGGAATTTTTTAAAGTCTAAAAAAAAAGGAAAGAACCAGTGATAGTTTATCATAGAATTATATGATGTATGATTCACATAGATATATGAATGGTTTCCCTCCAAAATGCCAACTTTACCTTCCAAAACATAAAAACCAATATTAAATTACAAGAATTAAATCCAACAGAACTTGGCATATTGCAACCCACACTAGTCCATTCCAACCCTAGACAAAAAGTGAGCCTGTAGTGAAGTTCAGAAAAGCGGACAACCACAGACTGATGAACAGAGAAGCCAGATAACACCACAGACCTAAGGTCTCCAGGTTGTTTCGAGGCACAACTAGATTTTCAAAGAAGAACATTTTTTAGTAAATCAAAATGCAGTGTTCCCATCTGACACCTTAACATAGTCAAATTTGGCCTTAAGTTTCTAGGAATGCCTAAAATCAAACTCCATTAGCCGGATTCCTCAGGATTAGAGTGTAATCTATACCTGGAGACAACAATGGGATACCCCTATACCAAGGTCTTGGAAATGTGACCACTGTGAATTATACGGATTGGCAAATTCATAAAGATTTTAGGATTTATGGGATAAAATCATGACATTGTCTATAAATGTGTGCCTACAGGGTTTAGAAACATCCAAAACACTTAGCAAAGTAATATTAAGAGTAATAATCTCAAGAAGGTAGGGCCAGAATATGATTCTAATAAGCAACAATCAAATCATTTATGTAGATAAAAGACTACATGAATAGACAGTGATCAATTATGGTTATAAATAGAAAAGGCAGAACAACAAAAGTAGGCAATACCTAGTCAACCACTATTCAGATGAGAAGACATCTTGGCTCACTAGATTTGAATATTACAGTTTCTTTGGCAAGTAGTACATGAGAATTCCTCAAACTGCCTTTGCTGCTGAGACTAATTAAGACACTATTGGAATTTCCCTTTGATAGTCCAGACTCACTAAACAACTTTCACATAAGCCAGCTTCCCATATATCTTCTTCTTCTATAGGGAAGAACACACTGATTGGATCAAGTGGAACTCTCCAGTCATATTTCTCACTATAAATTACTGAATTTGCATTCTAATATGTACACTTATATTTATATATGTACACACACATATACATAAATCCAAGTTCACAGAGAAGGATAATGCAATCTACTCCCCCAAATACAACTATTCTGTGACAAGACACATGAGTCTTTTAGGATCACAAGGATGAGGACTGAACCCCTAGCGAGACCATGACAAATGCCACCATGTGAGTAACCAGCTAGGCTTCTCCAGAAAATATGGATTCTGTCTTGACACATGTTTTATAAAAACTGCAATACACAGCTATTCTGAAGCTTCAAAATAAAAACAGAAATATGTAACACCTGGCTATGTTTTATTTAGGTGTATTATATGCTCAGAACACCAAATTCCTACCCCTAGGGTTATTCAATTGTAATTATCTTTCATGTTAATGTCATAGTATAATGCTGATATTGTTCCATATGCAAACGGAAATGCCAAAAAGGTTTTTTGCCTTGGATCAGATCATTCAAATTCTGAAATTAGCCATGTGATACATAACATAGAAAAAGTAAACATTTCTATTTTTCACCATGCAGTAAACCAATACTCAACTAATATAATTTTTCATTAAAATTCCTGAATTATAGATGAATATAAAAAATAAATTTCTTTCCCAAGAAAAGCTCATATTCTTCTTCATGTGGGTATACATAATGGACCACAATGATTTAACAACCTTATCAAAAGGATAGCAATATTATTCATCAAAGGACTAGAATTTTAATTTTTTAAATTAGTTTGTTATAGGTTTTATTATGACTACAGTACGCTGTTTCAATCTATTTTTTATGTGTAGTTAAAAAAAATAGTTATCTATCTCTTTTTAAGCTTTTTATAGTAGCTACCAACTATGAATTCATCTTCAAAGGGGGTAAACATTTTAAAAATTTTATAATTCTCATAAAATGTCTTTCTATAAAATAATGTTAACATTTTTCCTAAATCTTTAATATCCACATCTTCATATTTATAACTTTGGATTTGTATTATGGCAGTATCTAAGTTTTACTTCAAAATTTTAAGTAAGTTTAGTAAAAGTTTAATGAAAGTGGTGAATAACAAAGCTGCTTAATATACATTACAGTTTATTAATTTATTTCTTTAATAATTGGTTTCAATTTGCAGACTAGTGCAGGCATAATTCCTAACCACAGAAATTAGCAGTCATTTTCTCTAACCAGAAAGTTCAAAAAAGTTTCATACCTATCCTTTAGAGCATTGATCTTTTCCCCTACTTCAATTTTCTCTGTTGGGAGGGATAATTCTTTTATTATTAAATAATACCACTGATTCATGAAAGCAGATCCTATCATTAAGTATTCGAAGAGAGAAAACTTAATTCAATTACCACTGATAAGTATGATATTCTTTATCATATTGTTAAAAAATTATAACTTCATTTTCAAAATATCCAATATGAAACATGAGGAATTTTCACATGAGGGCTTGAGTGAGAGTATGAAAACAAAATTTAAAGTTGCCAAATATATTCTGTATCAAAAGAGGGAAATGTTACATACAAAAGCAGAAGTGTTATAGTCCGAGTTAGAGAATGAGTTCTAAAGTGGGACTCAATCACCTTCTGTGCTGAGGCATAGTGGAGTCTGCATGTGGAGTTTAAAGAAACCCAAACAATCCTATGGAAATAAATGATCATATATAGCACAGCAAGGAAAATAAAAAGATACAAAGAAAACAATATGAAGACTGAAGATAATACCATGAAATCTAGTTAATATCAAAAGACAGCATGCCTGGAAGGGGAGAGTAATTAGGGTATATAACAAAAATGAGAAAAACAAAGTGGCTGGGCTCCTTACCAACTATAGCTAGGATTACTTTGCAGCTTTTTAATTTCTATCTCCATTTGAAAGTAATTTATCAACCTAATACATAGTACTTATTCAAATTTAAAAACAAAACCTCCCAACAAAATACAAACACATGAGTAACTTGGACAACTACCTTAGTATTATCTTTAAGATAAGGTAACGAGGGAGATATGACAGAAGTAACAATGTCCTGGTTTTGAGACTAGGCTTCAAGAGCCCTTGCATGATTCCTCTTGCTCTCGTCCATCACAGGAGAAGGGTAAGAGGCATATAGAGCTAAGCAGACTCAGCTAAGGTGGCCCACCCATTTCCAGCCAAAAAAACAAAGCTCCCCGTTGACTTATAGCTGCTCAAATGAGCCTACCCAAGATCACTGAGTCTAGTTCCAGTCAAGACGGCAGAGTAGGTAAATGCCAGACTTGCATCCTCTCAAGACTACATCAAAATTACAGCTAAACTACAGAACCACCATCATTCAGAATTGCCTGAAGTCTAGCTGAACAGAAGTCCTATATCTAAAGACATACAAAAGAAACCAAAGCAAGACTGGTAGGAGGGGCAGAGACACAAAATGGGCTGGTCCCACACCCACATGTGAAGGTTAAAAATCGGGAGGGATATCTCAGTTGCAAAGGAGGCCCCAGGGCCAGCATGCCTGGTGGCCAGAATTGGATTAAGCTGGAGTACCAACAGGTCACCTCCACAGATAACATACCCAAAGGGCAGACTGTGCAGGCACCAGAACTCTGCTAAAGCAAATCCTGCTACACAGGGTCAGCCTCTGCACCATAGTTCCTCCACTAAAGTCACGGTCTGTCCTCACAACCAATCAGTCCCTCCCATTGACATGCAAACAGCAACCAAGGCTCAACTACAAGAGGAGGCCAAACACAACTCACACAAGGGACACACCTAGAGTATCCACCTAAGGTGACCATGGAGATTGTGCCACCTACTACATAAGACCATGCTACTAAGACTGGGAGAAATAGCAACTCTACCTAACACACAGAAACAAACACAGGGGGGCAGCCAAAATGGGGAGACAAAGAAACATGTCCCAAATGGCAGAATAGAACAAAGCTCCAGAAAATGAACTAAACAAAATGGAGAAAAAGAACTAAACAAAATGGAGAAAAAGAACTAAACAAAATGGAGACAATCTACCAGATGGTTATAAGGACGCTCAATGATCTCAGTGATAACTTTAACAGAGAGATAGAAAACCTGAATAATGGAGATAGAAAACGTAAAACAGAACCAGTGAGAAATGAAGAATACAATAACTGAAATAAAGAATATATTAGAGGGAATCAACAGATTAGGTGAAGCAGAGGTTCAAATTAGCAATTTGGAACATAAGGTATCAGAAAACATCCAATCAGAACAGCAAAAACAGAACTGAATCCAAAAAATGAGGAAAGTTTAAGGGGCCTCAGCAACAACATCAAGCGTACCAACATTTGCATCACGGGGTACCAGAAGAAGAGAGCAAGTAAGGAATTGAAAACATATTTGAAGAAATAATGGCAGAAAACTTCCCTAACCTGGTGAAGAAAAGAGACATACGAGCCCAGGAAGCACAAAGAGTCCCAAAAAAAGATGAACCCAAAGAGGCCCACATCAAGACACAACATAATTAAAACGCCAAAGGTTAAAGACAAAGAAAGAATCTTAGAAGCAGCAAGAGAAAAGCAGTTAGTTACCTACAAGGGAGCTCTCATTAGATGTCAGCTGATTTCTCAACAGAAACTTTGCAGGCCAGAAGGAATTGGCAGAAAATATTCAAAGTGATTGAAAGAAAGGACCTACAACCAAGAATACTCTACCCAGCAAAGATATCACTTAGAATTGAAGAAGGGATAAAGAGCTTCCCAGATTTCATCACCCCCAACCAGCACTACAAGAAATGTTAAAGGGACTTCTTTGAGAAGAAAAAATTTATCAAAAATATGAATAAAAAAATGGCAATAACTCCATATCTATCAACATTACTTTCAATGTAAATGAATTAAATGCTCCAATCAAAATACACAGAGTAGCTGAATGGATAAGAAAACAAGACCCTTACATATGCTGTCAGCAAAATACCAATTTCTGATCAAAAGTTACACAGAGACTGAAAGTAAAGGGATGGAAAAAGGTATTTCATGAAAATGGAAACAAAACAACAAAAAAAGCTTGGGTAGCAATACTTATACCCAATAAAATAGACTTTAAAACAAAGGCTTTAAAACAAAGACTTTAAAACAAGAGACAAAGAAGGACTCAGTAATTCCACCCACTTCTGGGTATTTATCAGAAGAAACCCAAAACACTACTTCGAAGAGACAAGTGCATCCATATGTTCACTGAAGCACTGTTTACAACAGCCAAGATACTGAGGCAACCTGGGTGTCCATCAATGGTGAATGGATAAAGACGACATGGTACATATATATAATGAATGTTACTCAGCCATAAAAATGACTGAAATTTTGTCACGTGCAACAACATAGATGGACCTAGAGGAGATTGTGCTGACTGGAGTAAGTCAGACAAAGAAAGACAAATGCCATATGATTTCATTTATATGTGGAATCTAAAGAACAAAATAAACAAACAAACAAAACAGAAACAAACTCATAGATCCAGAGAACATATTGATGGTTGCCAGATGGAAGTAGGGTAGGGGGTTGTGTGAAAAAGGTAAAGGAATTAAGAAGTACAAATTGGTTGTTACAAAATAGTTATAAGGATGTAGTTTAGCATAAGGAATATAATCAATAGTACTGTAATAACTATGTATGGTGTCAGATGGGTATTTAATTTACTGGGGTGATCACTATATAAGTTATATACATTTCTTTCAAAAACATTTTTTTATTAAATATAAATTTCTAATCACTATATTGTACACCTGAAACTAATATAATATTGTATGTCAACTGTAATTGAAAAATATAAAACTATTTTTAAAAATTAAGTAACTAGGGAGTGGGAAGGTAGAAAAGGGTAAAGGAGTTCAAATATATGGTGACAGAAGAAGATTTGACTCAGGGTAGTGAACACACAATGCAATATATAGATGATGTATTATAGAATTGTACACTTGAAACCTATATAATTTTATTAACCAATGTCACCCCAATAAATTTAATAAAGAATATATATACCTGATATTACAGATATTCTCAATTTTACAAGGATTTTGCCTGTAATGTGAATGATCTTTTTTAATAAAATTAACTGATGATTAAAAAAACTAGGTAACTAGCATATTCTTATAATTGATTTACTGTAGAAACAATCTGAATTCATTTTCTAAGTACCCAGTGCAGAAATGAAAATACAGGGAGAAAATGTTGCTTTTGAAGGGTGTTTTTGAAATTGTCAACAATTTTTTTCCTCTCATATCTCCACAAACCACAGTATTTTACCTGAACACTATTTATTTGACAGAAATGTTTGATGACTTCCAGCAGAGGGGCCAACATAGTAGCTTTGCCTTCAGAAACACCATCGATCCTTTTCACATTTTCAACGGTAGTAGGTCTGTCATTTAAAAAATTTTAAAGTCAAGAAACCACTGAAATATTATCACTCCAGCAACACAGCTGATGTTTAGCTTCATAATGACACTCAATAAACATGTAATTTTTTCAACAACCAACAACAATGCATAATACAAGTAACAGCATTTTATAATGAATGCTTTCTTTGCTTTCCACCATTTAAAGATTAGCTGTTTTAGCCATTAGTGAATAAAAACACCAACACCAACACCACAAAAACACAGTACCAACTAGTAAACAGATCATTATCATAAAGATATAGGCTAATGTTCTATTCTATTACTGATCTTATCATTATTATGATTTTTATAGATATGAAAAGAAAAACTAGTGGGGATGATAGAAGAGGGTAAAGGGGGTCAAATAAATGGTGATGGAAGGAGAACTGACTCTGGGTGGTGAACACACAATGCTATATACAACATTGTGTGTATATATAGCATACACAATGTATATATAGCATTGAAACCTATGTAGTTTTTTTGACCATTGTCACCCCAATAAATTTTAATTAAAAAAAAAAGAAAATCTATGAGGTGCTAACTGAGGATAACTAAGAAACTCAGAAGAAAATTTCATTCAATATATATAAAGTGTTTATCTATAACAATAAACCTAAATACTTCAGTCTTTTAACTCAATATTTATTATGTCCAACACCCAAGAGAACGTCTGATGTCTTCGTTCTTAAAAATCTGCCAATGTAATGATTACCCCTTTTTCTTTAAAAATCCTCACTGAATATTAAAGTATGGTCTGAATATTTATTTTTAATGAAATAATTGTTATGAGATAATAAGCACTATGTAATATTATTAGAAAATTCTACAATAATGAAACATCTCTGGAAGATATTTAGTGACAATTTTTTAAAGAAGTATAAAAGACAAATAAAATTATCAAGCAACTATATGCTCTGCAAACAATTTCTGCTAAATATTTATTGCCCACATAGTGTTTATTAGGCATTCTATTAGGTGCTTTGGAAGACACAAAAGGATGGGGAACGTATGAGTATTATCATTATTCACAGAGTTTAAAATCTAGAAGATATAACACATGTATGTCAATAACAAAAATAAAGCACTGTGTGATAAGTGCCATAGAAACATCTCCAAAATTTATATTTAAAAGTCCTTTATGAATTCCAAATAGAGGAATTACTTTGCTGATAAGAACATGGAAGACTTCATGGAGAAAATAATAATAAAGCCAGGTCTTGAAGAATTTCCTAACAGGAGTTTTGGGGAATCAAGGAAACTACAAAGCAGAAGGAACATTGTAAATAAGTACATGGAAGTTGAAAACGGGTCTTCAACAAATAGTAAGAAACCTAAGAAAGACAAACCATTTAAAATTCTATGACTTAGATGGAAAGTAGGTTTAAGTCCAAAAATAGAGGGCCTTGAATTGTAAGCTAAAGAAATTAAGATAATGGGAAACTAGTTAAGCAGAGGTACATGATAAAGAAAGATTAATTTGGTACTCGTATATCAGGGGGGAGAGAAAGAGAGAGAGACAGAGAGACAGACAGAGAGAGACAGAGAGACAGAGAGAGACAGACAGAGAGAGAGAGAGACAGAGAGACAGAGAGACAGAGACAGACAGACAGACAGAGAGAGAGAGAGACACTAAGAGTAACTAGTTAAAAGGCTTTTGCAATAGTCCAAGGGTCGGGGTCTGAACTAACACGGTGCTCCTAAAAAGAGGGAAGAAGGCACAGACAGACACCAACAAAAAAACATTTAAATAAAAGTCTAAAAACTATTTAAATAAAAGGAAGACTGTGATATATGTTAGAGGAGTGAAAATAACATCAGAGGTTTTAAATATGCGTTATTAGGAATGACATGGTATGACTAACAAAAACAAGGAATTCAGAAAGAAGAGTTTTGGTATTTGCATGAAATGTACATCTGGGGGGTTGCTGGGTAACAACTGTGATTTTTTTTTTATGTACTGGATCTGATGGCTGAAAACAGCTGGTTTTCACTCACACAGGAGCAGGGAACTAAAGCTCAGTGAAGATATTGGCAGCAGCATGGGAGATTTGGGAGTCAACAACAGATGTGACAGATGTCATATTCAACAGATTTGACAGTTGGAGCCATAGTCATTATCACTTAAGGTATGTTTTACAAATCTATTACATTAGAAGAAAATTAAGTTAGAACATAAACAAATAGATAGTTTACCTCATTTTGGCCATATCCAGAAGAATTTTATTTGTTGCCAGAACAGCTGGAGGAACATTCACTTTATTGGCATGTTTCTGCCTAGCTTCTACCAATTTGCTGTATAACACAGTCTGAACAAAGAACAAAAAAACAACTCAACGTTTTTTAAGATGTACTTAGACAAACCCAGTCCTTTATTTTTAGAGCTTTAGATATATTTTCCCTTAGGATGAAAAATCAACTGAACTCTGTATCAGACTCTTAACTAAAGAACAATTTTTAAAATACTGGCAACAGAGTTTTAAGCATGCACAGAATCATAACTAAATTCTCAAAAACTAACTGCCTTTTAGAAGCCGTACCCGAGTCTCCTGCTCTTGAGCAGAAATAGCAGGTTCTGCGGACGTGTAAGATTTTCCTGGTGACTGCACCATGATGCTAAAAAATTTAAAAGAAAACAAATAATAAAAGCTTTTCTTTCTCCACGTTCACTTTTTATTTCACCCCAAAATGAGAATATGTTTCCAAGTCTATGCTAACATTATTCTTCCCAACACCAATAAGGCAATTGTTACTCATATGACAGTTTAGATTTTAAATATTTTAGATCAAATACATTCATTATCACGGTCAAGTTAAAACGTAATTCAAGTTCATCCCAAAATTAGTGTACTTAAGAACTGCATTTGCCCTGTCCTCCTCCTCAACCAAATGCTTCGAAGGAAATACTCCTTATTTATAGATATAGATAACATTTTTTTTTTAGCCAAGAGGGTTACAATCTAAGATTCTTTGCTGTGATATCATTAATTTTTGGTTTGTAAGTAACATTAGCATGGGATTAATCAAATTATTCACAATGTTCTTTAAAATCAAACAAACAAAAATAAGCCAAAAGGAATAATTTTGCTTTTGACTCCTAAAAAGGATAAAAACACCTAATTAGCTAACAACTTGGTATGAAAGGTGCTAGGCAGCAAACTAGATAGAAAACCAATTTCTACAAGGAGCATTTCTCATTGATTAATTATAAAGATAAAAAGTTATAAAAATGAGATGGTATAAAATAGTCTATATAAAAGATGCTAAATTTAAATAAATTCCTTCTTTTTGGGTGGAGGGAAGGGGAGAACATGTTTGATATTTAAGAATTGTTTATAAATTTCTGTTGCAACAATTTGAAATCTACAGAGTAATGTAAGATTTCATTTTCACAGTTATCAAATCCTATCACTAAAATTAAATAGATTTGAACCCAAAGAAAGATAACTCTAGTTCAAAGAATTACAAGACAATTACAAATTTGTTGTAAATAATATAATTATATTAACCTTTATCTTAGCATTTATGGAAATCTTTATACTAATGTACTATTTATAAAAAGCATATTAAATTATTTCACAAGTAATAATTTTATTATCATATATACTGGCAAAATCCTGGCTAACGTGTCCCGGAAGCAGAAATACACGTGGAAATGTTTAATAAAAAATGTTTTGCCTATGAATGCTATTACAAATACAAAGAAGAAAAGCTCAATATCATCAAAGAGATAAGTGGAGGTACCATATCCATTAAACAAGAAAAGATTGCTATATATTAAAGAAGAAAGAGAACAAGAAATAGTTCATAGAAACTAAAAATTTGATAACGAAAATTAAATTTTCATTAGATGGGAGACAATATAGTCAAGGAACTCAAGAGAATAAATGAACAAAAAGAGATTGAAAATAGGAGAAAAGAAAAAGTAATAATAGGAACACTAAAACACAAGCAAAGAAAACAAAAAAAGGCAGTAACATCAAGGAAAATTAAGGTGATAGTGGCCATCATAACATACTTCGGCTTAGTAGTATATAATATTTGAGTAGATATAGTAATGTAAAAACAAATTATTAATATGACCAAAATTTGAAATGTAATTATGTTGGGGGGGTAGGGCGGAATCAAAGGAGGGGAAAGGAGGGAAGGGGATATGGGACATAAGCCCTAACCTACCATTATAGGATGTCAACAGAAAATTTCTAAAACTGGTAAGTCAAAAAATAGTAACCTAAGCATGTCACTTAGAAATATGGTGTCAAATACCAGAGAAATCAGGCAGAAGATTTGAGGGTGATTGCTTCTATAGAACAGAACAAAGCAGGTCTGGCAAGGGTGTGAACTTCGTTGTATGCCTTTAGGTGCCAACTGACTTCAAAATCATGTACATGTATTATTTTAATGAAAATTCAAATGAACTTGTTCTGGTAAGGCTTGAAAGCTAAAAATGGTCTTTTACATTTTTAAATGGTTAAGAAAAATCAAAAGAACATTCCTGTGACATGTGGAAATTATATGAAATTCAAATTTCAGTGTCCATAAATAAAGTTTTATTGGCATACAGCCACGCTCATTCGTTTACACAGCATCCAAGGCTGCTGTGAGGCTACAACGGTAAAGTTGAGTAGTTGAGACAGACACCACATGGCTCTCAGAGCCTAAAATATTTACTATCTGATCCTTTACAAAGTGTTTGTCAATGCCTGTTCTCTATCATAAATTCTCCCTGTTCTTCAGGTCACTGTTTTTCTTAAAACATTTCCTTAGCTCCAAATGGCCTTTATGGCCCAACTCAAGTGCTTGACATAACCATGGATATCCTGGGCCCTATTTAATTCTCCAGTCTTACATGCTACCACTCTCGTTTCCCTCTACCAGGTAATCGCTGGCATACCAGTGATTGCCTCAGTCACGTCATACCCTCTCTTGCTTTCAGGTTTTAGTATGTGAGCCATTCCTCTGCTTAGACAAGTTTCCCGCACTGCACTGGACAAACTTCTACTGAAACCTCAAGTGTCACTTCCAAAAATGTGTCTCCAAAGTATTATAACGCTGGATAGTAATTTTATGTTCCCTTACATCCCGCTAGAGTAGAAACTCTGGGAGGACCAGTGACTATGTGTCTCTATTATTCCCCACTGAATCCCAGTGCCTACAACAGTACCTGGCCCAAAGAAGATGCCTAGTAAGAACACAGTAAATATTTGAATGAAGAAATGCTTCAGTATGTCAAATGAATATATTGTTTTGTACACTCCTTAAACCTTTTCTTTATATAAAACATAGTAATATCCAAACAAAAAGAAATTGTTTGTGGTGGGAGAGTGGTATGGTAAATGTTTCTGCCAGATCCAAAGTAGTATTATCTAAGTAAACAAACCGTCAGAAAGTGAGTGTTAAAGCACATTAATTTACTCCCCTCTGATATGTACGTAAACATAGTCTATTTTAATCTGCATATAGGTCCTCGGGAGTTTTTCAAATTCTCCATCTCCAGACCTTCTGTCATTCTGTACATTCTCCACACTTTTATTAAGTCAGCAAGTCAAATATTAAAATTTAAAGTATAATAGGTACATTACCTTTATTTTCTACCAACTTTAATACCTACCATTTTATGTTGCCATAGAATCTTGTTTTTAAAAAGTGGAATGAGAATATATATTTCATACAAATAAAATTAGTGTTTAGATGCTAGAGGTTGACAAATATAGATTTGAAAATCAGCTCTGCTATTACCTGTATGCTTTTGAATAAATTAGTTGACTTCTTAACTGTTGGTATCTTCAACTATAAAATGGGGATAAATAATAGTAGCTAACTCATAGGTTGTTGTAAGAATTAAATGAGATATCACATATAAAAAAAATGCTTAGCACTTAGCATAGAGCTTGGCAAACAATAATACCCAAGAAGTATTAGCCAGTAAATTAGTATTAGTACCATCATTTTACAGGTCTGCTCTAATAACTATAACATTGTAGGCTTATGCTTTAACTTTAACTTCCTTATGCCAGTGAAATGGCCCAACACCTCACAGACTTTTCTCTTTAGGAAAGAAAGAAAAATAGTGTTGATAAAGTAAGTATAGAAAAGAAAAATTTTGAACTCCGTACCTTTTTTCAGGAATGTTAGTCCCAGAAGAAATTTTATCATGTGTTTTGTAGGAATACATCTTCGCCAAGTTAAACTGCTTTTAAACATAGAGAGGTTCATTTTAAAAAATTAGAAGTTTCAAAAAGCTTTTAAATATGAAGAAAATAAGATACAACATCTATAATGACAACTTTTCCTCTGACAACCAATTCATCAGATAAATCACCTGAAAATAAGCTCTAGAATTATTAACTTCTAAGGTTCTAAAAATAGTTAGAAATGCAACATAATGTCCCATTCCTCCCAAATCTATAGAAAATTTATCATTAAAATAATTATTTGAGACATAGCAAGAGCCCAAGTTACAAAAATGATTCAATTACATTCTGCATACTTTAAAAAAACAGAGCAAGTTCACCAGAAGCATTTTTATCTATTAACCGTGTTCTAACTAGCTGAAATCTGCTTGTAGGTAAGTATTTAATTTGTAAAAGGTCCAAAAACAAAGCAAGAAAGTGTGTGTGTGTGTGTGTGTGTGGGTGTGTGTGCGTGCGTGCACATGTGTAACTTTAATGAGAACATTTAGGAATCAGGGTCATTTTTTTTATCAACTGTAAGTATCAAAATATGTAAAAACAAAACAAAACAAAAATCTGCAAGCCAAATGAGTTATCAAATAGACTTAAAAGAATCAAAATAAGTTACTTTGTCAAATACTTCTCCCTATTCTATTAACCCAGAAATTACATTCCACACACTTTATTCTAGTCATTATCACTTCTCTTTCAAAATTTTACATTTTGTTATACATGGCATGCTCCTCTTTAATTGGAAGGGAATTAAAATATAAAATTTTTAAATAAGGGTTGCATCAATAAAAAAATGAAACAAATAAGAACCACTTCTTCAATAAAAACCAACCTTCTCTGCAGTTAATTCAAGTGGTACTTGATTAGAGGAATGCTGTCCAGTGCCCGAAGACAAAGTTTTAGAACTGAAAAATAATAAAATTAAATTATCATAAATGTTAAAATGTAATTATCTAATACATCATACCTCCACTCTTAGGAAGGCAGATGTAATTATATTACTCTTAGAACTGATGATTTTTAAAATGTTTGTTTTTCAGAAAAAGCTCTGAAAGAGCTTTCAAAGCCCTTTAAACTTTAAGTTTAAAAGAAAACCTGATTATATGTATGCACAACATAATAATTATAGTCAACAATACTGTATTATAACTTCAAAGTTGCTAACACTAGATCTTAATTGTTCTCAACACAAAAAAAGAATAATTATGTGACCTTATAAAGGTGTTAGCGAAAGCTACTGTAGTAATCATCTTATTGCAACCTATAAATATATCAACCAACGTGTCGTACACCTCATACTTACACAATGCTATATCAATCATATCTCAATTTATTAAAAAACTAATAAATGATTGATAGCATGTAAAGGTATAAAAAGCAGGTAACAAGTGTATTTCCTTCCCACCTTCTACATATAAAAAGAAAATATAGTATATAGATTCTTCCACATTGATCTCAATGCTTCTTCTTTAATCAATGGGAAAGCAGCTTTCTAAATACTATAATCAGCTATTTTCTGTCGACCAAGAAAAGTGTTCTATAATTTATCTTTCTCCCACTGACCTATATCCCAAACTGACTAAAAAAGATATGCAAAAACAGTATCTTTACCCATTTTACCTTGTGGTACCTGTAAATTGAATATAATTTGAATAATTTAAACAACAAAAAACCCAGAAGTTACAACAAAAAAAGAAAACAGAAAAATGAACCTTGGTAGAAGAAACTTTCTTGGACACAACTCTTCATTAGCTTGAAGGATAAGTCTCGGAGGAGATCCTGTATTGGCTTTATAAAGCCAATTTCTACCCTATTGAACGCAAGAAGAAGCTTTTAATGCACAGTGAGAAAAATTGCATCGAACAGGTAGACTTCTACATCGCATACCTTTTTTGTAAGTTGGCAAATTTTTACAAATTTGCTACGCCCAGGAGACTCTACCAAGAATCCCTCATTCATGAGGTGATGAGACAAGGCCTTCCACCAATTCTCTGTTTGATCCTTGCCAGTGCCAAAAAGGCTGTGACTGCGATATTTATCTGGAAGACGCTGTGAATTCTGAAATTAGAAATACAATCAATATCTAAAAATGCTTATTTAATTAAACAGGAAGTAAACCACAAAACTGTCTATGGAGTCTTTGGATTTAACACCAAGTTTCAGCTTTAAAAACCTACAAAATTTCTATACCCATCCTCCCTGCTCTGAATACTTAAGTCACAAATAAATATGTAATCAAAATAGTGTTCCTGTTGTTTTTTTAAAATAATGGCAGAAAATGTCACATATAATTCACATTGCATTTCCCCATGTATAAGTCTGGATATGTTTGGACTATTTCACTTTTAGTATTTAGACCTTGTATGAACACACATTACTGTTTGAAAACAGTGATCATAATTACAGCTCTGGACTAAGAAGCACGGGTGTTAAAAGGCAGTGTGACCCAACAGCTAGTAACCAGGGAGCGCAGTGCAATCACTCGGTTTCCACCACGTGGCTGTCATTACTGTGCTTTTTGTTCATGATTCACTGACAAGTTCACTTACTGTGTTTCCCCAAAAATAAGACCTACCCCAAAAAATAAGCCCCAGTTCTGAGCTCAGCCAGACGGACTCATTTAGTACGTTATGACGATGTTCCAGAAGAAGATGACATGACAGTAATTGAATAAATGTAGATTTTGTACATGAAAAAGAATAAGACATCCCCTGAAAATAAGCCCTACTAGAGCAAAAATTAATATAAGACTAGTTCTTATTTTCAGGGAAACACGGTAATCATTTCTGATTTAGCTGCTTCTCTCAGCTACACCAGGAAAAGTGGGTATGTGCTAAAGAGCTGCTGCTTTTGAAATATTTTTCCCTAAGTGAAGAGAATATTCCGATGGGAGAGACTCTTCGTAGCCATCGAGTTCTAGAAACACTGGGGAAGCTAGTCTGTCACATGCAATTCTCTTGTTCTCTAACGGAGATGACTCTCCCCACCTTCACTCTTCATAAAGTACCTTTCCATTCACTTTGCCCTCTAACTACCGCTTTCATTCATCCTACACAAGCAAATACTACTTTCAAATGCATATCGTGGTATGTATAGGGCTTTATGGAAAATTGCTCTTATCCAATGTATATGTGGTGAATATGGCAGATTGTAATTCAGGGGTCATTGTAACCTTCATTCACTGTAACATCTACCAGAGAAGTTACAAACACGATTTCTCAAACTCCCTTTCAGCTAGGGTTCTGAATATAATTTAACTTCCACTAGCCAGAGGCATTTACGTGACATCTATGAGCAGGAAATGAGGCAAGGCTGCTCTTCTGCTATTTTTGCAGCTGCATTTGTGGAGGCGCTTGCTTTTTACAAGAAAGTGTTAACAAAGAATCCAGCACACAACTACTACCTTAGCTTCCCAAGTGTCAAAAAGCATCCATCTTATACATACAGATTATAGCAAGCTCAGGGTGGTCCCCAGAGCATGCAGAAGTAGAACCTTCCTGATCGTTACAGCTCCCTATTGGGTGCAGTTCAGGGTCAGGCACTGTACTGGCTGCTTCCTCATTGACAGATAGCCTCTCGATCACAGAAGAGGCAGCAGCTCTTGTGGTGGACGATTTCTCAATATAATCTTACAGACAATACTATAAAGCTATAAATACTTAGTAATATTAAGTACCTTCATGTTTAAATTACTTAGAGTGATAATGAGCTTTCTAATATAAACACTGGATTTTAGGTTATATTCATGTTTCAAAAACATTCATTCCTTGAATATGTCAAGAGGTTACTGTATTCTAAAGATTTCAATATAACATGCAGTCTAAAATTTTAGAAACAGGCACTGCCTGTCATTCAACATTTTCACATTTCATCTATACTGTAATGTAGGTTTAACAATCAATGCATATAAAAATCCAGGGGTCAAAATCAAACGTATTTATACGGTGAGTTTCAGTAGCTATAACTCAGGCACAGTAAAGAGTCTCTTATGAACGTATTGGTTTGTTCAACAGATGAGAATGTTATAGTTACAACCTTATTATTTTGGAATGTTAAAAATGTGAATACAACTGAAATAGCCTAAACGAAGCCGATCCCTCACACAAAGGCAAACGAGGCTGAAATAAGATTAGACTGGGATAAATTCCCATCAGAGACACATGAGGGCCTACATACTGAGCTTAAAACATGAGCTTCCAGTAAGTTTAGTTAACCAAACGTGTAACATGCATTCGATTAAATCTTATAAATAAAAATAGAACTCTTTTTATTAAAATAGCTAAGTAATAAGCTTTTGTGTCATGATTTTAGTTACAAAAGTTTTATTAGAACAAGATTTACAGAAATTGAAACACCCACCTTATTCTTAATGATCCCTACCTATGTAACTGACTTACATCATATAATTTCAGAGCTGGAAGGAATGCTGGAACTCTTGATCTACTTAGTCATTTTTTACTCATATTGGGAACAAATAATCAGGGGCTCAAAGATGTTAAATGGTAGACTAAGGTCCTAGAGCTAGGACTAGAGCACAGGCTTCCACACCACTGGTTCTAATCTTTTATTCCTATTCCATACACGCATGTGCACGCATGTGCACACTCGTACACACACATACTAATATACATATACATACGTACATGTACACATATACATTTACATATACCTTGAGTGTGGTTAGTACAGCAAGACTACCTGAGTTCAAGTCCTAGCTGTGACACTTACCAGCTTTTTGACTTTGGGCAAATTACTTATCTGTGCTTCTATTTCCTTGGCTGCACAAGAATAATTATATTTTCTATCTCTCAGGGACGTTGTGAAGATTGAGTAACCAAGACAGGGCCTGGTCAACAGCATTGACTTAGTTTTTATTAGCTAACAGCCGATCCTTTAACTGAACCTGAATTTCCTAATCCTAAAGGAAAAATCATGACGTGGTATTTAGTTAGTTTTCCCTGGAATACTCGTAACGGCACACTGCATCTGCTAGGGCATAACTTTGTAGTAGAAGATGCTTCTGCTTGCAAACTAACACCAAAGGTATTAAGTTGCCTGTCTAGTACTTACTAGCAATCTGGACACTAAACATTATTCCTCTAGCCTTTCCTTTGATAAGCAGAAAAAAGTGAAGTGAGTGAACACATTTACTAGTATGAAGCTAGTAAAATAAGGGGCACCAAACTGGTATATCAAGGAATATGGAAACTTAAAAATTGATGGATAAGTGTTAGAATAAAGACAGCTGACTGGCTAGAGCACACAACTCAATCTATCACTTTTTGATAAAAGCAAAATCTTTGTACCACTATCTGACAGAGAAAACAAACAAACTTGCCACTTCTCTGATTAGCTTCTTGATTCCCCACAAAACAATACAGTGCCCTATACAAAAATATATGTTTAATAACTAGTGGGAAAGAAATTATAAACAGTAACACAAAATTTTAAATCCCAATGTTCTTAGAGTACAAAACAAACCCATAGTTGCTATTCATATTTTTATTAATTCTTTTTTCCTTTTATTTTTTTCCCAGTTCCTACAGGCCAAAGAAGCTCACAGCTGCCACTTCAGGGCTTTAAAAAGTCATTTCTGGAGCTGTAATTCTATGTATATAATGAAACCAAAAATAAAGTAACAATTTTTATCTCTAGGAATACAATTCAATCAGACAAAATAGCTTATACAGAAAATTAAGCATCAGACAGTTTAAAAATTATAAAGGGTGATTAAAACTACCAATAATTTTCCGATGGCTGCCTACAGTCAAAGCATCTTGTATCAAAAGTGTTATCTAATTCTGCCACCATCATAAGGTTTACCCCTTTTATAATGTGATCAGGAAAGAGGTTTAACTTAATCTCCTGGTAATGCAAATTAGTGACAGTGCTTCTATTTTCTGATCTATAATATTAAGATAACTGCACATCTTATCATGTATTCACACAGGGTGTTTGAAGATATTTATGTGGTAAGCTGTTTAGACACTAAAACAAAGTTCCTTAGGCAACATTTCTACTATTTAATTTCTAACTAAACTTGTGCTTTTAAAAACAGTTTTAAACTCCATTCACAAATACCTGGATGGGCTGCATAATCATTTATACTATTTAGAAAGTCTTGTGTAAGGAAGGAAAATCATGTGCTGCTGAAATTATATTTGTTGTATATATGTACAAATATTCTCTCTTTAAATAAACTCCAAGAGTTCCCAGTTTAAGATATTTATCATCTTACAGATCAAAATTCTCTACAAAGACATTAATTTTGCCTAAATTAGTTAAGGTGGACAATTTACTAAATGCCCAAGGGAAATACACTTATAATTTTTAAAACAATATCCCAGTAGATAACAAGATCATTGATATGGAGGGTGAAAAAACTGCTTTATTTTCACTCTAGTTAATGTCTACAAATTTTTGCCAAGTGGTACTTTTTTAAAAAGTTTTACACCTTTACCTAGCAAGGGTAGTATAAAATTTCACAAAGAAAAAACGTATTAATTTGAAGACTCCCAGAAGAGACAGCCAGTGTAAGTGGTCTGACTTGGTTTTCAAATAATAGGTGAAATCTGATCCCTCTTGCGACCAGTTCAAATTTGTCTAGGAGCCCACTTACACTTATTTGTTGATACCGGATACCACTGGATTATAGCAAATTAAAACAAGAATAATTTTTCTAAATTACACATTCAGCTGGCATACACAGGTCTTGAAGAAGACAGAGACAGAAGAAATTTTCAGAGATACCATTATATTTAACCTACCCCTTAACTTAAATCCTTTTTATTAAAAAAAAAAACTCACAGCAGCTAAAATCAAATTCCTTAGTCAACACGAGGATTAAATTTCTAATCAAATGTGGTGTGATTTAAAAACAAATTTTGAACTCCATTCAGAATCTAAAAACATCATGACACGAAAAGTTAACGTTTTCAACATATTTCATTAAAAATATTTATAACTGACTAATTGAATATGTCCCTTCCTAAGCAAAATAAAAACTCAGAAAATATTCACACAAAGCATTCATGTATTCGACAAATAAATGCTTACTGAAATTATGTTTTTTAAATGCTACATACAAGTGAGAATTTTAATCTCTACTTTAAGTACATTTTTAATCAATATACATATTTGCAAAGGATTCTATCACACTTCTGATTTATTCAGCTAATATTAATATACAATACTTATCTTTGCTTTACAGACATCTAAATCAGGAATAAAATTATATAAACAAAAGAACTACAGAAAAAGCTCTTTAACTGTAAGGGTCATGACTTACTCATATTCACCTGCTATTGTTAGCATAATGCTGGCACACTGAAAAAAAAAAGTAGCTGAATTGACTATTCATTGGTAAAGCAAAAAAAATAAAAATAAAAAACTTCCTTGTAATTTTCAATGCTTCTGATAAGAAACAGAATAGGAGAAAAAAATATACTGCCAAATATTGTTTTCACAAATAATCACTGAAATTAAAGTTTTGTTCAAAGAATGTACTACTTTCCAGGACACCAAATGATACAATTTTGTTCTAACTTGTCCCTTGACATAATAAAGGTTAACTTTTCTTAATTATCCTAAGGAAAAACAGTCTAGGGATTCATCCAACTGCCATGTAATAAACTTGCTTCCACACTGAGGTTCAGAGCTGAATGTCAGCTTGAAATATGAAATCAGCGGTAGATGTGATACACACAGGTCAGAAGTAATGAATACAGTGCCTAACTATAACTTAACATGACTCTGTGCTTCTAATAATTCTTCTAAAGCCAAAGCTACAACTGTAATACAGCAAACCTCTGAAGAAAAGTGTAATAGGAGTAAAAAAAACTATGGAGGTGATTCACAGATATACTTACAGAACCTCGGAGAAATAAAATTGAAACCCCAATTCCAAACATTCCTTGGAACACGTTCACAGCAGATAATAGCTGGAATGCTTGTGGACCAAAGTCCTGTGACATATCATCTGAATCATCAATGGAAAAGCAATGATTCAATCTAAATAAAAACAGTATGTTAGAAAGCTTAGCCAAAGCATATACCTTCAGAAATAAAAAGATTTAATGTAATAATTAGCCAAGTAAAAAATATCTCAAATGTGCCAACTGCTTCAGAAGCTACAAAAAAGTTCATTACAGTCAAGTGCATGTGAAATATGTAAAACATGAAATATAAACTATAATGTAGCACCACACATACGTTACGCTGATGGCTCTCAACTCCAGTGCCCTAGAACCCAAGTTTCACAGGAGATACCTCGACCATAATAGACAGAAGAAGAGGAGGAAGTTTAAGCAGAGAGCCGAAGTACAGCTCAGAGAGCTCGACTGATTATATAAATATTAGACTTGTGTGTTAAGTTTGGAAGAACTTAACTTGGAAGGAAAAGTTGCCAAAACACATTTTTAACTTAAAAACAAATCTCTCATGCAATAAATTGTTAAACTGTAATGACTGTAAAATATGACACAAAGATTATAAATTATAATCTGTTATAAACTGTTCACTTAAGTCCTTTTTAGAAGTTAAATTTCTAAACTATCCTTCAGGTAGATTTGAAATTATCATTAATACAAATGAGAATTCTTTAAAGCGGGTTGAGAACAAAAGGACTCCTTAGAGAAAATCAACTAATGCAATTCAACTACCTAATTCAACTGCTTTCTTTATTTCCACAAAGTACTCTATGCTACATCTTATAAGCTTTAATGTATATTATTGGAATTACCACTAAGTTTTTAAAATGTTTTAACTTTCAATCTGATTTTTTTCTTTGATTCATGAGCTATTTAAAAGTGTTATTTTTAATATCCAAACGAGTGAGAATTTGTTTATCCTTTTATTTACTTCTAGTTCAACTGCATTCTGGAGAAAATGTGATGTGTTTGATTCCAACACACTGAAAACGTTTGAGACATGCTGCAATCTAGCACAGGGGTCAGAAAACTTTTTTATAAAGGGCCACATAATAAATAATTTAGGTTTTGTGGGAGATATAGTTTCTGTCTGTGTCACAACTACTCAGCCTGACCCTGCAACAAGAGCTATAGATACTATAATATATAAACAAAAGGGCACGGCTGTGTTCTAAGAAAACTTGATTGACAAAAACAAGCAAGTTTGGTTCATGTGCCATAGTTTGCCAATCACTGCTCTAATAATAGTCAATTTTTATAAATATTCCACGTATATGTAAGAAGTGTAGTCTCTAATTCAGTCCTTCCCAACCAGTGTGCTACAAACAATTTATAGGTGTGCTGAAAGGTTAATCACTTCACACATTAAGGTTCTGTACAGAATCTAGACTCAACTAACCTTGTGTGCTATACAGATATCATCATTAACTTTGCGGGCAGGAAGTAAAAGTGTTTCAGATACATTGCTCTAATTGTTTGGTACAGGGTTCTACATAAGACATGTCTGATAAATCAGACTTGTTACTGTGTTAACCAAATTTTCAATAGCTTACTAATTTTTTGATTGCTAAAAATTTATATCAAACTGTTCTACTTTGATCATGGATGTGTTGACTTCTTCCAGCTGTCCTGTCAATTTGTACTTTTGTAACTTTTCTTTTTTTCCTTCAATGCATAGAACAAGTTTGTCCTCTTGGTGAGGACAGACTACATGAGAACATTCCATCCTTAATAGTACTTCTTGTGTCTAATAGTAACACAGTTACCACACCTAGGTATACGAGTAATTCAACTAGGCATACCATTTGTTTTCACTTTATTTTTTCAATTAATATGTAGTGAAACTGATTGTGGTCTGTGTGAGTGTGTGCGTGTGTGTGTGTATGTAAAGTTTTACAAATTTAAACACATCCATGGATTCACATGCATAGACTCATCTAACCAGCCCCACAATCAGCTACCACCACCACAACCAGGACACACAACAAATCCATCACTGCAAAGTACTTCCTTGTACTATTCCTTTGTAATCATACTCTCTCCCTTCCCTCGAACCTCTGGAAACCATTGAGTTTTTTCTTCATCCCTACAGTACAGTCTTATGTTTGAGAGAATATCATATAAATGGAAACATACTGTAGAAATGGCATTATTTCTTCTTGTAAATGTTTGGTATAATTTGCCGTTAAAATCATTTGGGCTAAGGAATTTTATATACAGAGGTTTTTAACAAGGATCCCATTTCTTTAACAGTTGTAGGACTATTCAGGTTATCTATTTCAATGTGGGTGAGTTTTGTTAGCTTGAGGTTCTCAAGGAATAGCTCTATTTCATCTAAATTACTGAATGTACATACACTGTTATTCATAGTGTTTCCTTATTATCCTTTTAATGTCTGATGGAATTCCTTTGAAATTCCTTTCACTCCTGATACTGGAAATCTGTGTCCTCTCTTTATTTTCTTGTTAGAAGTTTCCATCAATTTTATTGACCTTTTCAATGAATGAGCTTTTGAGTTCATTGTTTTTCTATTTTCTATTTCATTGTTTTATGTTCTTATCTTTATTACTTCCTTCCTTCTGCTTCCTTTTAGCTTACTTTGCTCTTATTTGCTTCTTAAGGTGAAAGCTTAATTACTGACTTGAAACTTTTTTTCTGTTATAAGTGTTTAATGCTCTAAATTTCTCTTTCAGCATTGCTTTCCTGCCTCCCATACATTTTATATTTTCATTTCATTCAATTCAAAATATTTTCTGATTTACCCTGAGAATCCCTCTTTGACTCATGGGTTATTTAGTAGTCTGTTATCTTTCTGTTACTAATTTCTAGTTTCATTCCATTACAGTCAGAAAACATACTGTGTGTGAATACTACTCTTTTAAATTTAAGTTTTGTTTTATGACCCAGAATATGGTCTATGTTTGTGAATGTTCTCTCTGCATCTGCTGCTGTTGGGTACAATGTTCTGCAAAAGTTAATTACGTAGATCCCGTTTGTTGACACTTCTGTTTATCCTTCTTACTGATTTTCTATCTACTAGTTCTATTACTTACTGAAAGAAGATGAAATTACCAACTGAAATTACCAACTGTAATTATGAATTTCTCTATTTCTCCTTTCAATTCTGTCAGTTCTTTTGTAAAATATATGCACACTTGGGACGTATTCTTAGATATGACAGTTAACTTTATGTGTCAACTTGGCTTGGCTATGGGGCCCAATTGTTTGGTCAATCACACTAATCTAGATGTTGCTATAAAGGTATTTTGTAGATGGGATTAATATTTACAATCAGTTGCTTTAAGAAAATTATCCTTGATAATGTGAGTGAGTCTCATACAATCCAATGAAGGCCTTAAAGAGCAAAGACTGAGGTTTGCTGGAAAGCAAGGAATTATAACTCAAGACTATTAACAAAGAAATCCTGCCCAATTTTCCAGCCTGCCAGTTTACCCTACAGATTTCAGGCTTGCCAAACCCCACAACTGCATGAACCAATTCCCTAAAATCAATATCTCCATCTCTCTATCCCAGTGTCTCTGTCTCTGTCTGTCTGTCTGTCTGTCTCTCTCTCTCTCTCTCTCTCTCCCCACCCCACCTCTTTGTCTCTTTCTCTCTGTGTATACATATGTGTGTGATACACTGGTAGACTGACCCTTTTTTATCATGTAATGTCTTTCTTTATCTCTGGTAATATTCTTTCTCCAAAGTCTCTATTGTCTGATGTTAAAATAACAACGCCAGCTTTCTTTTGATCAGTGTTTTCATGGTATTTGTTTTTATGTTTTTATTTTTAACCTACGTGTATAATTATATCTATACTGATGTCTTATGGACAGCATATAATTGGATCATATTTTTAAACCAGTTCTAACAATGGTGTTTTAGACCTATTATATTTAATGTAACTACTGATATGTCTAGATTTAGGTGTACCATTTTATTGGTTTGTGTATTTACAAAGCAAAAGAATATTGTCTGTTTTGTCATCTATTACACATGTAAGTTCATTATTTTGTTTAAAAAACATAATACATATCATTCAACAAAAATTGATTAAAAACTATTTGCAAAGGAAGAGAAACAAAGACTTTTAGAATGTCCATCTAGAAGGAGAAATCTTTACCTGGACTTGCAATTATCACAGCATTTTTCAGTTCCCATAATACCCAAGGAGGCTTTTCGTAGTTGTTTGTCTTCAAAATGAGACAAGATGATTCTACCCAAGAGAAAATTTAAAATTAAATAAAAGAACAAAAACATATATGTTAAATTCATTGCTGAAAATAATGAGGTGAAATCATCATTAATTGACTCACCTGGGACCTCATTATTTGGCTTCAGCTTACTGAGGCAAAAAGAATGCTGCCTTAAAAATTCAGTACATATGTAACACCAACAAAATACTGTTTCTAAATACTCATAATTATTTTGCAAAACTTCTTTCTTAAAAGAGCACCATCCATAAATCCATGTTATTAATTGATATAAAATAAATAATACATACTGTCGTCTGCAACTGCTGGAATAAAGATATTTTTCCATATTTGCCTCCATCTTTAATTTGTATAATCGAAACTTTTCATTTTTTATCTCATTAAGGCGGTACCTGTCAATTAAAAACATCATAGGAATACATAAATCACTTAGCGCTTTTGTTACTTTTTTACTTTCTGTTTATTGTTCATAACCTATAACAATCACACCCCTATGAAGATAGATAACATTTCTATCATCCCAGGGAGTTTTCATGTCCCATCCCAGTGAACGTCCCCGACAAGAGGCAAGCATTTTTCTAGTTTTTAATGAAAATTATTTTTGAAAGAATTCTACTTAGATCCTCTCTCTACACTGAGACTTTGCCAATGGTATGGCTTCTGCAACCAGAAATATATAATTACATATTGACAGTGATGACTAGTCAAGTTTCTTCTCAGTCAGAGGATTCTAACATAGGAGAGACTCTACACACTTTGTGAATTACAGTCATCTTCACAGTTGAGAACCAGCATGTCCGTTTATTCTAAAACTTTTTAGTTTTTTTCTAAGAGGTTTGTCACCAGGATGATAAGATGTGTCCTCAATCCTTGTTAAATTCTTTTTTATCCTAATTAACCCTAGTTTTATTTCCTTTAGGATGGACGCAAAGATCAACCTGTCTATACTAAAGACTCAAGCATGGGTTTTCTGGCACCATTATTTGATTACTAATCACTGTTACTTCCTGTTAAATCTTAATGAGAAAAACCATTTAAAATATCTTTTGAGACGCAGGAAAATAGGAACTATCTCCATTGATGAACCTGAAAAGCCACAATATAAAACTCAGGCTGTTAAGCCTTCAACACCTTTAGCATAATGCACAAATAAATAAGAACTGGTAGGAATCAATGTTTGACATAATCCCAAATGTAACAGTAGCATGGAGAGTTGTGTTCTATCCCAATTATTTTAAATCAGTTTATAAAAAATTTTATATAGACACTAGTGTCAAAAGGAAAACAATTGTTCTGTTTAAGATGATTTTATTGACTCTATGTTAAGAAACAGAAACTACTGACTAGTCTTAAAAGGAAGAGCTTTAAATTTATAGCAAACATTTTTACCTAATTAATCCTTGATCTTCTTTCAGATCTCAACTTACCCTATCACTTCCTGAAGGATGACTTACCTGACCTTTGCAACATGGTAAACTCACACCCATTATATATTCACTGCTCATTGCACCTTCCCTTCAGAGCACTTAACACAATTGTAATTTTACACATATTAGCATGATCCCTTTTTAAAAAACTTCAGATTGGAATTTTCAAACACAAAATTAGAATGGTAGAATGAACCCTATGTATCCATAGTTGTATGCTTATGTGATCAAGATCTGCCATTCCCATTGTACTGTAGACACTCTGAAAACAGGTACCATATCTGCTTTTATTTATCATTGTATCCCCAGCATAAAGCGTAGTGCTCGGAACATAGTGGGCACTAAAAAAACAAACAAACAAACAAACAAAAACCTGTATTGGATAGGCACTCTCATCCTTTTAACAAAATGGGCTAACATGTCCATTCAAGAGCTCAATTTATCTAGCTATATGGAGGTGCATTTTGAAAATACTTCAACTTGGCAGGCCCATCAGTTACAACATACAAGTTTTTATCCTCAGTTTTTCCCTCTATGGATAAGGGAATCAGTTGCTAAATGCTGCCCTTAAAATTTTTGCAAGGTGAAGTTTTCCCTTCCAATATAAATCTCACAGAATTTAAGTGCCAACAAAATGCCTGTTTAGTATTTAAATAGAATGGTTTTCCTGTATTTAAACACTGAACACTTAATATTTCTTTCATGATAGTCAATCAGTACAGTGCAGCATGATTATTCAAGGACTGGCATGCTCTCATAAAACTGACAAAGGAAACAAATGGTAAAGACAGCCAAACAAGGATAGACAAAAGTCATTTGGAATAAGCACCATTATAGCATGGGATGAAAAAACACAATAACAAAATCAATGGCATCTGAAGTAACTGTGGCTGAAGACATATCAAAACTTGAGAGGACCTGAGGAGGAAAAAAAAAAAGCTCATCGATGCACAATATTACAAAAATATTACATAGGATCTATGTTATATTCCCAGGATAGTCCTGATTTAGTTAATTCTTCATACTAAATTAAGCATAACTGAAATAGGTCACCTCCTCTGGGTGGCAGCACTCATCACAAATGTTCTTAGATGTCCTCAGTATTGTTTTGGTTTTAAATGCACTTATACACATTACTTGAAATTTTGGATGCTGCCTCAAATACTTTCAAAGCTTATATGACAAGAAAAAAGAAATCTGCAAGGGTGAAAGCAATAAATGTTTTTACCTATTTAAGTTAATGTCTGCTGGAGCCCAGAGTACGTGACAAGAACTTTGAAGTCCATCACGGCCGGCTCTCCCAATCTCCTGGTAATATGATTCCATTTCCTTAGGAGCACCATAATGAATGACTTTGCGAATGTCAGCTTTATTAATGCCCATTCCAAAAGCTATGGTAGCTATGACACACTGAGAATAAATAACAACATGGTTTGACAAAACACTGAGCAGAACTCAAATTCTACATTTTCACCTTTTATTTCTCAAGATTTTTATTGCAATATCACAGGTGCCAAAAAAAGTACACATTTTACGAGATGTTATCTATGTATTACTTTTTGAAGTTGAATTGAATTGTGGTAGCAATGCACAGTATGATGTTTCCTCAAAAGATGGCATTAATCAAATGAATGCTAGCATCACTCGTGGTATTACAAATTTAATAGTTTTTACCTTTCTTTAATACCTTTTTTTGGCACCCTCTGTATAACTAACATACAATATTATATGAGTTTCAGGTATACACCATAGTTATTCAACATTTATATACCTAAAAAAGTGACCATGATAAGTCCAGCAACCATCTGACACTGTACCATGCTATCACAATAATACTGACTACATTCCCTATGCTGTACATTACATCCCCATCACTTGTTTTATACCTGGAAATTGGAACAATTTTGATCTTCTAATAAGAATAATTAGTTCATTAACTAAAGTCTCTGGCATGAAACTGAATTCAATGTAATTTCAACCAATCACTTACAGATTGAAAATGCCAAACAAATCAGAGGAAGTATTAGAATGGTGAGAGAAAAATATGTACAGGAATAAAAATATATTAAGAAAAAGCTTAGAGTGAATAAGACTAGGCAATTTTCCTATATTTAAGAGTGAATAAGCAACATAAGTCAAATTTTATTTTTTAATGTTATTTCTTATTCAATTCTTCCTGCTTTACTGAGATATAATTGACATATAATATTGTATAAGTTTAAGATGTATAATGCGATGATTTGATATATACACATATTGTGAAATGACTAACACAATAAGGTTATTTAACACATCCATCACCTCAGTTACCATTGGTATGTGTGTGTGTGTGTGTGTGTGTGTGTGTGGTGAGAATTTAATTTTCATCATATGATACTCTTCTTAGATGAAACCAACCTATTCTCCCAGGTATAAATAAAGATATTTTATCATGTAATTCATGACCTAATTCCAGAAACGAAAAGAATTCAAACCACCTCAAAAAGGCAAATAAAATACAAAAGAACATAAAACTAAAAGTCAAGATTAAAAATAAGAATCAATGGTCACAAACTAAAAATACAAACCTACATCCAAAGGTGCTTAGATTTGTTTATGAATAATTGGAAAGAAAAAAGAATTTTTTCTGAAACTGTAAAATAGAAAATACTACAATTCTAACACTCAATCCAAGACATTAAGAGCTAGGGAGGTGAGCTAGGGAGATCAGCTCTGCTTTTAGGCTCACAGTAAAGTATAAATCAACTGTAGAAAGACAGGAAAGTAAATATCTAGAATTCTGTATATATATATATATATATATATATATATATATATATATATATATAATGTTCAGTAGGCACTACATAAATAAATAAATGGCAAGTAATACCAAAAGCACCAGACCATTCTATATACACGACGAAATGTATTCTCATCACCCTGAGAACTCTTAATTCAAATATAAAACTTCTAAACTCTTTATAGTGGCAAATGAGGAGTACATTACACCAGCCAGTTGTAAGACACAGCAGAACCCCTGATGCCAGCCTACGGTGACATAATCAATGTTAATTTATTAATTTTCATAATGTTGATGAAAATTTGTGACACCTGTATATAGCAGCATATACCTATATATATACCTTCCAGATATTAGGTATGATTAGTGATCACTGTGAGGTTTTTAAAGCCATATTTCAAAGCATTAATATTTCAGTGAAGCTATGTATTGGCAGGAAAACCACATACTTCCAACAAAGTCTCCCATCACAACATAATACAGATAGTTTGTACTCTCCTGTCTTTGGGAGATGTTTCTACCTAAATGAGTAATTAGTAGTACACAATAATAGAAGAAATCCTGTTCAGTTAACAGCTTGAACATCGATTGTTAAGATTCAGTAAGCAGCAGCTAATATATTTGATCTGATAATTTTCAAGCTCCTAAGAAAAACAGAATAAAAATATAAGCATTTAAGAATATGTAGCATCTCTATTCTGGCAGCTGTGATACCTGTTCCTATCTTTGGAAAGAAGAGGAAGAAAGAGAACAGATGCTTTCATGCAGGTATGCATTACAGCATGTCAAGGCATAATGAATTTTACAGACAGTACATACAAACCAGACCTGAGGCAAGTTGTTTGAACAATGTTGGTTTGGGGTGGTTAACAACTACATATAATAGGGAGGGCTATATAGAGAGGAAACGGATGACCCATTGGAAGAAAAATGCACCGCAGAAGTGCATTTCTCCTGGAGAGGAGGGCTGGTCCACAAGCTTATAGTGACACAGTGTGGATATGATGTGGACCGTGAAGTTGTTGACTGAAACTTACTAAGGTGGCTTAACCTTAAATCTCCCCACATCTTCGGTATGATACCCACTGAACCAGGTTCGAATCATTACAGACTGGAATTATTTCATGATTTCAATCACTATAGGAATCTCAGCTACAGCATTTCATAGTACCTTCAATACCCTTCCTTTCTTCAGTTTTTCTCCTTTTCTCCTACTTAGTGCTACCAATCTAATGCTTCTAAAATATTATTATCATGTGCAAAAACACAGAATAGTCTGTTGTGATGGTTTTCAAACTCCATTCTGGGCACTCTGAGGATTATGAAAGACACCCATAGATGCCTTAGAAATAGGGAGACTCTTGGACCCCTTTCTCCTTCACATCAACTTCAACAAGAATTATTCTACTTCAATCTGTTTTACCTATTAGATAAAATTTCATTTAAATAAAAAATACTAAGGCTGAAAGTAGTCTGAAAAAAATCACTCCAATCCCAGCCTGTCTCTTTGCAAGTTTCACAGGCATCTATAATATAACCTGGCCAACCAACTTTCCTATGATCTCTAACAGTTCCGCCTGCCTTTCTTTATACCTTCCCATTGAGCCATTTTTACTTGACACTCCCTTTCTCTGCAACTCTCCCAACTTATTCACAATTTGCTGAACCCAGTATGCACTCTCATATCACAGTGCTTTGCACATGCTACTTTCTTCCTGGAATTCTAGAACCAATTCCTTTTCCCTCTTTACCTGCTGGCCTTGCATACATGACAAACTTCTGTTCGTTTGTCAGACTACGCAAATTGCTTCTTCCTGGATGGACCATCCCCATTACACAACCGACCTTAACAGATAGCGTTCCCTCCTCTGTGCACCTCAGCACTGTGTACAGGCTGCTATTTATATAAGTCTGTAATAGTTTGTTCACGTACCTATCCCCCACATTATACATGAGTCCTTCCTTCAGAGGAACTATTTTATGCTCAATAAAATATTCAATAAAAACCAGGTATTCAATAAAAATCTGGTAAATAAATATTAGTGATACATCTGTTCCCACTATGGGGAAGAGAGTAATGATGACCAATCTTCACACCTGAATTTCATCTCTCATGAACCTATGATGAACCTCTTTTCTTGAGTTAATATTCATGCCCGCATGGTATGTTCCACAGGCTAACGCCAGTTTCCTAAGTTCAGCTGTAACTTGTTCTGTCATTTTTCTGGAAGGACAATAGATGATAGTCGGACCTTCAAATTCCCAGACAGAACTAAAGAAAAAGAAAAACATAATAACAAATATATATATATATATATATATGTATATATGTGTAAATATATATGCTTCAGACCTCTTTAAGTTTTATCTTATTTAATTTTCCATTCCTTTTTAAAATTTTAATGTAATTTCATTTAATTTTCCTTTTAGTAAATGACTAAAAAATGAGAAAGCACATAGAAAACAATGATATATTTAACTACATAAAAATCTAAAACATTATGGCAAGTCAAATGTGGAAATGGATTATGTTAAACACCAAACACCTTTGATTCAATTTTTGTTCAAATTAAAGTTAAAACCAGAGACAAGTTTATTTATTTAAGCAGAAGCCTTGATAAAAACTTATAAACTATTGGAAATGCAATTTCCGTATGTTTACATAAGATAGCAAAGTGAACAATACTAGCATAAAGAGAGGCTGTCACAATGTCACACACACAAAAAAGTAAACACTTTAAAAAGGAGAGTGTTATTAGGAGAAAATGCCATTGAGATTGAGAATAATATCCACTGAAAAGGATCAAACATAAAGAGAGTAGATAATGATCTGATTGTGGGGATTCTAGCCTAGATTAAACAGCCTCCTTCAAGAGAATGATTTCCCTTTAGAATGGAAGGGAAATGAAGTATAAGCACTAACTTTAGAGAGATCACTAGAATAGCCAGAACACTCAGAATATATTCATTACATTCTTGTCTTATTGTGAATATAGGCCAATCAAGACAATAGCAAATTCTACAACTTAAATTCATCCTAAAGGTCTCTAAGAGTTATACCTAAGTTTCCTTAACCTAACACTGATCTTCTTTGCTTTTTATCCTTTTATGAAAAGGAAAACACTAATGATGCTCTTTAAGATTTTTTAATATTTGCCTAGATTATTTTATGCTTGTAGTTGTAAGACAAACATTATCTCCATGTATTGTGACCTAAAAACACATGTCATAACATGAAAATTAGAAGCTTTTCACTGAAGAGACAGATCAGGGAACAAGGCCCCGCAAAGCTCTCAGCACACATATGAAATGCTTTCAAATGAAATAAACAGGAAGATGTACTCGTGATGGTTTCTTCAGGAAAACGAAAATAACATGTAGTTTACTGAGCAGTTATAAGGATTAAACTAGATTGCTTACATAAAGTGCCTAGGACAGTCCTTGGCACAGGACATGGACTCATAGAGTGTTTATTACTAAGATGACTTTGAAAATTTCCCTAATACTCAACTGAGTCATATAATTAGTGAACTAGATAAAATTCATATAAAAATTCATCTGTTTTTATTGTTTTCTTGTCAATTAAGAGTGTATGTCCTGTTCAGGCGACAGTATGACGTATAAAAATATTAAAAGAATTAGTTTCTGACTTCAAACATAGACTTTTTCCTCAGTCACTGTCTTGATTATATAACACCACACTTGACTTGAACCAGTGCTAAGTAAAATTTGAAGTTTGTTAAATACAAATTAGAAGGAAAGAATAAAAATAAAAAAATAAAATGAAATATTTTTTTTTGAAAATAAGGAAGTAGTTACCAAAATTTATCAACCATGAAATCCTCACCTTTCCTTTTGGACAAGAAATTGCTTCAGATCCTCAAGGATGTTTCCTGTTTTTCGCCCAACTTCTAAATACAAGTTTGGTCGATCAAAACTAGTACAGGTAATCTGAGGGTCCTTGAGGTTTAAGCAACGTATAATGTCTTCCCGGATTGAAGAACTTGCAGTAGCAGTAAGTGCAACTATTGGAACCTGAATGAAGTATAATCGATTTTTTTAAAAGGAGAGAGCGCTCATTAACTCCCAACAATTTTACCACCTTCTTACAAAGAGACTGGGAGACAATTACAGGAGAAACCGTTTTTAAAATGCAATTTTAAAAATCGTTCCTTTTTAAAGAAGGAAAATAGAGAACTTCCTACTTACGTGTTTCTCAGCCTCTGAATATTTACTTTTTTTAAATCAAAAATCATTTAAATAATATACTAAATCCATTAGATTTATAATTGTAATCTACCTTGTCTTATTAAATTAAGACTACTTATTAGCTATCTACCACTCCATTTATGATATTCATAATAGTACTAGTAAAAGTGGGGGTATTGCTGTGCCTTATTTTTGATTAATCTATAATTCACAAATTATAAACCCTTTCATTCCCTGAAAATCTAACTATACAAGCAATGGTTCTTTTTTTGTTTCCCATTTTAAATATATTGGTTTATGGCTTCTCAGATCTAGAAGCAAAGCTCTCAATGACCAGAATAACCTCTCTGCAGTTTTACTAAGTTAATCATGGCATACTATAAATAAGAAAAATGCATAAAATGAGACATCTATGATTAATTGATTTCTTGAGCAACCGAGTCATATTCTATTTTCAGTCTAGCACAGACTTCTTGACTGGATTAGCAGCCAAAGCAGGGAGCACAGTTCGTACCAGGAAAAACATGAGTATGTAATCTTTCAGAAATTCTAAAGTAAGATAACATCATACCTACCATGAAACTATATTTAACATTTTTGTTTCTGTTATCATGGGAGTTATACTCAACAATGCCAGTAGTTCATAATCAGAAAAAATGGACTAAGTCTTAGAGTTGTTCCTAAATCATTAACTGTTCTATACCCAAGAATACAACTTTCTTAAAATATTCTTTTTGGCCCATTACAAACACAGTAAACAATATCCTGATAAAATAGCTCTTCAGATACATTGCAATTATCTCAAAAATCAGCTTAAGCAATTCTCTTGTATGTAAGTGAAAATTTATGTGCAATTTGTAAAAAAGCATTATAGAACTTGAAAAACAATTTAACTGCTTTACAAAAAAAACTATAAACTACTTTACAATAAATATAGCTTTACTGAATTAAAAATTATCTCACAGCTCATGTAAAAAGTATCAGTTAACTTTGGGAGTATCAAAACAAACGTGACCAAGTAATTGGCATTTTTTTCTCTAACCTTAAATTCTGTGAAATTATTTAAAACGGTAACTCCAAAATTAACTTCATTGATTTCTGGGCTTACGATCGGACCATTCTCTGTATTTAGCGAGTGCCTACCTAAGAACTTACAGATGAATAGGCCAATTTACAAAGAAGTTATTTTGCTAATCAAGCACACACACACACACACACACACACACACACACGCAATAAAAACATCTATATCTATATCAAACATAAAGCTGAAAAGAAGAGAATTTGTACACTAGAATTTCTTAGGACATGCACAATCTCACCCTCACAACAAAGAATTTTCATCAATTTAAGTGCTTTATTCAATTTATAAATGCACTAATAAAATACTTATCGTTTAACTGCACATGCAGATAAAGGAAGAACTTTTCAGGATAGAAACTGTAAGATGTTTTACTTTGTTTCTAAGCAATATAATATATGAGTGGTGGGCAATATATTTATGAAAATAAGGAAATAAGCATGAAACATGACGCCTCTTAAAGAAGTTAATAGAAAAATCAGGCAAAATAGCAGCACAGTAGTAAAAAAAATCTGGCTTAGAATCAGTTGCCTGAGTTCAAATCTTTCCTGTGCCTCTAACTAGATACGAGATTTTGAGCTGTTTATTTAACTCTCCAAACTTTGGTTTGCTCATCTATAAAATAGCTACAATAACAGCCACAATCTCATAATGTTAATGAGATAAAACATATTAATGTGCTTAAAATAACGCATGGTACACAACAAGCACTCAAAAAGTGTCAGCTATTACTGATACTGTTATCACAATAATTGAAAAGACTTCTATACAAGAACTCGAGACATGGGCACTATTCCCAGATTTGCCACTGAACTCGGCAAGGGCTAAATTCTCCTAGCCTCAGTTTTTCACCAAATTATGAGACAGGGAGTGTCTCATGATATTAGACTCTCTAACAAAAAATTCCCATTTTGCCACTAGAAACTCTCTAGTCATATGACCTGCTAACAGTGAAAAATCACTATAAATTCAGTCTTTTGTCTCAAACATTCTAGAAAGTCAGTTAAGAATGTTGCTTCCACAACTAGAATGTAGAATAAAATAATAGAATATATTAAACCTAAAGGAACAATAGTCTTTATTTTCACTCCAAAAATGGACTGAATCTTTTCTCTTAGAAGCTTGTGATGCTTTATGAAATTTAAAATATATAAACTAGAGTGAACCTTAAAAATAACATATAGGCTAATTAAAAGAAAGGTGACCACACATCCTGGTTTCCTGGGACACTCCCAGTTTATGCTGTCATGACAGCATAATTATTAATAGCTTACACCCTTTAATTGTCAAAAGTGAACTGATTTGGACAATAAATTATACTGCCACCTAGTTATATCAAGATCTTAACACCTGACACTCTTATTCTTTAGGTTGGCAAGTCTTGGTTTCTTTGGTTAATTAAGTGCCAGGTTTTGTTAAAACAAGCAACAAAATGTAAATTAATCTTCTGACTATAAATTTAGGAATTATCTATGTCACATATTTCAATGGAAGAGCAACTACAGTTTCAGAGAATTAGAACTGTTCCATCTGCTTCTAAATTTGGGTCATGTTGCTAATTCTAACTCTGTAATCCATAATATCATACTTCATTCATTCAGTCATTCATTCCAAATAGTTACTGTCTGCTATGCAATGATATTTGTGAAAGGACTGGGGAATAGAAAGAACCAACATGTCTGATGGATCTCACAGTTCCTCTTATTTGAAATTTATAGAATTTTAAGACTGACATAAAGCTTTTTACTTGGCTGCTCTTTCCTGAGACTCACTTTGTCTGATTCTCTCTAAATTGGAATCTTTGTGCCAACTGGTTTAGTGATTTCTTTGCAGTTTTTGAACATACTGAAAATAATGTGGTGTGAAGGACTGCAGGTTTACACCAGTTGTCCCATGCAATTGCAATTGGAAGGAAGAAAAAACAAAAAAATCACTGAGAACAGTAAGGAAAATGAGAGCTCCTCAACCACCAGGTGGCATTTCTCACCACTTAGCTAATAAGGAGGATTCATGAAAACACTAGGGGAAAAGGTTTTCTCAGCCTTTACTTGACGAACACTCTATGCTATAATATATTGAATCATTCCAAGAAATGAAAATGATCCAATGGAGTCCACAGACAGACATAATAAAAGACTTAAAATTCAACACTGAAAAGTTTTTAAGAACTGCATGGAATATTTAAAACATTTCTAACATAATCCTTCTAGAATCAAAGGCCTAAGAAAGGAATACAGAAAGCAATCTTCCTAGTTTCCAAAAACTTACTTTAAACCATTCTAAATTAATAGAAAGCATTAGTGGAAGTCTTCAAGGTACAATGAGCCTAGTGACTTTTACCATATAAACATCTTTTTCTATTACATGTACTATTAATACAATTAATCTTTCTATATTATTCATATTTTTCCACATACCATTTATTGTTTGGTACCATTGCTTCTATTTTTTATAGGTATGAATCTAAACTTCTTTACTGTACTATGAGCCAGTTTAGGGCAGAAACTATGTTTCACACTTCTTTCAAATAATTTGCTTTAGAAGCTAGCAATGCCCCACTGTTTTAACTATTGCCCAACTCTACTACTTACTACCTGTGTGAGAAAGTTACACAGAGCTGATTCTCATCTTTCTCATCAGAATTCAATTTTCATTTACCTAATTATTTATGGAGCACCCACTATGTTCTAGATTTGATAAACTAATCCATCAAAAACTCCTCCCCACAAAGAATATTCTAGTAGGGACTCACAGACAATAGACAAAATATAATGCAGAAAGTTAAACAGTGATAAACGCTATTAAAAAGTGGTAAAGGAATATGAGAAACGTTGAATGTTGAAAGGGGGGTAATTTGAAATTTTTCATATGGTGGCCCAGGTGGCCTCAATCAGGAAGTAATATTTCAGCATAGACCTAAGAAGAATAAGAGGTCACACCCTGTGAACTAACTGGGTGAAAAAAGTATTCAGGGACAGGGAAGAGTGGGAACAAAACCCTAGCAGAAGAGCATATTTGGCATGTTTGAAGAATATCAAAGAGAACAGGGTGGCTGGAACCAAGCAACTGAGTAGACAAGTAGTAGAGGACAAGGTCAAAGACACTGTACTTGGCAAAGCTTACCGACGGGAACGCTGCCTTTAGGGAGCCCAAAGCCCTAAATGAACTTCTAAAATCATGTCCCCACTCAGAAATACAGTGAGCCTCATCCACAGCAATCAGTGTGATACCTACAAAAAAGAAAAATAAATCGGGAAAATAAATTAAAGTTCAAAAAGAAATAAATTCATCTAAAACAGTATCACGTTCTTTACTTAGAATGTATAAATACCATGTTTCCCCAAAAATAAGACCTAGTCATACAATCAGTTCTAATGTGTCTTTTGGAACAAAAATATTTTATATTATATTTGTATTATATTATACCCAGTATTATATTATATTATATTATATTATATTATACCCAATATTATATTATACCCTTTATTATATTATATTATATTATATTATATTATATTATATTATATTATATTATATTATGACCGGGTCTTATATTAAATTATATAAGACCAGGTCTTATATTAAAATAAGACCAGGTCTTTTATTAATTTTTGCTCCAAAAGACGCATTAGAGCTGATTGTCCAGCTAGGTCTTATTTTCAGGGAAGCACAGTATTACAGAACGGAGACTAAATAATCACATAACAGTACTTGGTTGATATGAAAATATAAGCATAAGTAATATCAAGTTAACACCAAAAGTCATTATCAAGAATAGAAAAGGGGAAATATATAGATTAAAGGTATATGGATAAAAGAAGGAAACATTTACATATTATTCAAAGAACATGTTTATTGGATTTCAGCTTTCATCATTATTCCTCAGAGAAATTAGTTTCTTATTATTACTTGTCCTCAAAACTATCACTCATGAACCATCTGTAATGATACTGCCCTGAAAAAAAGGAGTTGTACTATTTCTCTTTGGTAATACTTTTAATTGTATCTCATGGATTAGCTATCAAGGGATAGAATCAGCAAATTTCTAGTGAGAATAAATGCATCACTATCCATGATTGGCCACATATCATATTACAGATAGTTCCTCTGAAATGACAGTATTGAAAACACAGGATGACATCCACATTTTCTAATGTGCAATGGTAAAGGAAGAACTAAATCTCATTATGTACAAAGTAGGTAAGAAGGAATATAATTTGTTCATTCTTCCCCTAGCTATTCCTCCACTGTGCCCCCCCACCACACACCCACACTGAAATGGAATCAATAGTGTACAGTAATGCACTTCAGAAAAGGGCTTTATCGTATAACCATCCATGAAAGTGTCTTCAGCTACTTCAGAGTAATGACAGTACTGCTTTTACCCTCAATTACCAAATTAATACTTAAGACAAAAATAATTTTTCTCCTTCAGTTGGGATGATCATTACTTGATACTTATCTGAGTATTAATATTGTCCTACCACTAGTGGGGTGATTAAAAACATGTGCTCTGGAGTCAGACTACCTGGATGCAGAACTTGGCTCTGCCACTTACCATTTGTATTATATAATATTACCTTAAGCAAGTCACTCAAGCTTCCGAGTCTCAGCTTCCCACAAGTAAAATGTAGACAATAAATAGTACCTAACATTTATTAGTTACTCTGACAGTTAAACTAGATCATTCATATAAAATGCTAAGACAGGCCTGGCATAAAAGAAATCTCAATAAAAAAAATTCAACCATTATTATTATGGTTATTAAATGCCCACTATGATCTAAACACTTTTCTAGGAACAAAAAGATTAATCAAATGCAATCCGTGACCTTGAGGAGCTCATAATTCTAAAAGAAGAGATAGACATGCAAATAAACAATTATAATTCATTGAGACTGACAACTATAATAAGAGTTGGAGGGGAAAGAAAGCAACAAAGAAACCTACTAAATAAAAGCAAAATGGGTTGATTAGCATCAAAATTCTCTGGTTACCACTGGGTGGGGGGGGGGGGGGGGATTCAATGTTACCACTATACTACTTACCTTGGCTTTAGAAACTAAATGATCCAGATTTTAAATGAAATAGGTTAAAACAAAGATGGTAGCTCCTCCTTTATTTAAAATTATAGGTCTAACTACCTTTCAATGGAGTTGAACTTTGTCCCTCACAATCAGTTTAGGCAAGCTTTTGCCAACTTTCACTTTAAATGTGTAAGTCCAACTGTCTGACCAGGTTCTATACATATTTCATTTTGGCATGCCTGTCACTCAAGCCTTATTTCCAAGTGTGTTTGGGTTTGAGGAGTCTTCATATAAATTACATTTGTTGATTCTGTTATAAATCCATACTACTTAAATAATATAACATTTATCATAAAAATCATGAATCTGATTAGTTAAATGTCAGACTACTATACAAATAAATTCTGAGTATATTCACCTTTGCAAGTATTTTACAATTTCCTGCAAACAAAAGCCAAAGTAAAATATTTCAAACAGAATTTATCCCCTTTTGTTCAACATTGAGTCAACTAAAAAGATCATTTTTATACATCATATACAGAATACTCTGCTGTAATGATTGCCGTGTTCATAACTTAATCCATTACAAAAATTAAAAATAGAGAATTAGAACTACCTTTTCAAGGATCTAAGTACAGACTTAAGCTAATCATTGACTCCATCATAGAAACAAAACAAACAAACAGAAAAAATAATAAAATGGAACAAAACATATCCAGACCACAGTGGACACAGACCCTAGCTTTTGCAATAAAACCAGGAAATTTATGTATCTAGGGTAGTTAGGCTTAATCTGAAGTAAAATATTCATAAGAACTTCATACAACCTAACAGGAGACACACCAAATTTGTTTTCAATTAAAGGCAAAAATGTAATATGCCAATAAGGGAGTTTAACAGCTGATGGATGCACTCTTTGATAATATATTTAATCAAATGTTAATTTCTTTCCTCATTCTTTTGCTGGTATTTAACACATACTAAAATGATACAAATTTGTTTTAATGATATCCTTAGAAAAACTGTTAAATGCTTTCCTAAAGGTATATACAAGTAACCATTAAATGAGATGCTGCAACGTTGAAACCCTTACTTATGTGGATTTATTTTAATGCATAATAATACAATGAAATCATATAATATCACAAAACTAAGATTGGTTGCTTCAACTGAATGTTTGAAATAAGTGCATTTGCAATAGAAGGCTTGATTGCAATTCTTAGTTAGCTTAGCCTAACAATCAAAATGGAAAAAACAAAGAGACAAAAGTTTTTTAAGTCCCAAAAAAACTGTCAGCTTTTGACTAATTCTATATTTATATTTTCTAGGAAATAAGCTCTGACTTACTATCTAATTTTTTTTATTAATCATAATCACGGGGCAAATAATCAAAGGTACTATCTTTTCCAACCATGACTATACATCAAAATCACCTATGAAAAACTAGATGTTAGGGTTCCACCCCAGGCATTAAATCAGATGTTTCAAGGTTGAAGGGTTCTACACTTTTCTAAAGGTTGAAGGGTGAGTCTCATAAACAAAGGTAGATTTAATTTAGATTCAGAATATGAAAAAACGAAAATTATAATTTCATAGAATCTGAGATTCAACATTCTTTCAACAATACACTTAAATGCTACTATGTGCCACACATTGCACTAGGGAAATATAAATAAATAAAAATGGTAATTTTTTCCCCAAAAAGTTTCTAGTCTAGCAGAAGAAAACAGATATATAAATAGATAATTATAATACAGGAGCCTAATTTCTATGGCAGAAAGAATTACAGGGTATAATGGGATAGGTCAGGAAAGACTCCAAGTTGGAGAGTCAGAGATTTCCAGGAGGAGATAATGTTTGAAATAAACTTTAACAGAAGTGAAATCCAGTATTCATCCATAAGTTTAACTTTAAAAGATAACTCAATTCAATAAATACTTACATTGTACCATTTACCAATAAAAGGATCCTATTATATTACTTACCAATAGTAGCCTCAAGTTGCTGGAATAGGTACAAGTTGCCTGAGCAGAATTCTGGAGTTAAGTATACAATCTGGTATTTGCCTCTGTAAAGACAAACAAACAAAAAAAAGAAAACAGGACAGGAAATACATTACAATAAAGAAAATAATCACCCAATGAATTACAAGTTAAAACGATTATAAATTATAATTTTTTAAATAATACATTATGCTACTTACTAAAAACTAAACATATGTTTTATATATTTATATATATAGTGTGCCAAAAAAATGTACATATTTTAAGAAAGGAAAAAACAGTATTAAAACTGCAATACAGATGATGCCATAAAAATGGCAGCATGAGGTGAGCCTCTTGAAATCTCCCCTGGAATTTACAACAAAAACAACTATAATTCCAGAAAGGACTCCCTCCACAGTAGACAGGTAAGACTAAGAGATACGCAATTGAAGTCATCTAAAGGTGGGCAAATTGGGTGAGCAGCGGAGGAGGGAAGGGGCTTGGCAGGCACAGAACCCAGACCTAGGTCGGTACTCTAAGCTCCCTGCATTATGGAACTACCACAGCTGCGGGAGAGGGAAGAATTCAGACTGCTATGGCTCCACTTATGGCCCACAGGGCTGAGGGGACAGTATATACATAACACGGCTGAACTCAATGCTCATAGCTAAGAACTCGGAGCAAAGACTGAGGGCAGAGGCTGAAAACGGTGGTTTAAGCCCTCACTACCGAGCAGAGGAGAGAATGCACAGGCACGGAGCCTAGACGCCCCCTCCTTATCCTCCCAGAGCTTGCCCCGCCCCCACCGTCCCAGTGCTAGAAGCTGAACAATTGCAGTGTCAGATCAAAAGAACAGAATATTTGCAGTTCTGAGAACTGTGGCCTTCAGCCACGGACTGTCAGCCCAACTAGTTCTGGCGAAGGGGAGGGAGCCTTGGGTGCAGAACTGGCTGTGATGGTGGTCACTGCCATTGCTCTGGGCCTCCTCTCACAACCCACCCCGCCCCTGTCCCCAACTATCTGGGGGGATCCCTACAGGAGTAAACAGAGCCACTGAAACACACAGGCTCTGAAACTTCAGAAGCTCTCCACATCTCCCTCGAAGACAGTGCCCCATGACCCAGGCAACTTGTTCACCAAGTAGAAGCCCACCTTCCAGGGAATCCCCCCATTGTGTGAGAAGCCAGAACAGTGCAGAGAAAATATAACACGACAATGTGAGAGAGAATAAAAGGCTGCAGTCAGAGAGTAAATAAAACATTCTACCAACACCTACTGGAAAACAAAAGAAAGACCTCTTCCTATCAACCTGTTGCAGAACCCACTCCTGTAGATCTCTAGGAAGAGAAATAATAAATCAGTAATTGCCATGAATAATCAAGGCAACAACACAGCTCAGAAAAAAAATGAAAAGTCTCCAGAAAATGAATTTAAAGACATGGAAATATGTGACTTAAATGATACAGAATTCAAGATTGCAGTCCTTAAAAATCTCAATGAGATGCAAGAAAACACAGACAGGCAGTTTAATGAACTCAGAAACACAATCAAAGAACAATATGAACATTTTACCAAAGAGAATGAAATTTTAAAAAAGAACCAAGTGGAATTTCTGGAGATTAAGAACTCAATAAAAGAAATGAAGAATGAAATAACCAGCTTAGTAGTAGACACAATAAACAAAATCAGAAATGAAAGAGAGGAAGACACCACGGATGCCACAGAAATACAAAGGATCATCCAAGAATACTATGAAGGATTATACACCACCAAATTCAATAACCTAGAAGAAACGGACATATTCTTAGAAACATATAATCTTCCTAAGCTGAATCAAGAAGAATTAGAAAATCTAAACAGATTGATCAACAGCAAGGAAATTCAATGAGTCACCCATAACCTACCCAAAAGCTAAAGTCCAGGACTACACGGCTTCACCAGTGAATTCTACCAAACATTCAACGAGAATCTAATACCTGTCCTAGTCAAACTCTTCCCAAAAAATTCAATAAGAGACAATACTCCCTAACTCATTTTATGAGGCCAACATTACCCTGATACCAAAACCTGGTAAGGAAAACACAAAAAAAGAAAATTACAGACCAATATTGCTGATGAATACAGATGCAAAAATCCTAAACAAAATTCTAGCAAATCGAATGCAACAATGCATTAAAAAGATGTATACATAACATGATGTATGCATCACGACCAAGTAGGATTCATGCCAGGGGCAAAAGTATGGCTCAACACACACAAGTTGATCAATGTGATACATCACATAAACAGAATAAAGGACAAAAATCATATGATTATATCAATTGATGAAGAAAAAAGCATTTGACAAGATACAACATCCATTTATGATTAAAACACTTAAAAAAATGGGTATAGAAGGAAAATATTTCAATATAATAAAGGCTATATATGACAAACTTTCAGCTAATATCAAAGTAACTGTGAAGAACTGAAGCCCTTTGCTCTATGTTCAGGAACATGACACAGTTGTCCCCTATCACCTCTGCTTTTCAACATAGTATTGGAAGTCCTTGCCAGAGCAATCAGGCAAGAGAAAGAAATAAAAGCCATCTGAACTGGAAATGAAGAAGTTAAATTATCACTTTTTGCAGATGACATGTTGCTATATATATACAAAACCCTAAAGCCTCCACCAAAAAGTTATTAGAAACAATTAACAAATACAGTAAAGTTGCCGGCTACAAAATCAATGTACAAAAATCCATTGCATTCCTATATATTAACAATGAAATTGCAGAAAAATAAATAAAAAAACAACTTATTTTGCAATTGCAACAACAACAAAAATATCTAGGAATACACTCAACCAAGGACGTGAAAGACATATATACTGAAAACTATAAGACATTTTTAAAAGAAATTGAAGAAGACACAAAGAAATGGAAAGACATTCCATGTTCATGGATTGGAAGAATCAACATAGTTAAAATGGTCATATCACCCAAGGCAATATACAGATTTAATGCAATCCCCATCAAAATCTCAATGTCATTTTTTAAAGAAATAGAACAAAAAATTGTCAGATTTGCATGGTACCAGAAAAGTCCCCAAATAGCCAGAGCAATCCTAAGAAAAAAGAACAATGCTGGAAGTATCACACTCCCTGACTTCAGCTTGTACTACAGGGCTACAATAATCAAAACAGCATGGTATTGGCAGAAAAACAGACACACAGACCAATGGAATAGAATGAAGAATCAAAATAAACCCACATAAATATGGACAGATAATTTTTGACAAAGAAGCAAAAAACATACAAGGGAGAAAAGACAGCCTCTTCAATAAATGGTGCTGGGAGAATTGGAAAGTCACGTCCAAAAGAATGAAACTAGACTGCTGTCTGTCATCATGTACCAAAGTAACTCAAAATGGGTCAAAGACCTAAACATAAGACCCGAAACAATAAAATGCATAAAAGAAAACATAGGTACTAAACTTATGGACCTTGGGCTCAAAGAGCATTTTATGAATTTGAACCCAAAGGCGAGGAAAGTAAAAACTAAAATAAATGAATGGGACTATATCACACTAAAAAGCTTCTGCACAGCAAAAGAAACTATCGACAAAATAAAGAGACAAGCAACGGAATGGGAGAAGATTTTTGCAAACAACATCTCTGATAAGGGACTAATATTTAAAATACATAAGGAACTCATACAACTCAACAACAAAAAACAAACAATCTAATTAAAAAATGGGCAGCGGACCTGAATAGACGTTTCTCCAAAGAGGACATACAAATGGCAAATAGACATATGAAAAAATGCTCAACATCACTAATCATCAGAGAAATGCAAATAAAAACCACAATGAGATATCACCTCACACCAGTTAGAATGGCTATCATCAACAAGACAAATAGTAACAAGTGTTGGAGAGGCTGTGGAGAAAAAGGAACCCTCACACACTGTTGGTGGGAATGCAGACTGGTGCAGCCGCTATGGAAGGCAGTGTGGAGGTTCCTCAAAAAATTAACAGTAGAATTACCATATAACCCAGCAATCCCTCTCTGGGTATCTACCCAAAAAAATCTGAAAACATTTATCTATAGAGATACATGTACCTCGATGTTACCTGCAGCTTAATTTATGGTGGCCAAGGCATGGAAACAACCAAAGTGTCCTTCGATAGATGACTGGATAAAGAAGATGTGGTATATATACACAATGGAATACTACTATTCTGCCATAATAGAAGATGAAATAGTACCATTTGGAACAACATGGATGGATCTTGAGATTATTATGCTAAGTGAAATAAGTCAGACAGAAAAAGTCGAGAACCATATGATTTCACTGATATGTGGTATATAAAACTGAAAACAACAAGGAACAAGACAAACAAATGAAGAAATAAAAACTCATAGACACAGAAAACAGTTTAATGGTTACCAGAGGGTAAGGGGGAGGTGGGTGGTAGATGAGGGTAAAAGGGATCAAATATATGGTGATGGAAGGAGAACTGACTCTGGGTGGTGAACACACAATGTGATACAAATGATGTATCACAGAATTGTACACCTGAAATCTACATAACTTTATTAACAATTATCACTCCAATAAACTTTAATTTTTAAAAAATCAAAAAAAAATTTTAATACTCAATATACATCAATAATTAAAGATAAATACAAGTCATGTGTATACATTTTTTGGCACCCCCCAGTGTATATATGAGTATATATTTATCCACATATATTGTTCTTTGATTTCACTTCAGTGTTTCAAAATAAAAACTATCAATGCCTGTTCAGGAATACTCAGCATTAAGGTGACATTAGAAGCCTGGTTCTGATTTCTAACACTCTAGCCACAAAACTTGATCATTGAGTTAAATGATCAAGCCTATATTAAACCTTTTTATGTGTAAGCAATCCACCCATATATTACCCTCCTTCTTGGAGAGTTACAACCCATTATCCTGCCCCTGCCCCTTCTCCATGACTAAACCCACAGTACCCTGTTTCGCCTATGTATTGTGCTCTTGCCTAAATCTTCTTGGGCCAGGGTTAGACATTGTATCAAAGTCAAGTCAATCAATCTCTGTCCTAGAAATTGAGGGTCTCTCTGATCAAGAAACAACCAGTCAGTCTCTGCAGGTGGCAAGACCTGCAACATGTAAAAACAGGAGTTGCAAAGCAATCTTCTCCTATCTTGTGACGAAAAAGGCAGGGAATGCTTATCTCCACAGAGAAAAGAATGAGGAAGACATATAGAGGCTATAGATAAAGAAAGAAACTACTCTCAAAAAGTCTGGAAGTGTCTTAAAGTTAACATAGAATAATTATCGTATGGCCCAGCAATTCCTCTCCTAGGCATATACACAAAAGCACTGAAAACATGTTCATTTCAAAACTTGTACATAAATGTTCAAAGTACCATCATTCATAATAGCGAAAAAGTGGAAAGAACCTAAATATCTACCACTGATGAATGGATAAATAAAATATGATACATCCATACAATGAAATATTATTTGCATAAAAAGAAATGAAGTGCTGATAACATTGTGCTAAGAGAAAGAAGCTAGACACAAAAGACTACAATACTGTACAAGTCCATTTATAGGAAATGTCCAGAATAGTCAAATCATGGACAGAAACTAGATTGGAAGGGGGTGAGGGAGGGGACAATGGAGAATGCTTAATGGATACGGAGTTATTTTGGGGTGTGATACAAATGTTCTGGAATTAGTGGCGATGGTTACACAATGTTGTGAATGTATTAAAAACCACTGAACTGTACACTTTTTAAATGGCTAAAATGATGAATATTAAATTATGTAAATTGACCACAATTAGAAAAAAAGTTAAAACACTTATCTATCACATGACCTAGTCATTCCACTCCATGGTTTATACCAATAAAATGAAAGCGTATGTCCACACAAAGACTCATATAAAAATGTTCATAGCGGCTTTATTTTTAACAGCCCAAAACTGGAAATAATTGAAATGGCTATCAACAGGTGAATAGATAAAACAATTGTGGCATATTCATATGATGTAATTTATTCAGCAATAAAAAGGAATAATCTCTCGATACATGTAACAACATGAATGAATTTCAAAATAGTGATGCTGTATGATTTAATACAGACAAAACAGCACATATTGTATGACTGATTTTTGTTTAGGTACAATTTTAGGAAACATAAACTAATCTATAGTGACAGAAAGTAGACCAGCGGTGATCTGGTGTGTGGGGTATAGAAGGTTGGGAAAGGTGGGAGGAAAGGACTACAACAGGTATAAATAAACTTTGGGGATGACGGGTATTTCCATTATCTGGATTGTGGTGATGATTTCGTGCTGATTTAGATGCCAAAAACTGACTAAATTACATATTTTAAGTATGTAAAATGTATTACATGTCAATTATACCTCAATAAAGGTGATGAAAAATGTTTAGAAAAAAATATGTTCAAAAAATATTTTATAGGAATATTCACAGCAGCTTTATTAGTAACAGCCCAAAACCCTAATAGCTTAGGCATCTAGCTATAAGGAAATGAGAGAACAAACTGTGTTATTTTCATACCATAAAATACCACTCTGGTATTAAAAAAAAAAAAACTACTGGTACATGCAATAGCATGGAGAATTCTCAAGACATTATGCTGAATAAGAAGTCTTACACAAAAGAGCTCGTATTGTATGACTCCATTTATACAAAGTCCTAGAATAGACAAAACAAAAATATGGTAGAAAAAATCAGAATGGTGGTTTGCTATAGGATGGAAGATAAAAGCATAAACTGGGAAAGGACGTGAAGAACTTTCTGGAGTGACAGTAATATTCTATATTTTGATAGGGGTTTGGGTTACATATTTATATGCATTTATCAAAACTCAGTAAATACATGCTTGTATGTTTGTATTTGAATATACCAGGAGTGTCAAAAAAATGTATACACATGACTTGTCTTCATCTTTTCTTATCGGTATATGTGGAGCATTACAATTTTAATACAGTTTTTCCTTTCTTAAAATGTGTATACATTTCTTTGGCACTGTGTGTGTGTGTGTGTGTATTAGTGTACACATACATGTATTTTTGTGTGTGTCTGACAATTTTATTCTTGTTAGGAATTATGTCATAATGGGGGATTAGTGGGGCAAGAGATCTAGAATCCAGTCCCTGGTCAGCCATTAATTCATTGAGTGAGTGCCTGGGCAAATTACTTTCTTTGAGCCTCAGTTTCCTGTAAAGTGAGGCAAAACTATACATCTGTAAAATGAGGCAAAAACTAGAAATTGTCCAAGTTCTCATCCAAAACCAAAATTTTACAATCCTATGATTACAATGTTCACCTTACAGTCCAAAAACCAAATTTCTTTAAATGTGAAAGATTTTAAGATTAACAGTTCTGCAAATGTACTATAAAAAGAAACTACATCTTTAAATCATGGACATTTTGTTCATACATTCAATAAAATTTTTTATGTACAATATTCTCTCAGATACCATAGACATATGACCACCTGATTAGAAATAATAAAAATTACTCACAATTTAATATCCTGTAGGACATTTTTTGACTGTGCTGATCCCAGCAAACAAGCTGAAATGTTGGACAGTCTATAAGAAAGAAAACAAATATTCTGGAGCCATGTACACACTACATATACCAACTTCATTCTTAAGTGAGAAGAAATAAAGAAATATAATGATGCACATTCCTCTTCTTTGCAATTCTCACTCATTTCGTAACTCATTAATCTGATAAACAAATTCCTTCAAAGGCCATATGAGAAAGCAGGTTGTAAAGGGGGGTTTTTTAACAAAAATTGCAAACGCAAGTTAAAAAAGTTTAAAATTTTTTCATCACTAAAATACAGACTTCCATGTATACACTTCATATTGAGCTGAAGAGCGAGAGTAACTAAAAGAGAAAATAATTTTGAGATAGACAATTTAAACTGGCATAAAGTTTGCTTTTAAAAAAATTTTTTCAGGGCCACTTGGTGGCCTTGAATTACAGAGATCTCAAAAAAGAAAGTGAGTTCTTCCATTAAAGTGTCATTTATTATTTATAAAGATAAAGCAACACTTACAGAAATGTGTTACTGGGAACTAGATTTTAATATCCATGATAGATCAGATGTTTCCTTCACAGAAGGAAAAAAAAGAGATAATATGGCAATGAAAACATTACTTACTCAAGCTGGAGCACTTGGTCTTCCATCAAAGAAATAAGAGGAGAGATGACAAGACCAATTCCGCCCATATAAACAGGTGGATACTGAAAGCATAAACTTTTTCCATATCCTTGAAATAAAAATAATACATATTGAAATAAAAATAAAACTTTGATACTTTGATTTCTTCTTGCAACATACTAATGGTCACTTACTAATATGCTACCTTCCCAAGAGCAAATTCTTGTATAAATTTAAGCATCTACTCTCAGGTCACTCTCTTCTGTATGTTACACTACTTGTGTTTGTACAGCAGTCCCCCCTTACCCACAGGGCATATGTTCCAAGACCTCCAGTGGATGCCTGAAACCATGAATAGTACTGAACTCTATAAATACTATGGTTTTTTCTTATACCTACCTACCTACCTGTGATAGTTTAAATCATAAATTAGGCACAGTAAGAGATTAACAGTAACTAATAATAAAATAGAACAATTATAACATTATACTGTAATAAAAGTTATGGGAATGTGGTCTGTCTCCTCTCTGCCAAAATACTTTATTGAACTGTACTCATCTTTTCACTTAAAGGAAGTACTTTACAGCTTCTCTTTGGCATATCCAAATTGCCAGCATCACTATTCTTGCACTTCGGGGCCATTGCTAAGTAAAATTAGGGTGACTTGAACACAAGCACTGCAATACTGTGATAGTTGATCTGATAACTGAAATGGCTACTAAGTGACTGTTGGGCAGGTAGTGTACACAGCATGGATATGCTTGACAAAGGGAAGATTCATATCCTGGGCAGGATAGAGTGGGACTGTGTGAGATTTCATCATGAGACTCAGAAAGGTGGGCATTTTGAAACTTATGAATTGTTTATTTCTGGAACTTTCCATGCGGTATTTTCAGACAGTGGTTGATTGTAGGTAACTGAAACCACAGAAAGTAAAACCGTGTATAAATGGGAACTACTTACTTTATTTGCATTTTGAGAGTTTAATGAAAGATTAGGCATTTCCAAATCTTTAAATTTTATTTATTAAATGATTAAACTATTTATTTGCTTAAGTATAACTTACCAGTTGCCATGACAACAACATTATCTCTTCTTTCTTTCAACACAGAATGAATCACTTTCCACTGAACTCTGGAGGATAAAAAAGCAAAAAGCTATTTTGTTTTACTAATAAGAAACTCAAAGGACAAGCTGAAACTCATTTAATTTTTTCATTTCCTCTAATAGCATTTCTTTTATATTTTTTATCTTCAATATAAAAATGTATGAACCCTAGAACTTTAAATGAAGACACCCATTTGATCAATCTCCCACTCAAACTGACTGAACAACTAGGAGTTTCAATTGGTATATGTATTAGGTTTTATTACAGATATCTAAAGTGTAAAATAAATTTCAAGGTTCAAACTAGATTTCCAATAGCATCATTGATTTAAAATAAATAAGAGAAACTATCCAGCGGCAAGGATTGACTGAGAAGGAAAATGAGGAAACTTTCTGGAGTGATCATAATGTTCCATATTTTAATAGGGGTTTAGGTTACATGGGTGGATGCAAGTGCACTTAAGATTTGCAAATGTACACTTAATGTTTGACCATTTCCTTCTATTTAAATTTTACATCAAAAGAAAAATAAATAAGTATTTAACTATAGTTAATGACTTATATGCTGAAGTATTTAGAGGGAAGCATAACGATATCCACAATTAACCTTGAGATGAATTTTAAAAACTGGAGGAATTAAGAAATGGATAGAGAGATGATCGATGTATCAAGCAAGTATAGTAAATGTGATAAAGCAAGTATAGTAAAATGCTGAATATACAGTTACTCATAGTAAAAAAAAATTCCAACTTTACTGTGTATCTTTGAACTTTAAAAAATAAAATATTACGGAAAAAATCAAATGGAAAAGTGATCTTCTGGTGTGGTGATAATGACCTATTCTTTCTTATCTGAGAGCTGGTCACAGCGGATGCCTAGTATGTGAAAATCCATTGATCTGTACATTTATGTGCACTTTTCTGTACACGAGACACAGTTTATTTTTTTTTTTAATTTTAAAATCAAAAGGAAAACGGAAAGAAATGCTTCCATGGATTAAATTTTAAATTCCCAGAATAGAAAAACTCCAGTCTAGATTTTTACATTCTTATTAGTTTGATTCAAATTTACTTGTTCCTCATCTCGTTTCAATACTTGAAAGATGCCCCCTTAGATGTAAATACATTTGAATATATTAAAACTAAAAAGATTATCACTGTTCTTCAAACTGTTGTCTTATGAATTTCTATTACATCAGCATGGTTTGGACAATAAGATGCACAAAATAGGCACACAGGTATTTAATGAAAAACAAGTCACCATTAAATTAAGATTCACTTATTAATGTATTTAAACTAGTTTCTACCCAGCACTCTCTATGGTCAGGAAAACCATTTTTTCCTTGCTTAAAAAAATAATTTACAGATATGAATTTTATATAACTATTACTTCAAAATAAGTGTGCAGTCACTTATAAGAAATACAGTGTGGCATGTATAAACTATAAGTTGTGCTGTTACTGTTAAATAGGTGGATTCTTAGCCTTTATTCCCTTGTGAAGAAAACAGTAAATATGCAATTTAATTAATTGAGATTATACTCACGGCTTAAAACTGGAATGGCCAAAGTAGGTCTTGAGGCAAGTAATTTGATCTGCATTAGGTTCTGGTATTGAATGGTCTTAAAATAAAACAAAATGTGCATTTATGTTAAAAATAGAGGTACATAGGGTGAGAGGGAATAAAAGCTTTATTTCATTGGTTTCTTGTAAAAACTACAGTGATAGGTACCAAAGGTAATTGTTTTCTGTCTTTTAAATTCAACCAATTTGGTCGTCTGGGTACCAGTCATGCCTCCAGGTAAACACCTTGAGAAAGACCTAATGCTAAGGCTTAGAACTTTGTTGTGGTTCATACTTTGCCAGCACTGTAAAAAAAACAATGTTTTAGTATTTGCTATACTTCTAAAAACTAACATTTAGACCCAAGCTATATATAAATCCAAATTTTATAATAAACCATCTTTCAACTAATGGTAATCAGAAATTACACTACAGTCACAAAATCCACAGATAAAATATAATCTTCATCTTAGTTACCATTCCACCAAATCTTTGATCAAAATTCTAACTGTATACAGAAGGGAGTTAGTTAATTTTACCCAACTGATTTTCATTTTCTGCTCAGTTTGAAAGATTCACTAGTGGCCAAGAAAGAACACAAAGAATCAAGATAATTCATCTCTGAACAAATGAAAATCCAATATTATACTTCTCAGCTTTAACAATTCTAAATAGAAAACTAAATTGATTTGGAGATATTATGTCTGCATTTAATACAAGAAAACAAAGGGAAAAACATTTTTTAACATCTTCACATGTTTTCCACCTACAAAATGTATTTTAAATTTGCACGTTATAATATTGATGAAATAGAGCTCTAGATTTATGAGAAGACTCCAAAGTTTGCCGTAATAAATACTGTTACATTTAAATAATAGGAGATTCACTTAGTGGCTTCTTTACTATAGTTAGGACACACAGTAGGAAAATTAGTCCATTTTGCTATTTGAAATTGTGCCAGTTATTTTAAGTAATAAGCTAAGAAACAGATACTGTGTATCTATGTCATTTATAATAATGTTTAATGTAAGTAATTTATGATTTTTTTATTAACATTTTTTATGATTTTGATAAACAGAATATAAAATTCAGGATGAAACGTTTCACATCACCATAGTCACCAAATGATACAACCCTTCTATAACTCTATTTTTATAAATAGAGTTATTGTGCTTTATGAAGACCAAAGCACTAAGGGATTTAATGACAAGTTTTTAAGATCTAATTAACTATATGCCACAACATCCTTGACCTTCAAAACATTTAAAAACTGGACCGTTAATGAAAGTCATTGATAGGTATCAGAGGTGAGTTATTTCAAACATAGCACAGTGCTTACCTTCATCATCTTCTTCTTCCTTTTCAATAGCTTCAACCTCATCTTCATTTTCTTTAGAAAGAACATCGAGATTTCTTTCCACTTCTGTGCATGTTGAATGAATTGGATCTACCATGCCACTATTTAGGTCTTCTAAAGACTGAAAGTTTAAAACTAATTTTAAAACCATTGATGGTGTCGTATCTTTTTCACCAAACACAAAAGAAGTATAATTAACAGAACCTACAATTTTGTTCAAAGCTGGCAGATGTACAAGGAATACCACAAAAGAACATGCGTGCTCCAGTTTAAATATGTATGTGCTTAAGAATGGTTTCTAAGGCACAAGGCCAGAGATGGAATACTTTCAGCATAAACAGGGTCATTAATAGCATATAATGAACTGCACCTGGGGAGAGTTATCATAAATTATGAATTTATATAATTTAAAACATGTTCTTCTTTATCATAATTCAATGTTTTCAATTCCCAAGTGGTAAATGTGGGTTTCAATGTTATTTTTGTAATGAATTCCTCTGTATCACGTCAGTCACATTGATTTTGAGTTTATACTATAAGCAAACAATAAATGTGTTTCTGGAATTGTCAAAACAGAGCAGAAAAGATTCAAATAATTTTAAGAAAGAAACATTATAAATGTGACATAAAGTTTTTTGGTTTTATTTTGGCTTGAGTATATCTGATTTCTTCCCCTAAATGAAAGTTGTCTATTTAAAGAATATTAGGATAGTTCAAAATTGTTTCATTTGTAAATTTTTTACTGGGAAGTGACAGGAAGAATTATTAAACCACAGTTCTTATTTTTTTCTGTTTATAAAACTTCCATTTAATAAATTTGACTTTAAAGGTTTTTTTTAAAAGTGTATTCATTTCAGGCCTAGAAAAGGGGGGAAAAAGTGATTTTGTTTCTTGTTTTTTATTCAAGTCAACAAACATACTTAGAAAAGAATTTTGAAAATACAGTTCTCTCAGATGGGCCTCCAGATTAATTCTAAGAGGTTCAATATGTAAGTTTATAGAAGTCCTCAAGTATCCTACAAACATACTTAAATAGTATTCTTCAGAGAAATGGTTAATCAATAGAGGAACATGATTTAGCAGTTTATGTCTATTATTACTAATATTAGTAATTAGCTAATATTTATTAGCTAATATTTATTAAACACTTACAAAAGACCAGGCTCTGTACTAAGCTCTCACAAGTAACAGCTTAAATAATAATTACAACTGTTAACTGAGTAACAAACTTGCTCAAAATCACACAGCTAATAAATGGAGAAGCTGGGATTCAAACCTACATCTAAAATCAGAATCCACATTCCTAATCACTACTCATTACTCTGCCTCAAAACTGAAGAATTAAAAACCTAATCTCATTTCATAAAAGAAACATCACATTGATCTAAAAATGAGGAACAAAAAGTATGCATAATGGTGAACTTCTGTATTTTCATTTTTCACTTAATTAGGCTGAATTTAGGCTTTTTTCCCCCTAATTATTCATCTTTGGTTCACAACACCTGACAAACAAACTGGAGCTTAGGTGATAGAGTAGAAAATACATAAATTATAAAACAGTAATTTCAATATTGGTAATGGGAAAACTGAACCATTTAAAATATTAGAAAATTATTTACAAAATACAAAGTACCCATAGTAAATAAAACCAAAGAAAGAAAGAAGAATACTGAACGTATAAAAACAGAACTTCCAAATAAAAGGGGATATATGGGGTCTGACAATTAAGTTCGTGAACTTGTTGCAATGATGTTGCTAACCTTTTTTGATATCAGTGGGATCATGAATTTGTACCAACTGGACAAATAGTTAACCGAGTTTACTATTTGGAGGTGCTGAAAGGCTGCATGAAAAAGTCAGACGACCTGAACTTTTTGCCAATAATTCATGGCTCTTGCATCACAATAATGCACCAGCTCACACAGCACTGTCTGCGAGGGGGTTTTTAGCCAGTAAACAAATAACTGTATTGGAACACCCTCCCTACTCACCTGATCTGGCCCCAATTGACTTCTTTCTTTACCCAAAGAGAAAGGAAATATTGAAAGGAAGACATTTTGATGACATTCAGGACATCAAGAGTAATACAATGACAGCTCTGATGGCCATTCCAGAAAAAGAGTTCCAAATTGCTTTGAAGGGTGGACTAGATGTTGGCATCGCATAGCTTCCCAAGGGGGAATACTTCGAAGGTGACCACAGTGATATTCGGCAATGAGGTATGTAGCACTTTTTCGAGGAATATTCGCGAACTTAATTGTCTGACCTTTGTACATAAATGGGAAGAAAGGGAAACCTATGCTGGAGAGCTGAATCACTACTCACATTTCAGAAAAAGACTAAAAGAAAGTGATGTAATTGTTTTCTAGTATGTAAAAATTGGTATATCGCTACTAAAACATTATTTATAGACCATATAAAGATATAAAGAAATATGAATTAGAAAACAAAATCTAATGTTACATGATTGATAGCAATCTCACCGTGATGGGACCAGTTTAGAACTAAGTAACATTTTATTTAATTAAATTTCCTTTGGATAGATTTGGAAGTAATTTTCTATAATTTTAAACATACCTTAAGCATTGCCATTTCTAAATCTTCATCACTTTCAATTACATAAGATGTATCCTCTTCATTATCATTGGAAGATAAATGCTTTAAAAAAAAAAGAATTCAAAGATTAATTTCCCATCTAATTGACTCCATACCCTCTTTTCTACAAAATATAGCTCTCTTGTCTAATAGGTAAATTTGTAATATATATTTTTGGGTTTATACGATAAGAAGAGAGAAAGAAAATAAGGAAGAGAAGGTTGTAGGGAGGAAGAAAGAGGAGGAATAAACATAGAAACAAAGAACCAAATAAAAAGAGAAAGAAAGAAATGCAACTGGAAAGATAGACAAGATAAACAGACTTGAAATAAAGCCCACACTCTAAATGAGAATACAAAGACAAGTTCAACTATGGTTAAACAATGTCAAATTGTGTTTCCCAAACTTTTTGAGTCCAAGAACTTCTTTGAAAGGTTGAAATTTTCTGTCCAAAGCCAGGAACAATAGTTGTTCTTTTCTATCCATTGATTTTAAAAAGATCATAAAAAGCTACTATGATTGTAAAACTACTTTTACGTAAATCACTATTTTACAGATAGTATCTACATATATTTTAAAAACAGCATCAGATAATTATTTATTTAGCCAGTGCTGATGTTTGGATATGAGGAACCTTTGTAATAATTTGGCAATACCCAGGAAGTAAGTGTCCTACAGCATGGGAACCTGCGTAGAAGATATCCACAAAAGAAATACAGAAGAGAGGACACCCACCAAAATGTCTAATCTTTAAACTATAGGTAGGAAAAGAAAGTATAGTCTTAAATATCCTGCAAAAATTAAGCTTTAAAAGAAGATTTTAAAACAACTTTTATACAAGAAGAGAAAAATTTATTTTTTAAACGGGGTCTTTAACGAATAAAGGGAAAAAAATACTAATAATTATTACACAGTAAAAAATGGCAATAATTGGAGTAAATGATGTCAGTCAGACCATAATTCCATATGAAACATCGTTTTAAACTGTACACATATGAAATTTCTAGAAAATTAAAGAGTAATGCAGATGTTAGCAAAAGACGTTTCCCAAAAAGGAATCTGTTTTACAAATTGTCAGCATGAGAATAGTTTGAAAACAATTTTAAAATAAAGTGTATTTATATGCTGATAGAAATGATTACTAATAATAACAAAAACATAAAGAATTTCTCAAACACTGAGACTTTGATTGCCATTAGAACTGAGAGAGAAATAACCCTATTAAATGACTTTTAAATCTAATTTTAAAAAGCTTACAGATGTAGTTATTGTAAAAAAAAAGTATAAAATTCTACTGAATACGGGTATCACAGATAATTTTTAAAACTAATAAAAAATGAATGAGATAAAAATATAGTTATATGATGTCTCTTTTTATGATCTGTCTTTACAATAAAAGAAACATTCCTCTATACAATTTCATTATTTGAAAAAAATATACTTAACATGGCCAAGAGAAAAACAAAATCTCACAAACTAATCAAATCAGAACATAATTAGAAATCAAAACATGAAGTTGAGAGAGAATATAGAATGTTTAACAATAATCTATTAAAAAAAAAACACAGGTCACTGACTTTCCATATGACAGTAAATGTTAGTGTCAAGCAAAAACATCCATTTATGAGGAATCCTCTCATAATAGCAAGTAAAGAAAATCTGTATGAGGAAATAAAAATACTCCCAAAAATTAAGTTCATAAGAGTAAACACTAGTAAATATGTAGGGAATCCAAAAAAAAAGCAGATATGTATTATGTAAGAATCAGAAGAGCTAAAATAATATTTTACAACAAATGCCTACTGACACCATGAAATCTTTCCACTATAAGACTATAAGATGTTTCTTATTATACCAAGTCAAGAGAAGCAAAAAATATGGCTTACAAGTCAAGCCAGCCTATTTTCTATTTTTATAAATACTTTTACTGAAATGCAGACAAGCTCAATTGTTTACTTTTGTCTATAGTTGGCAGAATTGAGTCATTACAACACAGACTGTGCAGTCTACAAAGCCTAAATATTTACTATCTGTCCCTTTAAATTAAAAAAAAAAAAATCAGCCAACCCCTACTAGTGAATGAGAATTGTTTTCTCTTTATTTAGTTACCTCAGGAAATTGGCAAGTAACATCACTAAGGTCGTTTTCCTGAGGCTGCTGTTCCAAAATTTTGAGTTCATATTCTTCAGTACCTAAGGACATCAAATAAATTCCTTCTGTATTCTCTTTCAAGTTAATGTCTTCTAGTCCATCTTCAAATCCACCTCCTCGTTTCACTCCATTTCCATGCACATTTTCTCCATCATGTGTAATTAAATTATCAAGTGCTGTGTCCCATGTCTCATCTTTAACTTTAGTGAAAATTTCACCTTCTTTATTTTGTTTCTGTTGTACTCTACCAGCAGGTGGATCTTCCAATGGTAATAAGTTACAATTCCTTCTGGGCCTCAATTCAGTCTCAGTAGAACCAAGTATCATCTTCCTCACTGAATGTAGATTTTCTGAAATATCCTTCAACAGTATAGAAACCCTAAAAAAAAAAACAAAGTTAAGAAAAGTTCATTCAACTTTAATTGCATTAACTATAAGGACAAGTTTTAATGCTTTTGAATAAGTAGCAGCTTTCTAAACTGACCTCCACTTAAATACACATTAGATTAAGGTTGCTCTTCATTCCCTACTGCCCACTATACGTATGCTTATCGCTGGCAGGCTGCTCTCTAGTACAGCAACACACTTCTGCATTCAACAGTTTACTGGTATGCTTATTAAGTACAGCAGTGTTTGGTCCCAAACTAAATATTTATGTCAGCCATACTTTTGATGGTAATTAATTTAATTAAATGTAAATCAAATCAGTGTGATACATGACCACCAAAAAAAAACGAATGCTATTTCACTGAATTCTAAGTTGAACATATGGAAAGGCTCAGCAAATGCCTTTTTAAAAAAAAGTTCTGTCTGAGTAACTAGTTAAAATAACTATAAAAGTTTGGAGGAAAAATATTAGGACTCTGCATTCAGATTGCTTCAAGTGTCTGAAGTTTTCTCTCCATTTTAAAGAAACTGAAACTGGAAATTGTAGGTGATACATATTGATGTTTGAAACAAGAAACTGCAAAACTCCAAAGAGCAGGCCAATATTTAATGAAAAAGCCATGATGTATGCCAAAAGACTAGGAACACATACATATTAATATGTTAAGTTAAAAGAAAATGTTTATGATCCCATGTTTTACCTCATTTTTTCCATTTACTGATCAAACTAGTCCCAAATGCAAGACCTAAGAGTGCTTACGATATTCGAAAATGATGCTGTTTTGCATCTTCAAAAATCTCAAAACTAGAGACATATTCTTTATAATAGAAAAAAATTTCCTTCACTGGGCAAATGTAAGAAGTAAAAAAATATGGAGAAGATGTATATAAATAAATATGAACTGAATTTCTTAACTCTTTCTTTATAGTTGCTAATATAACTTTTTTTTTTTTCAAGTCAAGTTGTTGTCCTTTCAGTCTTAGTTGTGGAGGGTGCAGCTCAGCTCCAGGTCCAGTTGCCGTTTTCTAGTTGCAGGGGGCACAGCCCACCATCCCTTGCGGGAGTCGAACCAGCAACCTTGTGGTTGAGAGGACGCACTGCAACCAACTGAGCCATCTGGGAGCTCAGCAGCAGCTCAGCTCAAGGTGCCATGTTCAATCTTAGTTGCAGGCCCCGCTGCCCACCGTCCCTTGCGGGACTCGAGGAGTTGAACCGGCAACCTTGTGGTTGAGAGCCTACTGGCCCATGTGGGAATCGAACCAGCAGCCTTCGGAGTTAGGAGCACGGAGCTCCAACCACCTGAGCCACCAGGCCAGCCCGCTAATATAACATTTTAAGTAAGTGACTTTATACAGCTATATTATAAATAGTCCTGGTTAACTGGAGAGAAAAACCACTGCCAGAGTGTAAAATGAAGCACGCTATCTTGCCTGTTGGTTATGGGCCTTATTCCAGCAATTTTTAGTTACTTCACAAAAGTAGAAATTTGAGGGAGAAAAGGAAATATAATGATCAAAGAGACATGCTTTACTATGTAACTAATGCTTGTGTTTAGCTCTTCTAATTTTTTTGTATTAAAATCAATACTTAATAAAATCTAACATGACTTTTAAAGTTTTTATACTGATGATTCAAATAAAGATTTGATCATTCATGGGAATAAACTATTAAAAATGCTGAGTTGTTTCATGAATTATTTCCACACTGAAAAATAGCACTATTAACAATACTCCAAAGTTGGGCTCAAGCTTAAGTTGACCAAATCTAGATCAATATAAACATAGGCAAAATTAAATTTAAACCTAAAATCTCAGTAATTCTAACAATCTAAAACTCTTCAAATCTTATAAAGAACATTTAGCATTATACACAGGTATTCAAATATAAGACATGTATGTAAATACATTAGTCGGAACAGATAAGTGACACAGTTTGTTAAATGCACAAGGAGTGTTGTGACATATAAACACAGCAACAATGAGTGACACATAGATTGGCAAGATTGCAAGGGCTCACTTATCCTGTGCCAACATCAGAGAATAACGTGTTTTATGTAAGATAACTATTTACTCTAAATAATACCAAAAGCTGTCCTGCCTTCTTCAGTAAGGCACAGTGTACTTTTCCTTCTTTCTTAGGATTGTTATTATGTGTATTACGTAGTAGCCTGCAGACAACCTAAGCACCCAGAAGCACCCAGCAGACCGTCAAGTGCATGACAGCAATACAACAGATATGTACTGAATTTAAATCAATGACTCAATATAGTCCAATACCTTCCCAGGTCCACTGGAAGCATAAAGCTGTTCCCTTTTGTGACAAATCTCTATTCTAAAAGTTCTTACTTCTAATTTTTATAGTTTTGGCCACTCCTTCAGAGACAGCCAACTGTAATCTCCAGATTTGTCATGTGCATACCATTCCTTATCCATACCTGGTTTTCATTTTAACTGGATACTTGCAAACTGTATCTGTAAACGAAAAGCAAATATGTTCTGAATGTAGCCTCACATACTCCACTACAAATGCAGTCAGGTGAATTCATGCTTAGAGCATGTATTATGGCTATTCAGATGCCTTTTTTGTTCCCTCATGGCTCTGAGGTATAATCTACATAATTAGGTATTGCTGAAGAGTTGTTACAAAGAACCTGAAATAAGAGATTTAACTAGTTCTTGTTTTGGCACTTAAACTTTACAAGATCTATCTTTACTAAAAATGAATCCAGTCTTTCCCATTCTCAAGTTTTAAGGAAACCTATTTAGCTTTGGTATTATAAAGCAAAGCATTAAAGCATATGTAATTTACATTCAATAGGTATTTTAATTGCCAGAACAAAAATCTGAAATGTATGTAAACATCATGTAAAAGGTAATTTCTCATTTTCATGGAGAGAAAAAAATGTGAAAATGAATAAGAAATGGTTTTACTGGTACCCTTCCCATTTGAGAGTTACATCTTTCAGAAATTCTCAAAATCATATTAAAAACTACTAAACCAAATTTGTAGAAGGAAAAAAATGACTTCGAAAAAGAGCTGAATTTCTATATTCTATTTGGAAATCTCTCAATCAAAATATATCACAAATCTCATCCAAAACAGAATACATTAACATTCATTTTGTCAGAGTCAGAATTCTATTTCAACCGCTTCATATTTCTACAAAGCATTTTTGCCTCAAAATTATATTACCACACTGTATTCATTCACTGTTCAAGAGCAATCCTGCTTTTAGAGATTTAACAAGGAAGTCATTCAGCAAGTAAGACTAGGGCAAGACCTGGTTCCAAAAAAGAGCTAGCTACACAGCACCAGTAGACCCATGTCTGTTAATCCAAATATCTCAAGTTATCTAGTACATTAGCTCTAAAATGATCTTTAAAAGCTGAATGCCTCCTGTTCTAATAGTGAACTGACTAGGTGGAATTTTTTATATAATAATCAGATAATAAGGGGAAAATTGAAGCTGTAAATACAAAAGTTTTTATTTATAGATTTCAAGTGAACAAAATATAATTAAATGAAAGATGCCCATAGAAACAAAGAAAAAGATAACTTTGACTCTTAAATATTTTCCTTCACGTGGACTTATGAACTTTATTTTGCTTTGTTTCATAAAACATCCTACAAAGCAGACAGAAAAGCCTTAAACTTTTTTATGTGTGGACGGGAAAGGGGCCACGTATTAAACCTGACAAGCTCAGGAGACTGAAAATAACCACATAAGATGGTGTAAGCATAAAAAAAATTTCCTAATTACGTGGGCCATGGCAGGAAGTCACATCTTTAGCTTCCTTCATAAAGGTAATCTGTGCCTGTAAGTGGGCCTGTTGTTTTTTTGCAGCTAAAATAACCTCTTTGGAATGTCAGTAATCCCCCCGCCCCAACCAGAGCAGGAAAGTACAGAATCCCTCATTATTATTCTTGTCTTTTGATCAACATGCCTAATGAGAACTATTAACTATCCTGTACCCACCTATGTGAAAGAAGTACCTGTCTCTCCAATTTACTTTTATCCAATCCCAGAGATTTCCCCACTTGCTTTCTCCCACCCCCTTAATCTATCACCAACGGATTTCATGTAACCTTCTTCTTTTGATTTTATGTATAAAATAAGCTGCAAACCGCCATTTCGCAAAGCACTTTCTCAGTCCGCTGAGATTTTGCTTCCCAGCAATTGTCGTCAGTTTGGCTCAAATAAACTCTTATATGCTTTCTCTTAGGCTGGATGTTTTTTGTTGACAGATGCATAATTTAACAATTGGAAAGATATCTCTCAAATTCATACATCGGTCTGTGTGCATGTATTAAAGCAAATTTATGGGTCTACTTTAATGAACAGTAATTCCTCATAGATAGAAAAACACAATAAAAACAGACAGAACTGATTTAAAACAAAAAACAAACAAACAAAAAAACAGAAGATATTTAACCTCTGTGGATTTTCCAATTTTCCGAAACTGTCTGGAAGATGCTTAGCCAGATCCATCATCTCCTCAGAGACTGAAGCCAATTGTTTCTTCATATCACTAGGTAGTATTTCTTCCTCTGGAAAAAAAGAATTAATATTAATCTGCAAACCATAAAGCAGAGATACATATTTAGACATTTATTTAAATAGTATTAGGGCTCACATTTTCATTTTCTTTCTTTAAGTGAATTCCAACAAAAAGACTTCCTTATCCTATCTTCAAATCATCGTAGTCATTTTATTTCCCTTTAAAATTTTTGCTATTTAAATTTTAGAATAAATTCGAAATGATATGCATTCATACATATTACAACCCACTGGTTATCAACCAAGGCAGAAGGAGAAGATAGAAATGAGAATTTGAACTATTTTAAAATCAGAAATTAATATAACACCATGTGGCTGCTACTTATTAAATACAGTTTGGTAAAACATGACCTTCCCCAATAGCCATTCCTCACTGCCCTCATTATCAGTCATCACCAAAAAAAACATGAGGCCTTTCTAATCAGTGATCATCTTCCAAACTCTGAACTTCATTCTGCCTGGCATGTCATTCCCCATCAGTACCACAAAATTGGCTCTCATTTCCCAAACCTTTCCCTGGATTAGAAGTTCTTACTCTTTATTACCATTTACCTTGTCATTCAAAAAGTTCAGCTCCTCGTAAACATGTAACGTATACAATCTGCTCCTCCTGACTGCTGCAGTTATCTTCTGATCTCAAAATCACATCCTTTCATTCATTGAAGATTTTGGCACCTGGTTCACTACCTTTCCCATCACTACTACTCCAGTGATAATTTCTAATGATTTCCACATTCACAGAGATGCTCCACCTAAAAGTGTGACCTTTTCAGTTCTTTGATCCCTCCATTTCCAACAATCTTTTCCTCAGTTAACCTCAGCCACCCATTCCCAAAGCCGTACCCTGGACCTTATAAATGCCAATGAAGTCACCACTTCCAAACTTCAATTGCAAGCATTCCACCCTCTGAATACCAGCATGTTCTCCTTCTTCCAAACAGGCTGTCTCCAACACAACAATTCTTTCACACTTGCAGAACCAAATCCATTGCCCCTACAGCCTTCTTCTTATCTATTATCCTTTCCACTCCCACTCTCCACCACCTTTGACTTTCCCCTTTCTTACCCATATTATAGTAAGCATTCGCTTTTTATGGACTGAACTCATTTGCTCCTTCCTCCCTCCAGGGTATTTACCTGGCAAAATCCCTACTCTAATTAAATCCAGCTTTTTTACCTGTTTGATGTCTAGACCCAAACAGTTGAATACAGCTGAAAATAAAACACATCTATGACGACTCACCTCACATCGCTTTAAATTCATGACACAGATCTCAAGTGAACCCTCAGTAATGACTGCATTTCCCACTCTCAAGATGACTGTTTCATACCTCTTTCTTTCTCTCCAGCATCCAATATCAGTTTGTTTCTCCTTTTACTCAGGGAACAACTCACCTCTTATTTCACTAAGAAAATAGAAACAAGACGAAGAGAACTATCTCATCGTCCTACCTCCAATGGGCTAATTAGTCTGTATTCATATCACTACTCCCATTTATAGCAAAATATCTTGAAAGAGTTATGTCAAATTTTCTACTCCCATTTTCTCCTAAACGGATTCCAAGTCAGCTTTCACAACCCCACCAATACAGCATAGCTGCTTTGGGAAGGGTTACTAACGGTCTCCACACTGTCTAATTGTTAATTCTAGTTCCTCATCACCTCTCTCAAACTCTCCAAGGTATTTAAAATAGTTGGTAACTTCCTCCATTTTCTACACTTAGTTTCTGAACACCACACCTCCTACACTTGCTCCATTACCATTGCCCCTTCTCAGTTCTCTTTGCTGCACTCTCCTCATCTTCCTGAATGTGGGTGTGCCCTTGATGTCAATACTTGAGTCTCTTCGGTTCTTCATTCCATTCACTCCCTATTTTATCTGATTCAGTTTCACTGTTTTAACTCCCATCTTCCTACAGATGATTCCCAAAGTTACATCAGTGTCAACCTTTCCCCTCACCATAGAATCACATTTCCAAGATATGTTCTTAGATATCAAAAGGAATTAAAATTTAGCATGTTCAAAACCGAAATCTAGGTTTTTCTCACCAAAACCTGCTCTTCCGGTAATTTTTCCATTAACAGACCCTTCCATTCAATCAGCTGATCCAACCAAAATATCTGGATTGTTTTCTCAGTCTCTATATCTCACACCTTACAGAGACTTCATTAGCAAATTCTTCACAATATATACATTCAAAACATATGCAAAATCTACCACTTCTCACCACCTCTGTTGCTACCAGCCTAATCCAAACAATTATCATCTCTTGCCTGGACTATTACAACAGCCTCCTAACTGACTTCTCTGCCTAAACACTTGCCCTCTATAGCAGCCAGAAAAATCCTTTTAAAATAAAATTTTAATCATGTCATTCTGCTCCAAATCCTGTAACGGTTTCCCATCACTCATTGTATTTATTTTAATTAATAAAACATGAAGTCACAGCGTATAAGGCTCTAAATGATATGGCCCAAGCTATTTTTCTAGCCTCATTTCCTACTGCTCTCATCCTTACTCATTTGGCTTCAGTTATGCTCAGTGTTCTCAAACAAGGCAAGCAATCACACTCAGAGGCTTTGCCCCTTCTTGCCAGTGTGCCTGCTATGTCCTTCCCTCAGATATCCACGTGGCTCGTTCCCTCTCACTTCAGTCAAGTGAAACAACTGGAACAGTACTTGACCCATAATAAACACTCAACAAATATGTTATATGAACACATTAATATTCCCTTTCCAAAACAAGCTTCTAAAGAAAAGCTGTTTGCACATGCTTTCTCACATTCCTTAGCTCTAACTTAGCCCTCCATTTATGATAATGATTTCCACCCACATCATTCCCTACTCCACTCTTGCTATGGTTATAGCACCTTCTAGTACCGAAGCCTGTGGACTCTTTTCTGGTTTACCAGCACATGCCCCAAAAGACCACTCTTTCCTCAAAACCCTCTTGTGTCACCCAGTACACCAAAGCTGCAGTAAAAGGTTACAAATGATTGCCACATTGCCAAATCTAATGATTAATTCTAAGTCCTCAGTTTCTCAAACTCTCAGAATTTAAAACAGTTGAGTGCATCCTCCTACTTTTTAAAACATGTTCTTAAGTTGGTCTTCTGCACCCCACACCTCCTAATTTCCTTCTATGCCCACAGCAACTCCTCTGGTGGCCCCTCCTCCACGCAAACATTAAATACTATGATTCCTCAAGTTCTTAGCCCCAGTTCTTTATCTCTAACTCCCAATTATTTTTAACTCAAACTGTTTTCTGAGTTACAGGCTGTATGTCTGAGTGCCTCTGGCCACCTCCACCTTGCTATCTCAAAGCCTTCCTTCCTTTAACATACTTAAAATCAACTGCATGACTCCTCATCTCCAAATATGGCTCCTCCTCATCAATATTTTTTATCTCTGTTGCTCATGCCGACAACTCAGAAATGATCCTTGTCACGTGGCTCTCATCATCTCATCAAATTCTGTTGATCCTACTGCCCTATTAAATGTATTCTGAATCTATCCACTTCTCCCTGTCCCCAAGTCAAGTCACCATCACCTCACTTGGATTACGTAGTGGCATAGCCTCCTAACAGATCTTCCGACTGCAACCCTCGCCGTCCTACAATCCATTTTCTGCTCTACAGCGCAAGTCATTACTTAATGTAATTCACGTCACTCCTGTGTTTAAAACCCTCGATAGCTCTTCGCAGGGAATGTAAACTCCTTCACATGACTTACCTGCTTTCCTTTTTCTGCTTCTCCTTCACTTCTCACCCTGCCGTATTTGATGATTCACCACACTGAACTACATGCCTATAGATACCACGAATTCTCTTATCTCTGAAACTTTTGCATCTGTTATCTTCTGTACCTATGACACTTTTCTGCTACTCTTCAGCTAGCTAACTACTGCAATTATCTGAGGTCTTGCCTTAAACATCACTTTCTCCAGAAAATATTCTCTAATACCTCCAAACATGCATTGGACGCCTCTCCTATGTGCTAACATAGCACTTGTTTTCCCACATCATAAGACTCATCTCTCCACACTGGAATTACCTTTTTGTTCTTTGTATTCCTACAAAACTGTAGGTTTTCCTTTCAGGAAACAGATTTATGTCTGTCTTGTTCACTACTGTATCCCTACATTGTAAAGCACTCAACAATATTTAATAAGTGAATAAATACATACTTAACTACTATATCATTTAGTGCTTATTAACTATCACATTGGGAATAACCTAATATTTTAACAGTGAGAAACAATGTGCAAATATCCTCTGATTTTCTAATGTTCTAATCTATTTTTATCCTTTAATAATAAGAAAAAAACAAAATCTTATAATAATATCAAAATTGGTCACTTGAAAATATCATCCATATGTAGACCAGGGAAAGTCAAGACAGGTGAGGTCAACATCTCTGACTTAATATCAGGAAGGAAGGGAGGGAGGGGAAAAAAGTAATGATTATCTTAATTACAATTCATTGGCATCCTACTCAAGTTACAGCACTTCAGATGTCACAAAATACTTAGATATAAAATGTAATAGAGAATAAAAGTGAGGGTCAAAGAATGTAGCATTGCAATGGCAGGTACACAGATACCAGGACTTCCAGTATAAATATATGTTACTTTGGTGAAATAGCTTAAACATTCCTCAGAAGCATTTTCATGACAGACAAAATTGCAAGTGTAACCTAGAAGCAATTCTGCAAACCACAAAATCAGAAAATCATGAATCTCCTCTGTTGAATTCAATTCTATTATGAGTTAAACAAGTTCTTATATCTTGTTATCTAGCTTAGCTTCAAAAACATATTACCTGACTCAGTAATCAAGATAATTTCTAGCGACAGTAACTTGGCTACAGAAAGTCAGCCTGTGCTCATCAGAAGTGGTTTTCCAGGGAGACAAAGAAAGTATAAGAAATCCTCTTATACTTTAACATTTTGTAAAGGAGGGTCTACAACAGAGGGTATGGATCCCTTCTTGTAACAATTATACAGGATATTATATAATTTTATATAATAAGGTCATGCCATATTTTTAAGTTTATTTAGCAAAATCACCTAATTTAATTAACATCTTAACAAACACAATTACTTAAAATCTCTAAGAGGAAGCTACAAGACTAATAATAACAACTACATACAGAGCAATATAGGCGCTTTGAAGAGTGTGTGCCTTTTAGTACCCACAACTATCCTATGAAATATTTTTTATGCTATCGCCCACGTATCACCCACTCAAACATGGGTAAATTCCAGGTCACTTGGCTGGGATTCCACCATTGGTCTATGTGACACAAAAGTCCAGGCCCTTCCAATTTACTACCTTGGTCTGTTATCACTGACCTATCGAGATATCCGAGAAAGGCCCTGAAGTTGAATGAGGCAGCCATTCTTTTTGGAGACAAACAGTAGAGTTATCCCACCCTGGAGAAAATACAGAAATTTAAACCAGGGTACTATAAAGCAGCTTACACACTCCAAATATTTATAACAAGGATGTATACTCTTCAAACTGGGACAAACCTGGTTGTATCACCGATGTTATAAAAGCCACAAAGCCCCAACTCTAGAAGCTTAATAAACAGCAATGCTACAACATTAAAGTAGTTAAGTCCTGCTTTGCCACAAGTAACATGTCTGAAATCCTTATCTTTGGCCAAATAGATCTTAACCTAATGTCAACACTGCTCAGACAGTCGAGAAGTTGTAATAATACTAAATACTTTGCACTTGTATAAATACTGTCTTTTTGGAGATAAACCTAACAAAAAAGCAAATTCAAATGTTATCTTTTATTTTTAGAGCATAACATACCTTTATTTATAGCAAACAACTGTGCATCCTCACCCAAATTTTTTAATTTTTGATAAATGATGAGACCAGCCTATAGAAAAACAGAAAAATGAAAAGTGCATACTAAAATCACCAAAATAAAACTCTGACCCATCTTTACAAAAACCTAAAACAGTGATTCCTGAAGCACCCAAAAAGCTGAATTCAACCTACTGTGTTTCACAGTGATTTAAATGTCTTCATTTTTTCACCATACCAATTGTGAGAATGAAGAAAATAAGCAGTCTATGTTTTAAAAAATAAAAGTTTAAGTTTTCATGTTCTAACACTCAATATTATAAGCAGGTATTAGTCAATCCATAAACAGTCCTTCTTCTAAGTACTGTTAATAGGAACAATCAAGTCACACTGGTTTCTCATGAAAATGCTATAAAATAAAAATGCTATAAAACATGAGCTAGTTATCAAGTTTTATGATTTTTTTAAACAGAACATAAAGAAAATTATTAACTGATTTCTGACAAAATTGAATATTTTTCTGTTTGTAAATAAAAGTTTCCATTCCTAAAGTAGATGAGAAAAAAAGCGGGGGAAACAACAAGATATTCATCTACAAATAAAAGTATGAATTAGGGGAGAAAAATTGACTAGGACATAAAATATACTTCTTGGGAAATAAAAAAACCAATAGTGCTATATATAAAGATAAGCCCAGATTTCATTATGTACGAATATACTATAAATATGAAAATGCATCTAACAGCAGTGGAAAGCTAAGTCTGGAGGCAATTTTTCTAAATTTTTACCACATTTTAAATAGAAAAAATAAGGCCAGTTTCAATATAGAAACTATCTTGTAATTATTTTTATTCTGAAGTTGCTTATAAATCAACATCATCAATACCATTTGTGTGTGCTCAGTCTGAGCTTACTAGCCTTTCATGTTTTCGGAGAACTCACATTTTTTACATACAAATTGGACATTATTTTGGCTTCATGACAATAAAAATAATTAACACTGAACAATCTGTTGATTGGTACTTGTTCATTAATATTGAGAATTAACAGTTTCACTGAAAGTCTTCCTAAGCATTTTTAATGCCAAACCAATTTTAAATGTTTTAGCTGAGTTTGTGCTACTACCACAATAAAATTTTTCTAAAGGAATTTGTTATAGGTTGAAAAAAATGCATCATATCTAAAGATCTTTGGTACATACATAAGCATCAGTGGCTGCATACAGTTTCTGGTCCTCAGTGAGAGGATAATTATTCCAATTGCTACAGCGGATAGACTTGTCTTTCAGAAGCTGTTTACCGAAGAGGTGTTTAACCAAACCATTGAGGCTCCAGGTCTGTCTACATTTCAGCTAGAAGTAATGAACAATCAACATAGCAAAAATTATTTCCTTCTATTTTCAGATATTCCTAAAAACTACCAAATGACCGTGCCACAAATAAAGTTGGAAATGTTATACCAAAATATAAGGCATAGACAGTCCTTAATATATTTCTTGTCATTAAAAAACTCATTTGCAGTCCACATTTATAAGAATTTAATTCTGGAAATTCCCCAATGCAGTTATTAAAATTCTTGGATTATAAAAGTATTGTTCATGGAAAAAAAGTTTAATAGATTGGTAGGCTTTCTACTTCCCAGCCAAACGAATACTTGGCTAAATATGAGAATTTAACCTAATGACAATATTAATAAAATATGTAAAATACGGGCGATGGAACTGATGGTCAAACTGCCACTAAGAGCATGATATCTATCACAAGAGATGCATTATGCTCTCAAAAGAAACAAAAAAAAAATAGGAATTGGGTATTGATATAAATGGATTAAAGAGATAAAATACAATATTTAAATTTGCAAATATGTGAAACAAAGTGAAATAGTACTAATATAGGGGAAGAACTTGCTTAAAGAAACTATTTGCTAAAGCAATAGATTAGAACTGAAGGTTTTCGTTATGGAACACTCATTTGGGACTTCTTTGTTATAAAAACATACAGCTTAAATTATTTTTCCAAAAAGTCTAACATTCAGATAGAAGAGACTTTCTATGAAACACAGATTTATCTTGTTTATGAAAATAATATATGTATTATGGCTACCTTTTCATTGGCAACATCTGTTAGCTCCACAAAACTCTTCAATTTGATATCAAAGTCACGCAGAAGTTTCCACTGATCACCTTCAATTCCAACACCTGCTTTTTTAATTGCTTCATTTTCAAGCAACATTTTTAATCCCTGAGGAAAAACTATAACATTTTATTATTATTTCCATACGTTCTATCAAGTATGATGGACTTATTTTCTACTTATTACACATTCTATGTGTACAGTTAAATCTACGTTCATGTTAAGTTTAAATTCAGAAACACATTCACTATGAGTATTTCTTTTCTTACCTAAAACAAACAGTCCTTGATTGATAAATGACAAGAAAAATAACTAGTTTGAATGCTATCTCTACTAGCACTAAAAGTATAATCCTGGTCATTTAGCCCCTCTAAACTTCAGTTCTCTATTCTCTAAAACAGGAATAATATCAACGATAGAGACGTGAAAATTACGCAAAACGGGTATGAGTCAATCAGATGGAACATAAATACTTAAACATAACGTGATGAGAGAAGTGTCAGGTAATTCAAGAACTTAATTTTATAGAAATAAAGTTAATATAATTATTTACTATATAAAGAAATGAAACAAAGAAAAGATACCAACCTGACATAGAGGAAATATGAAACAAGTAACATTTGCTCTCTGACACACACAACTGAATTAGTGCAACTCTGCTCAGCTTCCCTTTACTGTGTACTGGTGGCCATTCCATGTCAAATCCTACCACATCTCCATCAGACAGACTCATGCTTAAATGGGGAAAAATAACATGAATCAATTACATTAAAATTTTAACTTCTGCATAAGTAAAGACATCATTAAAAAGTTCAAAAACAAGCCACAAATAGTAGAAGATATCTGTTATACATATAACTGCTAATGAATAGCCAGAAAATAGTAAAAATTCCTTGAAAAGTCAGTAAGAAAAAGACAAATAATTCAGTAAAAAAAAAAAAATGGAGAAAAACATGAATAGGCAATTCCCAAAAGGAAATCCAAATGGCCAATAAATCCAAACAAACATGTGAAGACATAAAATCTCACCAGAAATCAGAGAAATGCAAATTAAAGATATACAATTTCAAAGATATTTGGTAAAAATCAAAGTCTCACAACATCAAGTGCTGAGAAGGATATCTACTAGTGGGACGGCTCATATACTAGTGAATGTTTAAGTTGGTAAAATCCTCTTGGAAAAACTTTGACAATATCTAGCTAAAAATGTAGAAACACTATGTATAACCTGGCAAGTTTTTCTCATAAATACATGAAACTCTCGTATGTGCACAACCAGACAGAAACATTTAAGAATGTTCATTACAATAATCTTCCTACTGGCAAGAATGGAAACAAACTACATTTCCATCAACAAAAGAATGGACAAATTATGGCATATTGAAACAAAACATATTATATAAATAGGTAAAATAGAACTATGTATTCCAAAATGAAAAATTCTCAAAAACATAAAATGTTGAATGAAAAAGATAAGTGGCTGAATATACATATAGTGTAATAGTATTTTTTCAAGTTTTTAAATGGTAAAATAATAGTACATATTTTGAAATATAAAATTATGACTATTACAGAAAACGTGAGGGAATGCTAAACACTGAACTCATAATAGAAGTTATCTCAGATGGCTGCAGAGGGGAGAATCAAAAAGGACATGCATGGGGCTTCAGCTGTTATTTTATTGTTTTATTTCTTAATAAAGATTTGAAGAAAATGAATATTAAGATTTAATAAAGCTAGGTGGAAGAAATATAAGTGCTTGTTGTATTATCTATTACTGTTTATATTTGCATATTTCAAATTTTTTTAAATTAAAAACGTATTTTTAAAAATGTTTCAAACTCAATTTCTGCTTTGAGACAAGATGGAATAACAGGGATTCCGATATACCTTTCCTCCATGAACACAGAAAATTGGACAAAACATATAAACAAAAGTTTTCAGGCACTGGACAACAGGCAGTACAGGATTGCGCTTTCTGAGGGAAGAGAAACTAAGGGTGACTCCTACTGTTGGCCCAGCTTTCTGCCTGGAATACTTTCCAAACAGAACAGGAAGGGGAATCCAAGGCAGAGCACTGATTTGGGGAGACAGGATTCTGAGCCAGAGAAGTTGAGGCAACTGGAAGTTGTGAGTGAAATTCTGGAGAGGAGGGAGCTAGGCAGGTAAGGACAGGCAAGCACAGAGTGAAACTATGAGGCTGGACAAAGAACAACCAGGGAACTGTAAGCTGAGCAATTCTGATGGCTCACATAGAAGTAAGAGGCATTAAACTTCTGAAAAGCCAGAGTAGAGATTCTTGTTGATCACCTGGAGCAGTCAGAGAAGACTCCAGAAGGATCGCACCTTATTATAGGGCTAAATTATGCCCAGAGTGAAGGCTACTTTAGAAAGCTGTCCTAATAAAGCTTAAAAATAAGCCTCAACATGTAAAACTGATACTTCCTGACAGAGCAAAGCTCCTTTCTCTGAAGAAAGACAACAAAATCTAACATTCAATAAGGTAAAATCACAATATCCAATCAAAAATTGCAAGCCATGAGAAAAAAAACAGGAAAATGTGACCCATAACCAAGGTCAAAATCATTTAATGGAAAAATAACTAGAATGGAATTAACAGACAAGGGCATTAAAACAGCTATTATATGTTCAAAGATTTAAAAGAAAACATGACTATTATGAGAACCAAAATAGAAAATGTTTTTTAAAAAGAAACAAATAGGGCCGGCCCAGTGGATCAGGCAGTTGGAGTTCCGCGCTCCTAACTCGGAAGGCTGCCAGTTAGATTCCCACATGGGCCCGTGGGCTCTCAACCACAAGATTGCTGGTTCAACTCCTCTTCCTGCAAGGGAAGGTGGGCTCTGCCCCCTACAACTAAGATTGAACACGGTACCTTGAGCTGTGCTGCCACTGAGCTCCCAGATGGCTCAGCTGGTTGGAGCATGGGCTCTCAACCACAAGGAAACAAGAAAAAAAGAAAAAGAAACAAACAGAACTTCTAGAGGTGAAAAATACAATAAAATTAAAAACTCAGAGGATGGGATAACAGCAAATCAGACACTACAGAATAAAAAAGTAGTAAGTGAACTTGCAGACATAGTAAAACAAACTATTCAAACTGAAGTAAAGAGAAACAAAAAAGAACGAAAGAAATCAAAAAAAGACTGAAAGGAAAGACAGCCTCAGGATCAACAGCCCAGTATCAAGCTATCTAACTTCTGCATACAGAGAGTACCAGGAGAAGAAAAGAGCAACAGGATAAGAAAAAAAATATTGCAAGAAACAATAAACCCACAGATCCAGAAAGCTCAAAATAAACCACCAAGCAGGATAAACACAAACCACATTACACAGGGCACATCATAATCAAAATGTTGAAAATCTGTGAAAGCAAAAATCTTTAAAGTTGGCAGAGGTGGAAAAAAAAACCTGCCTGCCTTTTATAAAACATATACAACTCATCAAAACTACGTTCTTCAAATCACTTATGCTTATTGCCTTCAGATATGACATACTCTTGCACTGTCGCAGGTAAAATGGTGGAGTTAATTTATAACCACAAATAACAGATATTATCTTCTCTGTGAGACAAGTTCTATATAAGACCCAAAAGTGGACAGATAACTGTAGTGGGAGTGAGGACACCTGAATGCTATTTCTAGAATACATCTACCACCAGAAGATCATTAATAAATAGCTTAACTTACTTCTGCTTCTTTTAATCCAATATATAATAGTTTAAAAAGAAAAACAGGTACAACAACTTCAAAGATCAAAATAAATACCCTACTACCTCTTGTAACATGCTTCAAAAGTCTTAGATTGCATTACTGCAGAGTCCTAATTTAACAAGATAATTTTTAAAATACAGTTATTTCTAATGTTATTTTAAGGATAATTTGCTATAATTGTTGCTACCTAAATGCAACAAAACCAATCACAGCCATTATTCAATATTATTTTTAATGAAATATAAAGGGGCATTAGAGTTTAAATAATTCTTGCATTTTTTCCCCTAAATTGGTGAAATAATCACATGTTCAGTAGTTCTATATATAACACCTTAAGTATTGAAAGTAAAAAATTAGCTAAAGTAATAGAAAGGCTTATGAATGAATAAACAGGTACATTACAAATTTAATTCAGTGATTTTAAATTTTTACTTAAAAAGAATTAAAATGTATCACTGATATTCTACATACAGACATAATCATCTATTGAACATACCACAATTGTAAAACTCAGTATACTCAGTATACTTACAAATATTACCACAATAGGTAGTTACCTCCCAAGGGTCCAAATTCAAACGAAACTAGGAAATTCAAATCTCTTACCTAATATTTTCTGATAGGAAAGAAGAATCACTAGGTTCAAAACTGTACACAATGGATCCGGTGAATTCTAAGAAAGGGAGGTCATCTTCAAAAACACTCTTCTGAACAGATGCCTGGAGTTAAATAAAATTCCAAAAAGGAGCAAATAAAGTTCACATTAAGTAATAAATATTCATTAAAATAATAAAGTTCACTGACGCATTCACATTATAGTTCTAAGTTTTATAAACTAATGATTTACAGACTAATAAAGTCATAGGGACAATGTAACAAAGATAAAGCCATCCATTGTAAAATTATTTGTCTAACAAGCTTATTTGCAAGTAACACTATTTTCATATAAATTTATTTTATTAATTTTTTCTGGAATTATATTAGTATTCCAGATGTAATAATGCTGCCTTAAAATGCTGAAGACTGAAGACTGGTTGGTGGATCTTAAATCTACAAAGACCTAAACTCATTCAACCATAAAAATTCAGCAAAGCAAATACTGTCTGAATTATCATTGCAAACAAGTAGTAAGGTCAACCACCCAAACTTGATAAAAAGGGAATGTACAGAGTGAGAGTTCTCATTTTGTAAGTCCAATTGAAATTTAATCCCATTCACCCTTTCAGTGACTAGATTCGAGTTCATTCCACAACAGTTCCTCTAACTTAAATAATAACCTGAAGTGTAAAAGTGGGGATTGCCTCATTTTACAGTCAAATTTACATAGTTTCCCATCTGCAGGAATAATTGATGAACTGCATACCTTTGCTGCTTGTACAGCACATGTCGTATTCTGCATAGACATCCATGTAGGAAGTTTCCGCTTCTGTGGTGTTTCCAATTTTTCTTCATTCATCTTTAAAAGGGTCTAGTTGCAAAATCAAAAAAACAATGAATTGTGAATAAGTACAAACTCAGAGATAGGCCTGATGATATTACTGAAAAACAAACATACATATTTAAAGTCAGTTATGACGTCTAGGCTCAAATACAGGATTTAAGAGCTGGAATCACAAAAGAATAGATAAAATACGCTAGATCTAATAACTATATGTACATTTATTATTTCTCCTTTTCAAAATAAGTGAGCCAGTTTAACTGAGTTCTAAGGTTCTGGCAGTTTCAAAATCCTACTATTCTATGACTGATTCTTTCAAGAAATAATCTTTATCTTGTTAATAATGAGAATACTTAGGGGGAGGGAGGAATATCACTTTGTGAGGGGTATAAATGTCTAACTATTACATTGCTTTATATACCTGAAACTAATAAAAATACTAATAATGATGAGAATACTTGGGTGTATAAATTGCTATAAATGTTTGACATCTTTAATTTTCTTATCGTCTATCCGAAGATATAAATAAACTCAGCAAACTGTTAGATTTGTTCACAAGTCTACTTGAAATTTTGAGAAAGATAACAGCTTTGCTATCTTAAGGTGTTGTGTGTTTTTTGGGGGGAAGGGGTTGTTTTGTTTTATGTTCTTGGCCTAGCAAGTGAACAAGTTTCCCTAAAAATAAGAGTTTCCTAGAGGATTTTTTTTCAATCTGTTACTAGTTTTGAGGGCTGTCCTCAGTGTAAATCAAAGTTCAAGAATGGTTATAGAGAACACAATGAATAAAAGAATCATGATCTATTTCTTTTGTTAATGGTAAAATGGATCTATATCCATGTGACTTATACTAAATTGAAGTAACTTTAGTTCTTAATAAAATTCTTCAAACCCCAACTATACTAACAATTATTTCAAATTTTTAGGAAACGGGCAGCAGATTTGAACACATACCTGTAGATTCTTATGATGAAACATATTTATGAGAAATAATCAAAACAACTATTTATGATTTAGGGGTAGCCTGTCATCCCTATTAATATTTAGCAATAAAAACTCTGAAGAAATTAAACAACATCCAACAAGTATCCATTTTAATTGCTCATTTTGCCAAGCATAAACCCCTAAAAATGAAAATATCGATAATGTATGGAAGAAAATTTTAAAGATTACTTTAGAAAAATTTCCCACATAGAACAAACTCCACCACTCTTACGTATTGGGAAGGAAAGGGTTAACAGCAGACTAGTAACTCACTCTTCCTTCTAGGGGACAGAATCTCCATCAGGAATCCTGGAAACATGCTAATGATCTCAAACCAGATGATAGGCCTGTAAAGCTATCTATGGTATTTAAAACAGAAAAATACCAAAGAGGTATATCAAGATAGTCAAGCAAGCCGTGTAATTAAGAGAATATAAAACAGGAGATCCAAAACCAAAACCACTTTTGTGCAATTCTTTTTTGCACACATTGCTCAAAACTACTGTTATTCCAAACCATAACATGTCCTAATATAGAAGAAAAGGTCATTTTGGGGATCTGTGTCTAACAGTTTGGGGTTCCAAAAAAAGAAATATTCCATCTGTACTTGGTGCTTGCCTGTACTTTTCGAATCATTAGCAAAGTTTGGAGTTGGGTAAGATCTATGATTCACTAAATCAGAATTGACAACTCAATTCTTGGTGTTAGCACCTGCATTATATGTAATAAGATAAAATAAGTAAAATATACTCATATATGCTTTATTCACTGTAAGGCATTTTACAAATGTTAGTGGTTATTAATAAGTTTACATTTGCCACAAATGAAAACCTTTGACAGGAGTCAAAAGTTGGTCCCAAAGTGTATATATGTATATGTATATGGTCTGTTCTTAAACATTTTTGTCTTTTTTTCAGTTTTAGTTGACATTCAATACTGTTTTATATTAGTTTCAGATGCAGTGATTAGGCATTTATATAATTTATGAAATGATCCCCCAATAAGTCTATTACCACCTGGCACTATACATAGTGATTACATTATTGACTATAGTTCCTATGCTGTACTTTACATCCCCGTGTGACTTTTTTGTAACTATCAATTTGTACTTCTCAATCCCTTCATCTTTTTCACCCAGCTCCCAACCCCCTCCCATCTGACAACCATCAGTTTATTCTCTGCATCTATGAGTCTCTGTTTTGTGTTTGTTTGTTTGTCTTGCTCTTTAGATTCCACATATAAGTGAGATCATATGGTATTTGTCTCTCTCTGTCTGGCTTATTTCATTTAGCATAATACCCTCTAGGTCCATCCATGTTGAAGGAATGGTAAGATCTCATTCTTCTTATGGAAAGGTAGTATTCCATCATATATATGTGCCACATCTTCTTTATCCAATCATCTACTGATGGGCATTTAGGCTGCTTCCATGCCTCGGCTATTGTAAATAGCACTGCAGTGAAGATAGGGGTGCATACATCTTTTCAAATTAGTGTTTTAGATTTCTTCGGATAAATACCCAGAAGTAGACTTGCTGGGTTATAAGGTAGTTCTATTTTTAATTTTTTGAGGAATGACCATACTGTTTTCCATAGAGGCTGCACCAATTTGCAATCTCACCAACAGTGCACGAGGGTTCCCTTTTCTCTCCACCCTCCCCAACACTTGTTGTATTTTGATTTATTGATGATCGCCATTCTGACAGGTGTGAGGTGGTATCTCATTGTGGTTTTAATTTGCATTTCTCTAATGATTAGTGATGTTGAGCATCTTTTCATATACCTGTTGGCCATCTGTATGTCCTCTTTGGAGAAATGCCTATTCAGGTCCTCTGCCCATTTTTTTCACTGAATTGTTTGTATTTGGGGTGTTGAGTTGTATGAGTTCTTTACAAATTTTGGATATTAACTCCCTATCAGATGTATCATTGCTAAATATCTTCTCCCATTCAGAAGGCTGTGTTTTTTTCATTTTGTTGATGGTTTCCTTTGCTGTGCAAAAACTTTTTAGTTTGATATACTCCCATTTATTTTTTTTTTTTGTTGTTTCCCTCGCTCAAGGAGATAGATAAGAAAAAAATATTAGTAAGAGCAATATCAGAGAATTTACTGCCTATGTTCTTCTAGGGATTTTATAGTTAGTGTTGGGTATAGTTACATTTAAGTATTAAGTATAGTAGAGTTACATTTAAGTCTTTCATCCATTTTGGTCACAGATTAGACCATAGAGGCATGGGTTTATTTATTGGCTCTCTATTCTGTTCCATTGATCTCTGTGTCTGCTTTTATGCAAGTATCATGCTGTTTTGATTACTACAGCTTTGTAGTATAGTTTGGTATGAGGTAGCATGATGCTTCCAACTTTGTTCTTCTTTCTCAACAGACTGCCATGGCTATTTGGGGTCTTTTATGGTTCCATATAAATTTTAGGATTATTTGTTCTAGTTTTGTGATAAATGCCTTTGGTGTTTTGATAGCAATTGCATTGCTATCTATAATTGCTATCTATATCTATTGCATCTATAAATTGCTTTGGGTAGTATGGACATTTTAACTATGTTAATTCTTCCTATTCATGAGCATGGTATATGCTTCCATTTATTTGTACATTCTTCAATTTATTTCTTCAGTGTTTTATAATTTTTTAAGTACAGGTCTTTGACTTCGTTGGTTTAACTTATTCCTAGGTATTTTCTGTTTTTGATGCAATTTAAATCGAATTGTTTTCTTAATTTCTCTTCCTGACAGTTCACTATTGGTGTATAAAAATGGAACTGATTTCTGAATATTAATTTTGTATCCTGTTACTTAACAGAATTCATTTATCAGTTCTAATAGTATTTTTGGTGGAATCTTTGGAGTTCTCTATATATAGTATCATGTCATCTGCAAATAATAAGTTTTACTTCTTCCTTTCCGATTTGGATGCCTTTTATTTCTTTTTCTTGTCTGATTGCTGTGGCTAGAACTTCCAGTACTATGTTGATTAAAAGTGGTAAAAATGGACATCCTTGTCTTGGTCCTGATCTGAAGGAAAATGCTTTTAACTTTTCTCCATTGAGTATGATGTGAGGGTCTATACTTAACCTTAAAATATATTTTATAGAGTTGGAAAACAAGATTTTGCTGTACGCAGAGTAGATCATTTGCAAAACTTCCATAAAATTGAGGTTCCTGCAAATAATACATCACTCTATAAAAACAACGATAAATTCTTGGAATTTCATAAGAAATTCCTTCACACTGCCAAAACAAACTTCAATAATGCTTTACGACAGCCACCTACAACATTAAAAGCACTTTAATTTGAAGTGTCTAATTTTTAGATGTAAATACTCTCTTTTGAACATAAAATTCTGTCTAGATGCTTCCAGGAAAAGGATTTGAAAGTAAACTTGTTTACAAACCTAACATCTTTGTCAAATTTACTTAGATCTTGGGACAGACAATAAAACATAGAGAAAATTAAAGTTGCAGAATAATTTGCAATAGGGTAATTGTTCAGCATATATGAGGATTTTAATCATTGATCAAATACAGGTTACTCTTGGAAAGGACCCAAGTTATTGAACAATCATTTTTTCTTTATATATTTAACTGTTATGCTGTTAAGTACGAACAACTTTGACACATCTTTTTCTAAAACCAAGTCTTTTAGCATTTCATAATGCTTCACATTATACCATTAAGGAATCTTAAATTCCTCTTTGAAATAAAGAATGTATTTTAATGTGCTTTGGACTTTCCTGGAATCATCTTGCCTATCTACCACTACCTGCCACTTTTCAACTTTTATCACTTTTTTAAAGACTGCCTTTAAACAATATCTGGGATTTTTATTGTTATTTTTGTATTATGGTTTGAATAGCTCAATTTGAACATGTCTGTCTTTCAATAAGGAAATTCATCTTATTCACAGTTAGTGTAAAAACTTGAGTTTTCCCTTTCATCTCACTTTGATTAGCACTTATATTCCTTTCTTCAGTTTTCTCTTACTCTTTTTCCTTTTTTTCTGACTGGGTGAAATTATCATTCATATTCTTTTTTCCCCATTGTCAATGTTAAAATTTCACTTTTTTCCATCCTACTATTACTGTACTATCTCAGCAAAATAATAAAACTAAATCCCTTCCCCACAAAGACCCTACATTTGTACCATCTACCTAGCAAGGCAAAACTCTTTAGAATGCTTTTACTTTCCCACACTTTTAACTGTTGTTTTTTGATGCTATGGTTTTTATTACAGGAGGTTAATTTTCTTAGTATTGCTCTTCTATTTCAAAAATCCTTACTATTTTCTAAAAATTTAAGTTATAAATTTCACCATCCACTTTAATATAAATGTATGCATAAATTTAAATATATGTAAATGTATATATTGCTTACTAGTTTCTTCTTCATCTTAACCTGTCTTGAATATCTGACTCTGCTGTTTAGCAGACTTTTTCCAATTATTTTCATCAGGTAGAATATGTAGGTAATAAACTGATCCACTGCATATATGAAAATTTATTTTTTTAAACAGGAGAATGAAAATGTGTTGGCTGAGTGTTACAGTCTCTCAGTAGTTTATAGATGTTCTCTTACCGTCTTCTACCTTTCAATATCGCAAGTAAGAAATCCATTGTTTTTGATACTTTTTTCAATTGTGAGTAATCTCTTTTCCCTGTGAGGGAGCTTGAAAGACTTTCAAGAATTTTTATAATTTCCTATAAATTTAGGATCTATATTTTAAGATCCTAAGTGTACATTCTTTCTTCTCCTTGGGATCCATGAGTCCTTGGAAAGGATTCCTATCCAAGTCTTTTCTTAATATCAGAAAAATTTCCCCTTGTTAAGGGTTGATTTATATCCATTCCCCAAAAAAGATATGTTGGAGTTCTAACCCCCAGTACCTCAGAATGTGACTTTAGTTGGAGTCTTTACAGAGGTAATTAAATTTATATGAAGTCATTTGAGTGGTCCCTAATCAAAATGAGTGGTATCCTTATCAAAAGGGGAAATTTTGACACAAAGACAGACATGCATAGGGGGAAGATGATGTGGAAAAATGTATGGAGACCATCATCTACAAGCCATGGAGAAAGAAGGTCTGAAACAGATCCTTCCCTCACAGCCCTCAGAAAGAACCAACTCTGCCAACATCTCAAAACTCTGATACAATACACTTCTGTTAAGTCATCCAGTTTGTGGTACTGAATTATGGCAGCTGTAGCAAAATAATATACCCCTATTACTAGCTTAGTTATTAATTATCACATCTATTCCTTTTTTTTCTTTCTACATTTACCATTTACTCACATGCTGGTAAATTTCTTCTGGCCTGAATTTCTTCTCCTACTCTTATTTTTTCCTTCCTACCACCTCTTTAATTTTGTTCTGTACTTTAAGATACTTCTTCCACTTGATTTGCAAAATGCTAATTTCACTCTGAGTGATAGTCCTCTTTCAGTTTGTCTACTGAATTTTTATAATGTTAAGATCTTGATTGTCAGTTCTGGACAGTTTCTTTGTTCTCAAATTGAGTCTCTCTAAATGTGTTTATTATTTCTTTCTTTTGCAAAAATTATAACCTAACTATTTCAAAGATGTTTCAATAGTTTCCTATTCTATATTGTTCTATGGTTCTTTCCACTGATACTGGGTTCCTTAAGCGGACTGTTATATTATTTGGTCTATATAACTCTATGTACCATCAGCAGTGGTCAGCTCTTAGCGTCCCTCAGGAAGCTGCAAAGGGGGAACCAAGAAACAAGTTTTCTACTGAAGCATCAGGAGGCAGTTTCTCTATCCACAGATCTCCAAAGCTGTAATCTCAAGGTCTAGCCTCCCAGCACACTGAGCCCATCAGAATATTTCCTCTGGAAGTCCTCTAAGACAGGAAAGATCAAGCGGTCCTCCTAGGATCAATCAGTTGTTCAGTTCACTGAACAAAAACCTATTTAATTTTCAGCCATTATTTGTTCTACCATAGTAATTCTACTGAGCATTTTATTTAGGAAATTATGTTTTAATTCCTTTCCTACCCTCAAATTTTCCTTTTCCAACAGGTTTCAACATTTTTTGTTGAATCCATTGATAATACTTATAGAAACTTTAAGTTCTCTTTTTGATTAGAAATTATTTTTTATCAAGGATCAACTGTTCAGTTTAGTGAACTTGATATATGTTTTTTTTTCAAGTACACTATAATTTTCGATTGCCCACATCATTTATAAAGGAAGGTCTATACCAGGAGTTGACAACATTTACAAGTTCATGGTACATTCAGAAAATGAACATATTTTTATGGTACTCTAGGAAGGGCAACTGGGAATGTGAACATAAAATTTTGTAAGACTTTTATTATATATTCTTTATAAAATTAAAAATTTCAATCTCTTTAAATAAGAAAATTGAAATTGTTTAGATGAATGTAACTTTTGTATAGTAGGTTTTATGCTTCACAAGGCTACATACAATTCCTGATTAAGATCTTTTAACATTTTCTTAATATTCCATGTAGCAACCATCATAAAGAAGCTTTGTAAGCACAAGTGGTAGTAAATGGCAGAAGGAGGCTTTGCACCAATACACTGAAAATTCCTTTTTCATGATTAGCCAGCATTCCAACAATTCAATATCTTTAAATTGTACTTGAAGGATGCTAAAATTCTTTAAATTTAATAGCTTCTCCTTTTCTTCTACTAAAAAATATGTTCATTCTTTCTGTTGATATAAATAAGCTTTGAATACAAATGAATTTATTATCAAGTATTTCGATATAACGCTAAAGCTCTGTCTCAGGCACACACTGATTTTACAGGATTATTAATTCTTCTTTAATAGTCACATAACACCAATTAAACATCACTTCTAAAACTATTTTTCTACTTCACTCTCCCAAAGTTAAATTTTTACTCTCCATCCATGAACTTTGTCAGTACACATTAATATATTTTCCACATGATCATTGCACTTTGGATTAAGTTAATTCAAAGGCTCAAAATGTCAGTTAAGGATATCATTTTTCGAAGCCAATAACTATACTTCAAATCTGCAAAGTAAGACTCATTTACATAGAATAATTTGAAATTTTTCTTTTAGTTTATAAATTGTCCTTTGGATTGTTAATACACTTCCATAATGAAATAGCTAATCACATTTATTTCCCTAAAGCTGAAAAGGAGTTACCATAGCAGCTTGGATTTCGTTAGGTTTATCATTTTTATAACATGATTTCATGTGGAATTTAGAACTATAGGCAAATTTTAATATACGCATATAAGAGCTTCTCTGTGAATAAGACAACATAACAGTTTTGTTTTGTTTTTTAATATTGAACTTAATGTAAAGGCTTTATACCTTCCTGTTACCGTCAGTCCCAAACTTCTGTTTTCATGTTTCAAATTATTCTTTTTTTTTTTTAACTTTGAATATTTTATCCACATTTGATTTTGTTGGAACTTCTCTGCCAAGGAAATAATGTCCTTCCAGGTGTTTTTCTTCAAGAATTCTATACAGCCTTCTAACTGAGGGCCACTACCAACATTTACAGATTCATATCTTCAATGAACACCTTTTTCATTAAATAATCTTCTGGGCTAGAGTTGACTTTATATATTGGACAAATATTCAACATATCTTCTAATAAAATAATCGAAAATGGCAACTTTTCCATTTCCTTTGCCTCACTGGTCTCAAACATAGTGTTCCATACAGGCAGAAACAAAGAGCAGTGACGTATCTGGGCTTTCTTAACTGTGCAATCCTGTAACTAGCTTCTTGAGCTCAATCTGATTATTACTTTTATCAATCTCTTAAAAGAACTTTGTTCATATTTTGTACTCAAAGATGCTTTCAAAAGTTTAAATCTTCTGTTTAGTAAAATAGATGTTTTATAAAAAGATACCACAGACTTATTTTGTTTGATATCCAGACTTCATTTGATTTAGGCTGAAAAGTGAAGAATTACAGCAATACCAAATCCAATTCTGAGATAATCCTTTATTGCCTATTTATTGATTAAATATTTACTATTATGTTTGATAAATTAGATAACTTTCCGGCTTTAATCAATATATTAGACACTATAGTGAAAAAGTAAATATCTGTAGAAATTAAATCTATTTGAATATAAAGTATTTAAAATACTGTAGATCTTTAATTGTTTTGAAAAAGGTTTTGTCAGTTTTTAGTTTGAATTCTTATGAATATTTTTAACACATTCTATACAAAATTTTTTTTAATTAAGGAGATGAAACAAAAACTGGGTTTAGTGAAATATTTATTTTCGTTTAGTTTAATATTTAAAAATTTTAAGTAAAATATATTTCTGAATAATCGAAAATATTTTATATGAATTTCTGAAGTTATAAAGGCCTGTATTTTCTATATTGAATCAACTGAATTGTATATTTTCAATTATCATTTTTAGATATAAGCACTAGTTCTTTAAATTCTAAAATCATATGACCCTATCAAACTCAGGGTTTGACACACTGTCACATTAAAAGCCCTTAATACATAACTAAAAATTAAACAACAAGCAAGAAAACTAACAAAATTGTTTTCTATCAGAACACTAAATATCATACAATAACAATTAGCTAATAATCATGCTCTTTTCTATGTTAGCAGTAAAATTACAAAAATTAAGACAAATAAAATTTAAAGAATTTTATGTACGCAAACACACATAACTTTCCTGATGATTAAATAATGTACACATGCACAATTAAAGTAATAATTATATAGGAAATCATCTAACAGGAAAATCAGAAGGACGTAGTACATGATATAGGCACAACACAAGTCTTCTGACCATGTTTACTATGCATAGCCATACATGTTATTGAACTCAATTAGTTTATAAAGGACCTACATAAAGAATGTTCAAATATAATTTTACTTATTATAAATCTTTGAATGTTTGTTTTATAAAATGCTTTTATATGCTTGAAAGCTATAAAAAAATATGCAATCATCAAAATCTTGCATTACCTATAACCCATATCACTATGCTGTAACACAAACTGGAAGCTACTAATGTTGCTCCAGCTAACTCTTGCCAATAGTCAGAGTGGACCCAGTGTTGCCAGACTTTCCAATTTTTCAAAAGACAAAGAACTGGATGTCACTATGCTATCTTCCATTTGCTATCAATTTCCAAGACCCCTCTACTAGCCAAAATTTAGCTTCTGAGCCTCTCAATTTATAACCTCTGCTATAGACAGATCAATGCTACCAGCTGGTATGGGTATCCCTAAAAAATTTTTAAGTCAATACCCCTCACAAATCATTCTTTGAGTGAAGTACGTGGGTACATTTTTCTAGGTACAACTGCAAAGTGAGTGGTGGGGAAAGAGTTAGAAAATGCTAACAATGGAGTTTACTTTAAGAGGTACACACAAAAAACAGGGTGGTAGGCTGGGGTATCTACCTAAGTAGGGGAATAGAAAAAGAAAGGAGCACATCTCCCTCCCTCCCCCACTTCCGACTCTACTGTGTCAATGCATCCTGGCCTGGAGCATTACTCCACTCCATGGCTTTGAAACTCATGCTAGGAATGCCCACCCAACAAATGATTTACTTTCCCAAGCTGCAGAACTGTGAGTAAGAACTATGAACCCAGTGTACGGCACTGGCCAAGTTATTCCAGCCATCAACTGCCAGTATCAACCATATACTTTAACAGTCAAATTATTAAACAGACTGGCTTGAAGGGGTAGTATGAAAATTAATGTACCTAACCAGAGCCCAGGATAACTGGAAGATAAGCCATCTTCTTCATGAAGGCAGGCCAAGACGTATTTTCATGCAATACCAAAATTTCCCTCAAAATACTTCTTAAGTCTTTATACCATTTTACCCAAAGTTTCATTTTTCAGAATCGTACAAAAATAACCAGCATTCCCCCAGAAAGATCTATATGTAAGGACAGTCATCCATGTTATACAATATTTTTAAAATATATAATGTAATACATATTTATAATAAAAAGTTGAAAACAGACTACAAGGGAAAAATGGTTATATAATAAATGATTCCATAAAACAGAGCACTACGCATTTATAAAAACATGTTCATATAATTTATCAAGTGAAAAAAAGCAAGTGATACTAATTTTATAAAATAAATGTGTGTGTGTGTGTGTGTGTGTGTGTATGATAAATATATACTGGGGTGACAAAAAATGGTATACAAGTGGACACTTTGGTCAATGTTGATCAAGCAGGAGCTCGCCATAATCAGAAGTGTCTGGACGCTGATGGTAACCATTTAGAGCACCTCTTGTAATTATAAAAGTCAAACGTGACTTATATTTATCTTTTGTTATCAGTATATATTGAGTATTATCATTTTAATAGTTTTTTCCTTTCTTAAAATGTATATACATTTTTTGGCACCCTCTGTATATCATATGTATATATACATATTATATATTTTTAAAGGTCTGGAGCAATGTATACCAAAATATTAATGGTTATCCCACAACTGCAGATGGTTTTTAATTTTCTTCTTTATATTTTTTTGAATGTTCCAAGTTTTCTATAAGAACATCTGTTACTTTTAGCAATGGGGGATGGAAGTATGTCAGGAAAAGATGGAAAGTTTTTTCTAAATGAACAATCAAGGCAACATTTTTTTTATAGTATAAAACAAGAGCTAGCAAACATTTTCTCTAAAAGATCAGATAGTAAATATTCTAGACTTCACAGGCAAATTGTCTCTGTTGCTACTAGTCACGTCTGCCATTGCAGCACAAAAGCCATTGACTAGGCTTGAATAATCATGGCTATGCTCCAATAAAACTTTATTTATAGACAGTGAAATCTGAATGTATACAAATTTCATGAAATAGTCTTCTTTCAATTTTTTTTTCAGCCACTTAAAAATGTAAAAACCATTTAGCTCATAGTCAGTACAAAAGCAAGTCAAATGTGCCCCACTGGTCAGTTTCCCAACTGCTGCTGGAAAACACAGACAAAATGCTCTAAGATTGGAAAATGTCCAATGCTGCTGTTATTATCAACCCACTATGGCTATTTTTTAATCACCATTATACATTCATAAAATACCTAGTAAGAATACAACTTCCTAGTAAAACCTTTTTGAAAAATTAGTTGCAAAATGGACCTTATGATAGCTAAATTAATGGGCTTACTATAGGCTTAGCAATATTAGTCAATTAAATGTTAATGGATTATCTTCCAAAATTGTGACTTATGTTTTGAAAGAAATTCATCTTAAGTGATTTTATTTGACAGCAATTAATTGTAGGGCAAGCTATCTACTGAAGCCATTTCTGGTTAATGTCAATGGAAATCACACCAATAAGATTTAAGTCAGAAGAAATTTAGGAAAATTAAGAACAATTACATTCCAAATCAGCTAAAAAGGGACAGTCTTTAATCACCTGGCTTTTAAACCATATTCTATTTCACTCTGGCAGACTGGAAATTCATCTCAAGAGCACATATTTTTCCACTTAGAATAGTGTTATCTTCTAGACAGACTTAACACCAGTCTCCAGAGAAAACTGGGTTTCAGTAGATTAGCTCAGAGATATCTTTGTTCCTAAAACCTCTAACTCAGGCAAGGAGATAAATACCTACCATTACCCCGTTACCACAGTAACTGACTTGCTTGAGGGCTAAACTGAATACAGTATCCCAACCGTTTTGAAATGTACCAAAAAAAGAGAAAAAACACCACTGTTAAGTTAAATGGCAGATAACAATTTCAGATACAGATAATTTCAAGTCCAGGAAAAAATTATCAGCAAATAGTTCAATGCTTAACTCTGATAGGCAATTATATTGTTTAATGTGGATACATTTTCACTTACGACCTAAAATGGTTCAGTTCTATTTTGTTCAAAATGTGTAAGGCTAATCTGATGAAATACACCATTTTATAAAATCTGATTATTTAATCAAAAATGCAAGAATGTTTATAACTGCTCTGAAATTTGCTAACAAAATGTCATAAAAGAGCAGTCATGGTACATAAGCTATCATTCTGGGCATTTATGTAAGTTTTACATATATCCATTGACTTTCACAATGTTTCTCAGAGGAAGAAAGCTGTATCACCATCACTGTGCACAAAGGACAACTAATAACAAAGACTAGCTGATAGTTCAAAAGTTAGCAGACCAGTCTATTAAAAATTACACTATGAAGAAGCAGGGGAGTGGAAAGAAATCTGGACTTGGAGTCAGAAAACCTGGCTAGGCTCCAATATCACTCTGTGTCAAGAAAAAGAACCCAAAAGATAGAAGTATGACAAAAAGAAGACAGTATGTTCTTTCAGTGTCCTATAGGAGCACAAACCCACCCAAGGATTATTTCATAAAGAAACATACCTTTATTTGACACATCATTTACTACTGATTAAAAACTCAGACTCTATGAAGTTTCACGTTAACTTGTAAATTTTTGTCTGGTAAAGATGCAACTGAATTCTATCCAGTAGAAAAGATAATCTCAAAGGCTATGGTTTTATTGCCCTAAGGACATCTTTGCATCTAACCTAGAAATCTTATTGCAAAGTTCTTTCTCCAATGTCTATATGTGACAGTCAATTTTATGTGTCAGCTTGACTGGGCTAAGGGTTACCAGCCTAAAGCAAGTAAAACATTATTTCTGGGTTACGCCTGAGAGGCTGTTTCCAGAGGAGGTTAGCATTGGAACAGGCAGACTGAGTAAAGAAGAGTGCCCTCGCCAATGAGGCTGGTATCATCCAATTTATTGAACAAAAAGGCCAAGGAGGGCAGATTTGCTCTCTGCTTAAGCTGGGATCTCCATCTTCTGCCCTTGCACATCAGCACTCCTGTTTCTTGGGCAGGACATATACCATTGGTTCCTCTGGTTCTCAGGCCTTCAGGTTTGGACTGGAACTACACCACTGGCTTTCCTGGGCCTCCAGCTTGCTGATGCCAGGTCACGGAACTTCTCAGCCTCCATAGTTGCATGAGCCAATCCCTTATAATAAATTTCTTTAAATAGATATAGATATAGATATAGATATAGATATAGATATAGATATAGATATAGATATAGATATAGATATAGATATAGACATAGATATAGACATAAATATAGATATATATCTCCTATTGGTTCTGTTTTTCAGAAGAACCCTGACTAATACACTATATATATATAACTTTTGTACCTCCTTGAAACAATTTTATCTCTGTTGGTTCCCTCTGTACTGAACTGAATAAATGGGACATGTGTTCGTTCTATATTTGTGTAAGAATCGGTCTTTAATTTTTTGAAAAATTATTCTTTGACATTTGGCCACTTAGTATCCATGTGACTTTGGATAAGCCACTTTTCTAAAATTTCATTTTCTCATCTGTAAAACAGGATTAAATTCCCATTATATTACTTGCCTTATTATATTACATTTTTATTATATATTAATTGCCTTACTGACCACAGGGTTGATGTGAAGATAAACATGATGTCACATCTTTGAACTGCAGTTAGTTAAACATGAGCCGGTATCCTGATAGGAGTAGTTAGTGGTAGATCATTTACTGCTATTTACACCTCGTTCCCTTTAGAGCACTGAGAGTGATCAAGAATCTGTGGGCTCAGATAGAGATACCAAATCCCTACAAACTAGACAAAGCATATAAATGTATCCAAAGTTAATTAAGCACTGAAATGATTCACAGGAAGAATGTTCTTTTAAATATAATAATAAATTAAAATAGAGAAGAGAAAATGGATTTATTTATTCAAGAAGACTTCCTTCTTACCAATCAGACCTGACCCAAGGAGTACTGAATTTCAACATGCATCTATTTTCTTTCTCTAACTATAGTACACAAAATATATTTAGGAGGTTTCAGTCTACAATCTATTAATACATTACAGTAGTAAAATTCATATACTCATCAAACTTCTCATGTATGTAGAAAAGAATATAGAAAAAAGGAAATTTCAATAACTGATAAGTATAAGATTGGATTAATAAGTATTTTCAATAGTCTAACACAGGAAGCTTATAAAACCAAAGCAGCTTAAATGCTTCGGCAATTCAATTTGGTTAACAATGCCTTAATTTTGTTTAGATTCTTTGGGTTTCACCTATACAATTTGTTATTTTCACCAAGAGAGACAGCTTCCAGTCAAAAAGCCTTTCAAACTTAATTAACAATGCAATGAACTTTAAAAATTCTGGATCTGATTTAATTTATTATATGACATATTTTCTGAAAATATAACCTTGCCCTTTTAGTTTAACTATACTTAACAATATATTAGCAAGTAGTTTATATACTGGGGTGCCAACAAAATGTATACACGTGGACACTTTGGTTAACGTTGCTCAAGCAGTAGTCGCAGTAATATGAAGTGTCTGGATGCTGATGGTACCACTTCGAGCACCTCTTGTAATTGCAGAAGTCAAACGTGACTTGTATTCATCTTCTGTTATCGGTGTATATTGAGTATTGCAATTTTAATAGTGTTTTTCCTTTCTTAAAATGTGTATACATTTTTTGGCACCCTCTGTATATCAGATATATATATACACACACACACACAGATATACATACGCATATACAAACATATATATACACATATACACATTCTATATTTTATTGTAGAAGGTGTAATTTATAGGGTATTGCCCTGTATTGTTTTTAAGAATATCTTTCTACTTTTCAGGTATTAACAAAATAGGAGGGGATGGAGAAAAACAAAGAGGAACCAAATAATACATAACAAAGCCCTCAGTAAATTCCCTAAAGAGGCTTTCAAGACTTCCATTAATCCATTGCTAGATTTCTGCTAATCTTAATTTCCCTCCAAACAAATTTAGAAAAGCTAAATAAAACTACCTACTAGCATTTGGTTTGGCTATAGTAAGTCACTGCAATTTTAAAAAGCAACAGGATGTTTTCGGTTGTGTTTTTTTAAGACCTGTTTGTTTATATTTCTTTGTCTACCAAATTTTCATTACTGTCAAACATTATATAATATATAATTTGCATTAATAAAGTATAAATAAAAACTGTTAATAAAGTCAATTGAAATAAAGTGCAAATGGAACCAAATTAATACAATAAAGTGCCATTAAAATGCTGGCAACAGGGGGAAAAGATAAAAGCCTCTCTCTATGCTGTGTCATTGTGAAAAGCCTCACTGCCCACAAACCAGAACGTGACTTGACCTGAACTGAATCCACGGCACAGTGAAGTGCTTTATAACTGAATTTCACGATCCAACTGAATAATTCATTTTTTTTAATGAATTTCCTCTGTTCTGTAAGTAGCTATAGCCAGTCAGCTGAAATCAACCATTATAAACTGGGAAACTGCAAAGAAAGATTTCAAGTAAGTCCATTTAAAACTTGCTCTGTCTATTTTTCCTTTTATATTGATTACTGTTACTTCAGATGGTCTGCGATGATATTTTATAGGACTCATTATGAATTGGACATTGATGGTTGCCTATGCTGTATCCATTCCACCCTGCACCCTTTTTACAGTACCATAAATTTAATTCAGATAATCACCAGTTACCCACAAAACCAATGTGTTAAGGGAAGCTGCTCCCACTCCCAGCTCCCATGATAAACCCAGCTGATCTAAAGGGAGTCCCATTCCCCATGCCACAATGATGATTCAGAAACTCAGGCCTACCCTCAAGACATTCCCCTGGATTTAGTATAATAAGAAAATAAATGACTTAATTCAGGCCAGTGACACAAGAGGAGGTGTTTAGGGAAGGTTCTGAGAATGGCACTGCCTTCCTCTGGTAAGAAAGCTACCAGAAGAGATGCCCTCTATTTGAGAAGGTGCCTGGGCCTTCTAAAGCCATTTTGCCACCATCATGGAAGTCAGCTTGGGGACACGCCAACTTAGACACGAAGCCAACACACAGAAGGCAAAGATGAGAAATGGAGTCAGCGTCAATAGAACAAACCAGTCTTCAAGTCAGCCTTATCTCAGCCTTCAAGTTATATTTTAATAATAAATTTCCTTATTTTTTAAGCCTATTTGAATCAAGTTTTCTGTGCTTGCATTCTAATACACAAATATAAGTGAAAATAAATTTATATGGTCAATCCTTGTCTTCCTTTAATCCCTTATCCTAAATAAAAATAAATTATAAGAATAAACAAAATAGCTACACAAAGTTACAATACCATAATTTTTGTAACGTCATAGTTTCAAAACCTTTTTAAATCACAACAAGAACCAAAATAACATTAAGTAGCAATTAAATAGAAAATAACTAAATGGGAGTGATATTTCACTTTCAGATGCAAAGCTCTGCATTAGGTTGAAATTCAGCCTTGCCAGGTAGAAATAAAAATGCATAAATTTTACAATAAAACCAATTTAACTACAACTCGACTGAAAACCAATGGCTTAAAAAGCAGGGGTGGGGGGACGGGGGCAAAATAAAAAAAAAAAAAGACCAATTTACATGTGGGAAGACTAGTTAAGGATAAAAAAACAAAGATTGGGTGAAAAATAAATTAGAAAATTAATACAGAATTCCGAAAGCAACCATAAATTTTCCTAATGCAAATCTTTCATGAGAACTCCTAAAATAGTCTCTTCACAGACAGGGCAAGTTTATGTAAAATGAATAAAAGGAAAAAATCAGCAATTTTATAACACCTCCTAGAAGGCAAAAATTATCTTCTAATCCAATTATCTTTCTACTGTATTTCAGTGCCTTCATTTTACGAATGAACAGCAAAAGCAGATCTGGCACCAATAGATGATGTATCATGCCTGCACATCAAAAGTTCCAGGAGAAACAACAAAGCTTTGATACTTCTTCCAATGGCTTCTATTTTTCCTACCACAGACTAGAAAGATCCCATCCCTCTATCTTATTAGTCTAAAAGAGACTTAAATAGAGGTGAATCTCTGCCCTTCCCTGGAAGCTAGCCTATTAGACTAACGGTGGAAGAGATCATAAAAATGCAGAGACAAGAACATGAGTCAAAAAGAAACAAAGCCTTGAAGTAGCCTGAGGAGGGAAGGTCATTGGTTCTATTTATTTTGGGGAATGTGAAATTGTTTTAATTTCTTATTTCCCCATGAAGAAATTACTTAAAAGCCATCTTCTTTCTTAATCCTTCCATATATTAAGCATTTTATCAACAAAGAAAGAAAATCACCTTTAAAAGAGTCTGACTGCTATTACTAACCAGCTTTTACAAGAGGTAAGCTTAATTTTTATAAAAAAGCTAAAGTCTCCTAAAATAAGTAATTTTTCCTGGTATCTCTTTGAGGGCAGATAATTTATCTATTTAATTAAAAGGAACAAATACTCCTGAGATGACTAGATTCAAGATAAGCATACCCAAATTAAGTGCTTTTCTATAAATTAAGTACTTTTCTGTACACAAGCAAGAAGGAATTAAAAATATAATTTATATCTAAACTCAGCTAACAGCAAAAATGACCACCTACTGAGGAATAAACCTAATATAAAATATATAAGACCCATTTTAAAAACAACTAGAGAAGTTTACTAAGATGTGGAAAAACGGGCTAGACAAGATACAGTGAGTCTCAAAACTGCAAATATATGAATTAAATCAATACACTCCAGAAGCAATACCAAGAAAAAAATGTCAGCAGGATTTTCATCAAACCACACAAGTTTATATTAAGGTTCACTAGGAAGAAAAAAATGCTCAAGAGCAGTAAATACTTTTTTAAAAAAAATAAGACCAATAAGTGGAAACTCACTCTACTAAATATAAAACCGTACAAAGCAGCAGTAATCAAAATAGTGTGGGATTGGTATAAAAATTAAGATATAATCAAAGGAATAAAACATACCATATCCAGAAACAGATCCATGTAAATATAGAAATTTGACATATTTGATAAAGGCATTCCTAATATTTAAGAAAAATCAAAGTATTCAATAAATGAGGCCAACAAAACTGTCTATAATTCTGATATACCACTGTCAGCAAAAATCAAAAAGATTTTCTACAATATTTACAAAAGAACAGACACTGGCTCAGCATTTTCAAGGACAGTTTTGATCACTTATAGAAGTTATCAAAACTTTAAATCTGCATACCCTTCAAACCAACAATTATATCTGTCCTATGGAAATACATGCACATATGCACAACGATGTATTCAAAGAATGTTCATTGTATCAGTCTGTAATAGCAAAAATACTAGAAGCAATTAGTAGGGTAAATTAATAGTTAAACAATAACATATCCATAATACAGCATAACAAACAGTAAGTAAAAGAATAAAATACAGCTATATGTATTAACTACAGTGAGAAGTTCTGTAACATATGTGCTAAGTAAAACAAAAAAAAACTTAGTAATAGATACCATTTAAATTTTAAATTATGAAATTCTGTGTCTCTGTAAAGGCAAAGAACAATTCAGGAGGATACATAATCAGTTAACAGGGGATCCTACAAGTAAAAGCATGGAATTGAGGTGAGGTATGTGAAGGGAGAATTAGTATTCTAGTTTGTTTCTCAGCAAGCATGATAGCTACCCCTCTCCTGCTCTCTCTCTCTCCCTCGCTCCTTTCCTCTTCCCTGTATACCTCCTTCTGTTCTTGAGCAATCTGAGAGTAACAGGAAGGGACTCTGTAAATAATAAAGTGACTTATATTTTTCCATTTTGGGATCCTGAGAATAAACAGTGTCATGGTTTTAGTAAAATCAAGAATAGAGGAAGATAAAGAGGATTGATTACATTAATACTAAGAAAGATGACAGTAACACACCCATTTAGCACTCCCCACCTCAGCTCTCAGTGAGTCCCAGGAATGACACCCAATTGTTTTAAGGCCAATAGGGAAATCCCATTCCTCTTGCCACACCATTAATTCAGGGATAAGACCTATTACACAGGTCTCAGTTCTCTGGTCTACATCTCCTGTTCATATTACTGGATCCAAGGTGGTCCAATTGTAACAAAGCTCAGGATTCTCCTTCCATGGTATGGAAAACAAGGCTTTGGCTCCGGTTAGATGTGAAGGGGGAAATACATAGCTATGGTTGTGGCTATAGAAGAAATCACCCAGAAGATAAAGCACCTTCATGCCTCATGGAAGAAGGCCAAGCACAGGGCCAGAAAAATAGTCAGAGCTCTGAATGAACTTGCCTCAAGGTCACTCTGTCTCACGATATGTCAATTAAATAGGCTAATAAGCAATCTCTAATGGCTGAAGCCAGTTTGATTTGGCTTTTCCATTATTTGCAACTGAACATATCCCTGCTGATGGAATGTGGTAAGTAAAACCTAAGACCACTTTGTGATCTGACTTTTGAACTGTATAGAATTGCATGTTCTTTATCCCTATTGATATTGATATTCCTATTGAATAGTAACTATTCCCTATGGATGACAGTTAGGTTGCTTGCAAATTTTATCACAACTAATGTTCAGTGAACACCTCTGTGTACACCTTTAGGCTTTCATATTATTATTTCTACAAGATAGATTCCTAGATATAAAATTATAGGTCATAGAATGTTCCTATTTCTCTGCCTGCCTCCTCACCAATAAATTATTCACAACCCTGAGAGATAAGACAAGCCAAAGAAGAAGCCTACAAAAAAAAAAAAAAGAAAGAAAGAAAAGCTTTTTCTACAGAAGCTGCATTATCACTAGCCTTTGGTGAAGGATTTCAAGCCAACAACTAAGAAAAGATGCCTCCCGTCATCTGCCACTCATAAAAGAACACTTTGGTTAAAGATCAGAAGTCCATGAGGGCTTATGGATTGGCTATGAGTTGCCATGTAACCATACATAACTCAATACCTAACTTTCCAGTGTTAGATACAGATCAAGTGTTAATGGACCATGCTCATCACCGTGGCCACCAGGACTGTAGCCATTTATATCTATAGCCTCCCCTATTACCCTCTACTCGTCCAGTAGGTCACAATGTTTGGTGCGCAATATTGTCTCTCAGTTTTCTGAGTAGCTCTCCTCCAGTAATCTTACCTACACCTTGCTCCACTGGGCTGTTCACATGAGGACATCATTTCATTACCAATGACTAAATCCTTCCATAATCTCAATCCCAAGCAACTCACTACCCAATCAACATCTATTTTTCAAGCTCATTCGCTCTAGAAGCACAACTCAAACGCTCTTTTGACCCAACTGGGACCAATAATCCAATGATCCTACTACCTTTTCACTTGCCTCACCCCCTAGTAGTCTTTACTTCCAGTTTAAATTACAAAGTTTTAACTACTTCCTTGCTTACTCCCTTAGCTTCATTGCCCACCGCTGGCTTCATTATTCTCTCCTAGCAAAACTCTAACCCTGAATAAAAACAGGGTTGCTTACTCAGTGCCTATAACTATGCAGCTGAATGAATGCAGCGGGTAAAAAACACAACCAATGTTGACTGGTGTCATTTTAAATTTTGACCACCAACCTCAAGTGGGCCCTTAGTTTTCCTAGCAATTCTACTTTTCATTAATTATTTACTATCTTCCCCTTCTATTGCATACCTTCTCCTGTCTACTTAAATCTATCATATCTCCTCCCTCCTCCTCACTTTAAGCCTATGACCTTGCTTCAGATTTCACTTAAGCAATCAAAAAAGAATTTACACAAGCTCCTACTCTGATTTTATTTACATAATTGCATCTATGCCCATATACTCTACTGTGATGGTTAATTTTATAGTGTCAACTTGACTGGGCCATGTGGTGCTCAGATATTTAGCTAAACATTATTCTGGGTATGTCTGTGAGGCTGTTTCCAGATGACATTAACACTGAAATCAGTAAACTAAGTAAAGCAGACTGTCCTCCCCTTCTGTTGAAGACGTAAATAGAACAAAAAGGATGAGTAAAGGGAGAATTCACTCTGACTGACAGTCTTCAAGCTATGCCATTAGTCTTCTCTTGCCTTCAAACTCAGACTTAGACTGAAATATATACCATCAGTTCTCCTGGTTCTCAGGCCTTCAGACTTGAACTAGAACTATACCGTTGGCTCTCCTAAGTCTCCCGCTTGCCAACTGAGGAATACATACTCATATGTGTGTGTGTGTGTGTGTGTGTGTGTGTCAATAAGGAATTGAGAATTGGCCCATGCTATTATGATGCGAGGTTGAATAAGACAGACAAATATAGAGATATATAGGTATATATATTCCCCATAAGCTAACTGTGCTCCTAAATCCAGCCCCTCTATGTGTGCACTAGATTCCATACCCCCTATCTACTCAATGTTTTCACTCTCTACTAGTCTATCAGAAAAGTCCCAAAGTCCCATCAGTATATAAGCATACTGCAATTTCTGCCATCTTAAAAAAAAAAAAAAAAAAAAATGTTTTTTGATTCTTGGTTAACTGCTCCATTCCTCTCCTTTATAGAAAAACTACTCAAACGAGTCATCCATTGGAGACTAGCATCTCCATTTCCACTTCTTCCATTGTCTCTTAAACCCACTGTATCGGCTCCATCCCACCAGAAGGGCTCATATCAAGGTTACCAATGACCTACATGTTGCCAAATCCTAGTCAATTCTCAGTACGCATCTGGCTCAATGTACCAGCAGCATATGCCACAATTAATCATACCCACCTTCGTGAAACACTTTATTGGGCTTCTGTGACAATTCTGGATTCTCCAACTACATCAATAAGAATTCCTTCTCAGTACCATCTGCTGGTACTTCCTTACCTCTCCAAACTCTAAACATCACAGCATTCTAGATTCAGGCTTGTTCATTCTCTTTTCTATCTACATGCACTCCCTTGGAGATCACATCCAGTCTGATGACTTTAAAATTATCTATGGCACACAGATGACTTCCAAATTTATGTAAACAGCCTAGACCACTCTTCTATTCAGTGACATCAAATCTGAACTCTCCTACCCACCGGACTTTCCACTCCCTAAAAGTTAATATACAAAAATGTACCCTGACTTAAAAGACTGCTAAATTTGCATCCTAAGAATTTTATTACCCTCTTCCACGGGGAGTAGTATTTTTTACATACTCAAAGCTATCCAGAAAACAACTCAGATTCAGCCAGAAAACAAAACAAAAAAATTAAGGACTGACTTGAACTCAAGAAATCCAACATAATTTGTTAAATTACGCGCATCAGGTTATCTCTTTCGACTTTATTGTGTAAACATGGAGTGGCTCAATTTCTGCAGCAGTAAAGGCCTTATGGAAAGGAGAGAATCCTAAGACCACATGAAAGGCACAAGCTGGGGGCAGAAGGGATGAGAAAACACACTTTTTGACTGACAGCTCTGAGAAGGCCTGCGAGCGGTCAGGATTCCTTTTCCTGGGTGCTTCGGAGGTGGAAAGGAGAAGGAAGATGTCCGTTTCTAAGGATCCCTCTCACACAGCCCAAGGCTTGCTCTGCGGAACTGAGCACCTCCAGGGTCGGAGAAGGCTAGAGTGATAGCCCAGGGTCTGGAGCTGGCGGAAGTAGGGGTGGGGAGGACACGTTACCCTGAGAAGAGCCAGTTCAACGGATCTTCTCCTTCAGCTGGATGACATGGAGCTTCACAACACCAGGTCCTGGAACCCAGAAATCCAGGCTAGACACCAATTCAACAGGCTTTATTCCCGCTCTGCAGAATGCACGCTGGAGCGTCACGGCGCACAAAGTACACATCACCTAAGGGAGACTACCTTGTCCTACCCCTTCCGTCCCGCCCCATCCTCCGCTCCGCCCCGTTTCAGCCCGCCCAAGACAGCCCAGCTGACTGAGCGGTGCGCATGCGCAGGGACTCTCGCTGCTGCTGAGCACTCTGGGAAGTGTAGTCTCTGTGCGATTGCCGGTGGGCCGAGAGTCCTACTTCCCGGCGGATTCTGGAGAAGTCAGAACACTCTCGCCACCCGGGTCCTTATTCCCATCTTCACACCTGTCGGGTCACCTCGCACTCACGCTCCATCCCCACGCGCTGGGCTTCGATCAGGGCGCACCCCGAGGGAGAACGCGATATCCCCTCTTCCATTCAGCGGGTTGTGCTAGAGGAGGCGGGGTCCACTGCCCGCCACCCTCCCCATTCCTCTCCTCCCCTCCCTGGCGGGTGTCGGGTTAGTGCCGGAAGAGAGACGGCGGCCCCCGCAGCGGCCGCAGGAGGGGCGGCGGCGGTGGGCGCCGCAGGCAATGCCCCTGCCCGGCTCCTCCGGCGGGAGGTGGTGCGATCGGCGGCGGCGGGGAAGCAGGAGGGGGGCGGCGGCTGCGGCGGCTGCAGCAGAGGGGCCGAGCGCTGGCGGCGGCGGCGGTCGTGAAGGGCATCGGTGGCTGCGGTGATGGCAACGCTGATGTGAGTGTCTGCTGGCTGGGGACCCCGGGGCTGCCGAGCCCGAGGCGGGCGGTCCGGCGGCGAGCGGGAGCGGGAGGCCAGGGGTGGCGAAGGGATGCTGTGTGTGCGGTGCAGAACTGGGTATGCCGCCCGTCGCCGCCGACCGTCCGGTAGGGGCCGGAGCTCTGCGCTGGGGTGGCCGGCGCCGTGGGAGCGGAACCCAGTGTGGGGGTCCCAGGCGGAGGCGGGGGCAGCGCAGGCCGAGGGGCGTCTGCGATTGTTCTCAACACCCCTCCCCCACCCCACCCCGTGTGTCTGTTTGTCACTTGCAGCTGAAGATGGAAAGAGCCAGGCGAAGGGGAGGCGGCGGCAGCGGCCGCGGCCGCGGCGGCAAGAATGTAGGGGGCTCTGGCCTAAGCAAGAGTAGACTCTATCCCCAGGCCCAGCACTCCCACTACCCCCACTACGTGGCTTCAGCCACCCCTAATCAGCCTGGGGGCGCAGCCGAAATCCAGGAGCTGGCCTCCAAACGAGTGGACATCCAGAAAAAGAGGTTTTACCTAGACGTGAAGCAGAGCTCCCGGGGCCGGTTCCTAAAGATAGCCGAAGTGTGGATAGGGAGAGGCCGGCAGGACAATATCAGAAAGAGTAAACTGACCCTCTCCCTGTCAGTGGCAGCGGAACTGAAGGACTGTCTAGGGGACTTCATCGAGCATTACGCCCACCTGGGCCTGAAAGGCCACCGGCAAGAGCACGGCCACTGCAAGGAACAAGGCTCCAGGAGAAGACAGAAGCACTCTGCACCCTCCCCACCAGTGTCGGTGGGTTCCGAGGAGCACCCTCACAGTGTCCTTAAAACCGACTACATAGAGAGGGACAATAGGAAATATTATCTAGACCTAAAGGAAAATCAGCGGGGTCGCTTCCTAAGGATTAGACAAACCATGATGCGTGGGACTGGCATGATAGGTTATTTTGGCCATAGTTTGGGCCAAGAACAGACTATTGTCCTCCCAGCACAAGGAATGATTGAGTTTCGTGATGCCTTGGTTCAGCTAATTGAAGACTATGGCGAAGGGGACATAGAAGAACGAAGAGGTGGAGATGATGACCCACTTGAACTCCCAGAGGGGACTTCTTTCAGAGTGGACAATAAAAGGTTCTACTTTGATGTGGGCTCTAATAAATATGGAATTTTCCTGAAGGTAAGTGAAGTGAGGCCACCTTACCGTAATACTATTACTGTTCCATTCAAAGCTTGGACAAGGTTTGGGGAGAATTTTATCAAGTATGAAGAAGAGATGAGGAAAATTTGCAACAGCCATAAAGAAAAGAGAATGGATGGCAGAAGGGCCAGTGGTGAAGACCAAGAATGCCTCGACTAGAGTGAAATTGAACTCCATCAGGCAAAATTTAAAATCATAAATTGGCTAAAGTACTGATCCATAATCATTTGAAGAAGTTTTTACTCTTTTTTGGCCCTTTGTTATTAGTGATACCTCTAGTAGTTTATACTTCAAGGAGTCTGATTCTCATGTTACGTTACTGCATACAACACTATAATTCTTACGGGAATTCCAACCTTCCCAGAGCTAAATAGTTTAGCTGCTTCATCTGCTCCAGACTATTGAAGTATGCAAATCAGCACAAAATGTGATATTCTGACCTTCTAAATACCATAACTAAGATTTACATTGCACTATGACATAATCCTGAAAAAAAGATACATATACCTAATGTGGAAGTGTGAATTACTATTTAACAATTTCCCAAAAAAAGTATTCCATCCCTACTTCATTAAAAGCTGCGAAGCTTACCTGTAGGACAGTTACCACAGAAACAGAAATTGACCTCAAAAATAGTATAAATATATTTATAAAAGTACAAGTAGAAATATATTGATTGTCCATTGGATAACTGAATATTAAAAGGTACCATTTAAGAATCAAACCTTAGAGTTACTATAGTATTCTATAATTTCAAATTTTGTGGTAACCCTACAGTTTATAGTTGCCATATCAAAGCCATGGGAAAGTTTTAATTGGTTATTCTAAACTAGTACAATCCCATCTTTACCTCTGTTTATTGTATCATATATTTTATTCACTCCAAAGTTTCAGGAATTACTTTTATGTCACTATTGAGTGGGAGGCTTCATCCTATGGCTTTGCTATGGAAATCTTGATGTTTTAGCTTTTCTTGCTAATTTGAAGGTTGTGAGAGGTTTTTTCCCAAAATATATCATGGACTCAAGGTGTTATATTTTATGCTTCTTCTTTAACACTATTTCAGAGGGGTTGGTGCACCAGTTAACTGATATAAAAATACATCTGTAATAATATATTTTAGTAACACTTTTGCAATTTCTACCCTTAAAACTGTGTCAACACTTCCAGTATAAACCTGACTTTTACAGGTGTTTTAATTCCAGGAAGAAAATGTTTTCTCAAAAAAGCATTCAGAATATAAATTTTCAGTCTGGGAAAAATATATTTGAAGATTGGTTATAAACTTATTTAAAAGGAAAATTCAGGCATTTTCCATGGTGCTCTTTATAATACTTAAAAAGGTTTACTTTACACAAGACTCACCCATTTACCTGTATTAAAAATTACTTTCCAGGAAGTGCCACAGCAATTTTTCAACACCTAAGCAATTTTTTAAACAAGTGGATATAGTGTATATGTGTACCAACCCACCCTGTATTAACTAACTGAATTTTTATCTGTTGAGCTACATTTTATTCTGAATGAAATTACTGTCTTTTATCTTGGCTTTATTCCCCTCCTACACAATAAGTCCATATAATCATGTTTAAGAGCCAGACACTGATTTCAACCCCCAAATATAGCTCTCATTGATGAGAGCTGGCTGCATGGATTGAGATCAGAATATAGCTCTTCTTTTATATGCTATAGGTAATTCAAAACTATTTTAACAGTTTTTTTTCCTCCAGAAGTTTGTCCCCAAATACATCTAAGTAAAGTCACTAAGAAAACTTTATGATATGAATTAAGAAAAGTAATTTCACTGGTTTATGTTACTTAAAAACAAGCAATCAGTAACCCAGACATATGCTGGTGCTGGTTTGCAGATTGTATTTCACATTTCCTCAAGTAGTATGAAGGAATGTCATTAGTTCATTATAATTGTGGACCATCTGGATCACTATGGAACAATTAAAGGTTAGAAGATAATGTTAATAACTAGAGTTAATAGCACATGGTGGGTGTTGAGACTCTAAAAGTAGCAAGGATTTTTAAACCGTCCTAACTGTAAAATAACGATCATAGGCTTGATAAGAGTAGTTTTTGGTATATGAAGGAGTGGTGTGCACTTGAATTACTGTACTACTGATTGTTATTGCTGCCCATCATAGTGCCTATTAATAATAATCAACCTGTCAGATTTTGGCAAACTGGAGCTGTGAATATTCCAGTATTTGAGTGTTCCTATCACTATTGCTGTGACTATATACGCTCTCTTAAATCCTTCCCTTCTAAAATATTTATATCCGTTAAGTCTAAATGATTTTTTTGGTTTTTGTCTGATAAGATTTGAGTGTGTGTGTCTATATATGTGTATGTATATATGTGTGTTATATATATATACATATACATGCAATACTATGTCAGACTTAAATATCTTTAATTCATTGTATATAAATATTATTAAATTTTGCATTAATTTAAGGAAAGAATTAGTTAAGCAGCCAAATTTTCCACATTGTATGTGTACTTCAAAGTTTTTACCATCTCAAAGCTATAGATTGGGTAGATGCATATATACCGTATATACCGGCAATTGACTATACATTAGAATCATTAAGCCTTCTACCAGTCCTTTTGTTTCATGTTTTCATAGTTAATGTATTCCTTGAAAAGTGAAATGATGCTATGATTTTTTGATACTTAAATTCCCAATCATTCATTAGCCATAATCAAATAAGATCCAGTTAAAAACTCTGGTATTAGGACACGTATTGCCATGTATCTTATAAAATAAGCTACTATTCTTATCTGTGCAATATACATTTTATTTATTGTCATTTGTGACATAAGTGAAGCTGCAAGTGTACATGGTATTCTTCAAAATAATAGGATCCCTGCCTTGAAGACATTAAACTCTTAAGGCATCTGGATGTTAGCAGTCAGAAATGAGCATTAACGTTAGTAACCAAAATTACTAGTTCACTGTATAATTCTAAAACACTGATGATGTTTGCACATAATAATCCAAGCATAATGTGGTACAGACTCAAACTGTAATAATATAAGCTAATAGTATGAAATTTGGAAACGGGTTCCTCATAATAGTTGGCAGTGTGCTCCTAGCAATTGAAAGCAGCACTAATCTGTTGCTTATATGCAAAAGACGCAATGTATTATAAAAGTATTAACGTTCTGCCACATTTTATAATTTTTCTTGTTAAATCCCCAAATTGCCATGTCCCTTAAACTTGAGTCAAACACAAGCTTATTTGCACTAAAGAGCATGGCCAAAAAATAAATGACAGGGTGGAAAAGCTAGTTGGAACCTCTTGAAGTAATTGGTTCTAATGGGAGAATTTCACATTTGTCTATTTGAAAGCTATATGGTCCAGGCAGACAATCTGTCAGTTCACTAATTTAATAATGCACTTTACCTTTTGTATATAAAAGATGTACATTTATGCCACTTGACAGGTGGGATGTGTTTCAATAACTACGTAGTTAGAATCTATAAGGTGATCTCTTGCATGCATATGTTTGTGTTGGAACTGCTGTAGCAAAACGTTTCCATTAAATCAGTGTAATGGAGCAGGGTAGATGATGCTTTTGAAACAATTCCCAATACATTTAACAAATAATTTTAAAGTAGAGTTCATATTTGTATTTTTAAGGACTAGAATCAAAAAAAAAAAAAAGCCTAGCCCCGATTAATATTAAAGTTGAGACTGTATCTAATTGAGATGCCCCATAATACCCTGAATGTTAATTTTGAGAATTTGTGCTGACAAAAAAATTTTTAATGATTCTGTTTCATTGTTGATATGTGTTTAATGAAAAGACAGTACATGATACTGTGTTAGAATTAAAAGTATGGTTGGCTGATATAGTGTCATTAAGAAAATACCCAGAGTAAAGAAATAAAGTTTCAAATTGAGGAAATGCAAAGAGCCTAAGAATAGTTGGTAAGATAAATATGATATTATTTCAAAATTTTAAGAACTAAGTTTCACCGACCAAAAAGGGTATACTGGGGGATTTAGTGTATCCTTCCATCCTAAAAACTTCCTAGGATATACATTTCAAAACTAGATAATGTTGTTTAATAATAGGTTGTATGTACTTTACTAAGAAACACTGTGTACTAATAATTCATCGAGAGTATGCTATATTTACTGCATTCATTTTATATCTATGGATACGAATACATTATAAATAGTCATCTTAATATAATCATGTATTTATATTGTAATTTTGCACATATTTTCAGTAAAATAAACATTTATCTGAGCTGCATAATTTGAAGAGGATGAAATTGGAATATGCCCTCAGACACTCATTTTCAATAAGCAGCTACCATTGATGTATGTACTACCATTTTGTTTTATGGTTTATTTTAGTAATTAAGTGAGTAGGACTTATTTTGAAATTTTAAGTGGTGTCCTGAAAATTGTTTTGTAAGTGTAAAATTTCTTTTCTTGCCTATTCCCAAATGTCTTTCATTGGAACTATTTATAAAAATCCGATTCCAAACTTTATATAAGGGCTTTGCTTGGTCACCACATAGTTTGAAGTCTGTCTTTACCAAAAAACCAAACATCTTTGGCAGGATAAAATCCAAAGTAAACCACAAAGAGAAGTTAGAATTGATTCTATGCCAACAGAATAATACAGGTATAATACTTATCACTGCCAAATAAGATTCTTAAAATCTGAAGTTTCCTTAAAGATCTCTTGAGTTTCATAGAGAAATAGTATCTAATTGCTAGCCCGTCAGAGAAAGAGAGTAAGGATATTAGCATGCTGTTGAGACAATCCATAGTCCACAATGTTGTAGCAGTGAGGTACAGGAAAAATGTGTTTTTCACTATTTAATGTCATGTGAAAATTGAGTCTTCAGATTACAGTTACTCTGTCATATAGTAAATGTACCCAAATTTATGTGGATCTTAGGAAAACAATATATGTGCTAGTATATTTTTTGTATGATGTGAAAAAAGTCCTTTTTCTTAATTTGACATAACTTTTTAAGTGATTTAAATTTATTTTAGTAGTGAGTTTTTAATCAATATTTTTGAATGGGGAAAACAAAATATCCATGCTACAGATGGGTAGAAAGTAAAAAGCATTGACCAACGTTACCAATTTCTTGTGTATCTTTCTAGAGTTTCTATGCATATACAAGCATATGTGTATGTATATATATTCCTTTTAAACATACAAATTAAAACATACCATATACACTATCCTATACCAGTAATATCAGTTTTAGATCTGTTATTCTAAGTGAATTTTTTTCCCTTTTACTTAGATACCATACTTGATCTAGTTAACATAGCTTTTAATTTAAACTATATTATTACACCGAGGGAACCTCAAGGAAATTTTGAATGAATTCCATTGGTATTTACTTAAAAATGCAAATATTGTATGTATGTATTTTAATATCTATAAATATTTAATTTACCTTCCCTATCCCTAACCACCTCATCTTCCTATCTTCCCCTCTTTGTTCCCTCAAAAAAAAGTATTGGTCTTTTTCCTGAGTAATACAGTTCAGGACTGACAGAATATTAAATTACTTAGCCAAGTGTTATTTTAGATTAACTCTGTTCTCTAATTAAAAAAACACCCATATTTAAAAGCTTTAGTAAATTATTACTTCTAGTCAATTTTTATTGATTCTGTTACTGTTATCTTATTTTTTAAGAAAAAAGCAAACAAGTTATAAGAGCAAGTACTAGAACTATAGCAAAAGTTAAGACTGTTGAAATATTTTGATTTATTAACATGAGATTTTATTTTTATGATGAGAAGGGTATAGGTTATTAATGAATGACCTATTCATTTTTATGATGAGAAGGGAGAAGGTTATTAATGAATAATTAGTTTAGCAAATTAGTCAAATCCAAGACTAAACAAAGGAATAAAACTAGTCCTGATTTTTTAAAGCATTGATTCCCCATTGAAGGACTCAGAGTCTGTGAGATGTCCTTGGGACCGGAAGATACAATGATTTGCGGAAGGCTATGAGGTTACAAATACAACTAAACCATCTCCATTCTAGCAAATATAATTGTTTAAAAATAAAGTTAGCAAAATTGCTATTCCTGAAAATGTAAACAAAGCTGCTTTAATAGTTCCCCAACCTCCTCCCCAGCCCCCCCAAAAAAAAAATTAATTCTCTTTTTATTCACATCAAGGGGGCATTTAAGTTCACTTTTCTAATGACCACCAAGAAGAATTATCTGAAAAATTGAAGGTCCCATACTTGAACCCAGAAGGATACTATCTAGTTATAAATTAAATCAACCAGAGTAAAAGATCCAATACTATTAAGAATATCTTAAAGCATATGTGGGTTGAGAAAGAATTTTTTAATGGTTTGGTATCTGTAAATTTTATGAAAATACTAAAAGGTTTAAAAATGAAAGCATTGGTTTAAACTTTAGAATCATATCTACATAATTGGTGGCATGATTTTCTGTTTGTAAAATGAGGTGTTGTTAGAAGACAGGATGCTCTTTAACATGTTTTTAAAGCCTAAGAGTTGACTTATTTTAATGACAAGTAATTATCCTTTGCAGAATATACAACATTGGGAAAGATCTCCAGGTATTTTACTTGTTTAAGCTTAAAATGGTATACATGTGTTGTTCCTTATTTAAAGAGAAGGGTAAAAAGGAAGGTAAATTCACCTTCAAGAATGAATTTTTCTTAAATCTGGTCTAAAAAAAATAATGATTACCCGTACTTACTCAAGGAGTGTCCCGTATTGCTGGTCTGTGGTAAATTGTTTTCCAAACTTCACCTTCTTTTGAATATCCCTTGTGAGAAGTTGCTTATTCTTACTGGGGCCAATGGCATATACTTAAGTAAATAAAAACTTATGAATTATGCTGTTATGGCGATTTTAGTTTGTGATGTGAATATGAAGAAAATACTGACTTAAATGGAATATACGGTTTCTTGAATGTTGTTGACTTTTCTAAGATTGAATAGGAGTTGTCTGTCCTCCCATTTTACCCCCTTATATTTGGTTTCTGTAAGTTATTCTATTCAAAAGTTTTCATTGTTTTCATATTCCCCCCCCCCTAGGAAATATCAGGGGTAAAGAAAAGGGGAAGTAATCCCTAAGAAAAGTGTTCATAGTATTTGAAAGTTAGAGTTGCTCAAAAGGTATGATTGGGAGGGGCAAGAGTTGTTGGGTTTTGTTATTATCAAAATAATGTTATAAATCTGATTACGATATTTGATCTGATTAAAGTCAGAATTTCTTTTACCTGAAAGTACTATATTCAGAAATATTTAGTATTTTATTTTTCTTAGAGAAAGTGGTTCTGTAGGATAATACTCTTCTTCAGGATATAATTTGTTATTTGTTGTGGATTTGATGAAGTTATTGCCTAGAGGTAGGTAATATAAAAGAAGAAAGAGAGAAGAGAATGGTAGTGGCTGTTTATTTTGCTTGCCTGTAACAAAAATCAATCTAAAGGAAATGAGAGAACTAAGTCATTCTCAAAACTAAATCCCTGTTTATTTAACCTTTAAAAGAGTATTTGAGAAAGAATAAGACCTAATTCTGCCAAGGTATAGCCTGACCCTGAGCAAATCATTTAACTTCTGTTGTATGGCTTCCTTATATGAAAAATGAACAAGATTGTGCCAGAAGCTAAGGTTGCCTCCTATTCTGAACTTTTTAAATTCTCTATCAATGGAGTGTGTAAGAAAAAAATATATAGAAAATACCAGAATTGGAAAACGTAAGAGATTCTCTCTTTATATTAAAAACAACTATAGTAATGCAGCAACCTGTGAAAATACCCAAAGGAACATGCAGAAGTGTCAGTTTTATAACATGTATGTATCTCTTTAGCCACACAAAATAAAATTTTATTCCTAGTCCTTTTTAAGACCAAATTGTTGTATACTAACTACCTAACTATCCTATGGTTTAATTTTTTTAAAGAAATATTTTTATTACCTATATGAGGTCTCATTCTCTGGAAGCATCCCTTGTTTCCACACATTCTGTAATCATTTTTTATATTGTGCATGGCAAAAGATTTAAAAAATTAACATCACTTCTTGAAATGCCATTGTTCCTGAAATAACCCTAAGTCGCATTGCTAAATAACACAACAACACACTGCAACTATCATTGCAGTGGTCCCTGACGATCAAGTTCCGCTTTTGACCTCTATTTCTTTGGTCCTATTGAACGTCCTATGTAACAAATAATGACATCTAACAAAGAAAATCAGGAAGGACACTTAACTGTGAACAGTATGGTTCTGCTTTAGAGGACCTATAAGAAGTAGGGTGAGCAAAGATAAAACATCATAAGGAGTTTATTTGTTTTTAGCCTTGAGAAACTGCAGAGGTTGATGATTGGAGGGTAAGAGAAGAAGCACACACAAGGTTTTTATCTTAGTGGCATTTATTTAGGAACCCCAGTCCGCCACCACCACTGTCAATAGAGAGGATTAAAAAAGTGACACCTTTCTCCTTACATGTCTCTTTTTAGTGCCTATTTGTTTATCAAAGATAATGTTTAAAAGTTACCAAAGTGTCTTTTGAAGTGCATATACACGTGTATTTTGTTCATTTCTTCTCTTCTTTTCCTCCCTTCCGTACTGTTGGAATTGGGTAACAACACTATAATTTCTCCCACTATGACCATGGCCCCACTCCATCCTATTTATTTGTTCAGATGACAGTTGAAACACAAAGACTAAAGCTGCTCTTTTGAAAATTTAGAAATTGCCCTATGAACTAGGTCTATAGACTCTAAGAAAGAAAGGCTATCACTTCACTCAACTAATCTCCACACTTACACCATATTTCTGTATAACATTCTAGGGTGAATAGGAGACATTTCACTTGGGATGATATGGACTGAAAGGACAGTCACTCCAACTTTTCAATATACAGTGGATCTTCAGAAAATATTTTGACTAACATGATTGATAGGTAACTTCAGAAATGAATTAAGCCTCAGGAAAATTGTACCATGACCATTTTTAAACAGAAGGTGGTAACAAAAGGAAGAGTCAAAGTGTATTCGGACTAATAAACATTACATATTGAATACCTACCATATACTATCGATATACTAGAACCGTTATATCTATAATTTCTAATCCTCATAACAGCCCTATTATCATCTCCATTTTAATAATTTTCCAGAGATTTAGACACTGGTTTGATATTTCAGAACTAATATATTTGAACCCCAACTGACAAGCCAAAAATTGTGCTCATTCAGACCACACTTCCTTTAAAACTTATTCTGAAAGTTAGCCCCCAAACTAATAAAGCACAATCTACCTCCGAACACCACTATAAATAAATCTGTATCAAATGACTGGGAATTATTTTATCCAAAACTGCTCTCTATATATGAGGCTAGTTCCAAGAGACCTTTGCTTTTATAGCAGACTTCATCTAAGTGGTTAAAATGTAGTGCTAATAATACAATTTATTTGATCTTTAGTTTACAGGTTGAACCTCTATTTCAAATAAATGTCAATAATTTTTTTAAAAGGCATCAGATGAATATGTAGGTGGGTCATCCCAATTCTACCCTTAAGACCAGAGAGGAGACAAATTACTCCTCACTCTGTGTCTGCAATCTCATTTTCATAAACCCAAAATAACTGGTTAAATCAGTTGAAAATAATTTTTATCAATATTAGTGAGTTATGTTGATTTTTTTTGCCACTTTTTCCTGCCATCTTACTCTTCCTACATCATTCATTTTCATATTTAATTGCTGTGTCCTCTTCTTTAACTCCAGCAGGATAAACTGAGATGACTGTCCTATTTACAGGTAGACATTTTTCTCCATTGATCTAGGCTACTGGTTTTCAAACATTAGTGTGATTAAAATCACCAAGATGCTTTGTTAAACCACAGATTGCTGGCCCTCACCTCCAGAGTTTTTGTTCCTTAGGTCTGGGGGAGAGGCGATTGAGGAGAGGACTAAAAATTTGCATTTCTGACACTTTCCCAGGTGAACTGATCAGGGGACCATACTTTGAGAACCAGTGTTATATGTAAGTTGATGTGATTTTACCTTAGCTATAAAAGACAGTGAAGGAGAAACTTGGTCAAAACAATTGTATCATCTTTGTAGAAAGAAAGACTTGGTGCTACTCATTCTGCCTTGAGAAGTTTACAAATCTTAAAACAAGCAACATTTTTTTTAAATTGACTAGAGTTTGGGTAAAAATTATTCCCTTTTTGTCTTTTCATTACAGTTAGTAACTTTTCTCAGTTCCCTCTAATTTTTTGACAGCTGTCTTGAGATAATTCTGATAGAAATAAACAATTATGAATGCATGTATGAAAAGCTTAGCTTTCAAATTCCCTGTTTCCCCGAAAATAAGACCTAGCCGGATCATCAGCTCTAATGCATCTTTTGGAGCAAAAATTAATACAAGAGCCGGTCTCAAAGACCGGGTCTTATATTATGGTAAAATAAGACCGGGCCTTATGTTAATTTTTGTTCCAAAAGATGCATTAGAGCTGATGATCCGGCTAGGTCTTATTTTCGGGGAAACATGGTTTATGGAGACTAAAGCACATTTTAATTTATTAAATAGCTCTGATGTATAAATCTTAGTAAAAGAAAGTGAATAATTTGTACTCAAGAATTATTAATACAAGTTTTAGTGAATATTAAATATTAGGACTTAAGAAGAAGTTAGAATTGGTTTAGTTACATAATTTTGTATATGTCAAGTAGTTCAAATGGTTCATAATTACTAAAATAGGCTTAGTAAACAAAATAAAGGCTAAAGCTTAAAATATTGATTATCTCTTAAGATATATGTGGTAAGAAATATACAAATCTCTTTTAAAAGCTATATTTTTACCACCTTCCTGTGTCCTATCTATATGTGTAGGATAGAGGAACCATATATATACTATAGTGTACTTACGGTACTTTTAAAAAATTAACAATTAGACCCATTGATTTAAATTTAGAAATACTTCACCTGGGACACACATTAAGCATATTACTTGAAAATGTAACTAACATTTAAAAATAATTTATGTTTACCAGCCTATACACATTCTATAATTAATGTGTTAATCAAAATTAAGAAAACCGTATTTTATATATACATCTACACAGTTAATACATATGACTATACATAACCTCTTAATAGCTGTCATTCTAGTAAGTCACATCCTATCAGAAATACTAAATTAGTTATTTATAGGTATTTGGCAGTTCTATGAGTTCATGAACTTCTCTTTGCAATTACTACCCCTTTGATGATTAGTGTTCCAAAACAGTGAATGAATTCCTAATTGTAAAAAGATTAACTGCTGACATAAAAAATCAGTATCATTATAGGTAGTATAACTTTTTTAAATTCTCTGTCCTGTCTGTATTATAGCTACAGTTTAAATTTTAGACTTTAAAAACATTTAAGTCTTAGAATTATAACCTGAGTAGGCTTCAGACAGAATAGTAATTTAAAGATTTCAACTCAACATGAGGGCACACCTCCAGAAGTAGTGTTACCTCCCTGTTACTGGAATTACTTAAGGCAGAGACAAAAACATGCACTTAAAAAGTAGGATGCCTACAGCAAATTAATAAATCAGAAAAAAGATTGATCTTTATTGCCTTGAAGATTTTTTTCGACTCTGAGAGACAGAATTTTGGGGAATAATATTTGGAACTTTTGATTTCAGGCCCTCTGTTAATTTACAGGATTGAATAAAGAAGTGTGATTTCAATTTTTCTAGTATTATTCTGAAAACATTAAGAAAAAACTTATTTCCTCCCAACCCTTGTTATTGCAAAACAACATAAGAAACAGTTTGCAAAATTTCATGAGCTTTACTAATTAAATAGTTAAGGTAGGTTTTATGAAATTTGCCCTGCAAAATTAAGTCTAGCTTTTATCATTTTTATAAGAAAATGTTCGCTTTTAATCGTTTTTTTTTCAGAAACAATTACATGAAAGAATAAATTTAGTATTTATATTGCTATTTCAAAAGTACCTGCTACGGGTTTATTTGGAAAGATATAAGCGATAGTACAGTAAATTGGAAAACCAAATTATTGGGTATTATTAAATAAAGTTTATCTTTATAAAAATCCAGATTAAATTCTAGTTAAAGATTGAAGCAATAAAATATTTTCATTCTCCATTTTTTTACCCTACTAATTTAACTTATGATTAAAAAAAAAGTTTGCTAATTTCACCTTAAATTTTTTGTGTAAGAGAATAAGTTTCCAAGTAAGTTGATTATTGCTGCAAGTAATATGCATGATTCTCTCCTGGAGAGTTTCAATGCGTAATAAAGGGCAGAAGGGTAGCTGTGGCAATCAATAATAAATAAATTCAGGGATCTAGTATGAACCAATATGAAACTCAGTTCTCATTTGCAGGGTCCACTTTTTCTTATTACTTCTTCCAGTCATCTGTGCTTTCTGGTGATGCTGTAACATTTCCAAATTTCAAGTGAACAAATAATAATACCTTTTGGAGAGCTAAGTTGAAATGTATTACACCAAAGTCTATAAACTATATCTGTATGACACATTTCTAAATATTTAGCTAAGTAAAATTTACTGTGCACAAATATTACATGTGTGGGTATGTGTGTGTGTAAAATTATAAAGAGGGCCCAGTCCTTCCCCCACCCCTTCCCTGCCCTTGGAGAAGTAATGACAAATTGGTTTTATCTTGTTACTACAATTATTGGCTACCCCAAAGTGCTATGTTGAGAATTTGAAATCTGCACCTAGAAGGAAAGACCAGCATTTATGTCAAATATTTGCTATTTGTTATCCCTGCTTTAGAGCTATGAAAGTTCTCAGTGTAGCCCTACAAATTTCAGGCTTAGCCAGATAGCTGACTCCTGCAGCACAAACTACCGTTTGACTCACCTAAGAATGTGTCTCTTCTAATATTACTTCAAAGAGATTGCTTTAATCCAGTATTCCCTCCTTTGAAACAGCAAAGAATCTTCAGTGTGCCTCTGAGGAACTCAAAGGATCTTGGCCATGATGATGTCATTAAGAATACCCTTAAGCATTAAACTCTATATTTGCTCTATGATGAGTTCTAACCTCCATTAAAGTGATAACGGTTTCTCCATTTAAAATGTAGTTCAGTCATTCTCAAACAGTAGTGTACATCAGATATTACAAATGTAGGTTCTGGTCCCCATCACTGGAAATTCTGATTTGGTTGGTCCAAAGTGGGGTTCAGAAATTGCCATTTTTGTCTTGCTCTTTCTGATACAAGTGGTCTGGAGACCATTCTTTGTCATGGATTTAGACTTGCTTCCTTTCTTCCATATCATTTTTCTAGCTAGACTGTTTTTAGTTTTAATACTGTCAGCCATAACACCCTAGGGTAATGAGTTTTTGGTTATGCTATTAACAAGTAATATCTAAGGCTCACTGTAAACACAGAGGCTAAATACATAAATCCAAATATTTAATCTAAGGTTTTATACTATCATTTTGGCTAGCTTTCTGGGCAATGATTACCGGGAATGCTAGTTTCTCCCCCACCTCCTAAGCTCAAATTCAAACTACTTGACATGTAACCACTGATTGCATGCTCCCCAGATTTCATCACCAAAGCATGCTGAGCCTTTCCAGCCTGAGTCAAGTTCATAGGTGATTTGTCTTTTGCCTTCTCACAGGTTGACCCTCTAAATCTCAAATGACTTTTATCAATCGTTTTTTTTAGATATAAACTTACAGTTTATTAGGAGCAGAAAAAGTATCCCTAATCAATCTGAATACCTCACTCTTCTGCTCTTGTTCAGCTTTTTTAAATTGTGGTAAAAGAAAAAATACCATAGCATAATTTACCATCTTAATCATTTCTTATTGTCTTAACCATTCTTACCCATTTCCAACTATATGGTTAAATATATTCACCTTGTTGTACAACCAATCTCCAGAACTTCTTTATCTTACAAAACTGAAACTGCCCACTGAACAATTCGCCACCCCCCTGCATGAATCATCCCCTGGCAACCACCATTCTACTTCTCAACGGCTTTTAAATAAGAAAGATCTTTGCTTAACCTTTCCCCCATCAGTAATGGGTTTATAGTTACTGCCACTTAGCTATCCAGGTATAATCCTTATAGTTATCCTGTACTGTTGTAGTTCTCACCTGTAGAAAGATTTACAATTACAAAGCAATTGTGCTTATATTAAGAGATCCTTAGAGTCTTTGGGTGACTGCAAATGAAAGATATTTTATCCTGGTAGCTTTCCACTGATTTACAGGGAATGCTAACCCTTTATTCCCCCATGAAACCTAGGGGACTCCAGAGGGATACTTTGCTTGTTTGTGTTTGTTGAAGGTTTGAGGGTAGTTACCAGGGCAATTAGGTGTAAATCCTGGAATTTCTGTAGGTTTTTCCTACATATTATACAATCTAGGATTGTTTTTGCATTATTTATGTAGTAGATTGGAAATTTTTCTGGACTTTGACAATGTTATTGTTCGATAAATGATTTCAAAATCATAGTTTAGTACAATACGAAACTGTTCACCTTTAAGCAGATTAATTAGAAACATAATTTGGGAGGAAATAGGCATAAATAAAAGTGCATTTTCTGCAAATGGAGTGTTTTCAAATGTTATTTTCAAAATCATTGGCAGTAAGAAAATCCTCAACCCAAGAAACATTCCTAAAACTCTTAGATTTTTCAAAAGTTTTCTTCAAAAATTTGTCTTCCTCTGTCATTAAAATTTTTTTAAGAAGTCAATAAAGTCTGAAATCCAGAAGAAATATCCATCTAAATAACCAGCAATGATGAGTATAATGCTTATGATTTTGACGTAAAAGAAATCTACCTTTTCTTAGCCTAATTTATCTTGGAACTAACACAAAAACTCATTGATTGTGATTCTTGGATAATGATAACTGAATCTTTATTCACTTTATGAATTTAACAATTTATAATATCAGTGTAGTCTTACGATTTTTTTCAGACAAATGCAATTTATTGAGAACAATTTAAAATAATTCCATACTTTTTGTAGTGCCCAGATTTTTCTTTAATGATCTGCTGCAATATATTGACAATATTTACTTCAAAGAGAATTCTTCAAAATTAAATCTCATTATTCCTTTGATTTCATTATAAAATAAGAAATTCTCAGTAAGAAGAAACTTTTGAGTTGGAAAGATTTAGTGAAAGAGTTGTGGTAAATTTAGTTCAATAAGATACTAAATAGTTACTTTTTTTTTCTTTGCAGTGCTCCCTTCACTGTTTAAGATCTTTCTTCATTGCTCACCATTATCACACCTAAATCACAGAAATTCACTTAGTGCCATGCAGTCCTCAGGGCACATGCTGTCTAGATCTTAATGTCTCCTCTGTATTCTCAAACACAAGCTAGCACTAATATTTTGCCAGTAGGAATCCTTATCAAATATCGTGAACGCCAACCTGAAAATTCCCCAATTTCTGAGCCTTTCTTGGACAATTATTTACCTACTTTATCAATTATAATATTAAATTTACTTAGAGTAAAGGATGTCTGTTTGATTTATAATAACTAAAGTTAGTTTGCATTATTGTTGTTCAAGCATTATTAAACTGTATTCCTAGTATTTAAAGGATCCTTTGGGTCATTAGGTAACTATGTGCGATTTGGTTCATTATTTACCATTTATTGTTTGACTCATTTTTTTTAAAAAGACCCAACTATTACATTTAACAACATACCAAGCTGGGATTCAAGCAATACCTTCCTTTAAGGTGATTTGCTTCACTTGAGACATACTACATAAAATCTATGTTTTATTTGGTGGAATTTTTTATATTATTTGGAAAAAATTAATCTTAGGTAAACACAGAACTTGATTCTTAAATTAGATTTTCAATAGTTCAATTCTAAATAACAAGTTAGTTTTAATAATTTTGTTACAAAATAACGACAAAGTAAATATGAATGTTATATTTGTGCTACAATTAATAAAGCCAAATAAATTTTAGTTGTGTATTATTTGGACTATTTTGAGTATTCATGACATTGAAAGAATCCTAAGGTCTCACCTTTGTCATTTTATTTCAAAGACTGACTCACAAATTGAGGTGTGGTAGAATATGGGATCTTTCTTTTCCTGCACATCCTGAATTTTACTTTAGAAATATTATTTCCCTTGCTTAATAGATAAATTATCTTCTTCTATTCACTCAATGGATGTTGAGTGGCTACTCTGTGCCAGGACCTATGCCGGGGAATAGAGATACAATAAAATACTTCACTGCCATTAGCTTTAAGTGTGCCATGTACAAATTATTTGATTCAAGGCAGCTTTTGGAGCTTAATCACACTCATTTTCCATTCATCAGATATTAATCTGATTATCTGCCTTGTGTCACTGTGTTGGTATATATTGGAAGTATGTTTGAAACTATTATAAAATGCTGCGTGTTATTTTTCCTTTAACAATTTATCCTGTAAGCATAATTTTCTATATTCTGTGATAGTGCTCAAACTAGATCTCATTGATGCCAATTTAGAGAGCTATAGCGATACTATTTAAAACAATAATTCTGTTTTCCCCATGCCAAATCTCTTTTTGATGTCCTAGGAAGAAAATAATAATTCTCTTTCATCTCATGTGCCTATTATATTCAAGTGGTAATGACTTCGTGAGCTCTAGGTTGGAGATGACTGAAGCCCCATGCAGGCTCATCATAAAAGACTGCTGTGATTTCTGTGTGTGCATGGAGGTTTGACTTGGGGAAAGGATGAGGAAGACAAGGAGTAGTGACATTCATATCACATATTGGCCCTCCCTCTCCTAGGCTTTTGTACTCATTCTCACTTTAAATTTATTTCACTTTCGTCACACATACAGTATCTTCACAAACTCCTTTTCTCTCCACATGTCTAATTTACAAAAATCCATCCATCCGTGTTCTCAACTATGACCATCTTACCAATGTCTCAGCCAAAAAAATAAGCCTGATTCTACCAGGACTGTGTTAGTAAATCAGAAGTTGTAATAATTTTTACTGTAGGCACATTGGAATGAAGAGCCAAAAAATGCATAAATTCAATTAGTCACTGGTACAAAAGGTTCATTAGTCCTGAAGGTTTTTCCATAACTGGCTATTAATTCTGCAATATTTTCCAGTTAAATGTAAAAAGAATAGGGGATTTAAAATATAATTTACATATAATTTCACATATTTTCAATGTTCTTTCACATAGTATTATATCTCATTTCATCCTGGTAAAAATACTGATTTAGATTAGATTAGTTTGATATCACTAGCCTCACTTAACAGATGAAGAAAACTGGCCTTGGCAGGTTAAATGACTTGGTATAGATCACTTTGCAGTCTAATAAAATACCAAAGCTTATAAGGAGCCCACTGTACATTGAAGCCTTCTTAATAACACTATAGAAATTTTAAATGGTAAACTTGACATCAAAATTCGGTAAAATGAAACATGTTTTTATAGCTAAATGGGTTTTTGAAAGATATCCTAGGTATTTTCCTGTTTTGGTCACAACTTTAGGCTCAATTCTGCACTCAATATACTGTTTTGGCCCTTGCAGAAGGCATATCAAGTCATTATATTGGCCTTCAATATACACAAACCTAGATTCAGCCTCTTTGCCTGTAATTATTGAGTCTTTGACCCTCTCTATTATTTTGTCTTACTCCCTAGTCTTTGCACCTTAGTGAAACTTCCAGAACTTAATCCTAATGTCTAGAATATAGATGGATCCCTTCCTGTCCAGTGAACACAAGTCTTGTCATAGCGCCTGCATTGCCTTCAAAAAACAAAAAAAAATGTACCCTTCAAAAACTGTTATTTACAGAATTTAAGAGATAAAACTACATACTTCATTTGCATGAGTTCAGTTAAAAATCAATTAGAGAATTTTTTTGCCTACACTGTTATGAACAAGAGACAAATGACCACATAATAATTTGGAAGCAGGCTTTTTCAAAATCCTGTTTGAAAGGGATGCTCTGAGTTTTTATCAAATTAACCCAAGAACCCACATCTTCGTTGACATCATTATAAGGGAATTATCGCTGTTAACCATGAAGATCCTAGAGCACCACAAAATTTAACAATGCTCACTATATTATATGTATTCAAGATTCAATTGGATTCAGTTTCAATAGAATTAAAGCATTATGGTTAAAGCTCTGTTGACTAGGAAATTCCATTATATAAATGACCTTGCTCCTGGCTTCCCAGTTAACCATGGTTTTGTAGCATCATGACTGAGGAATTAGCAGGCTGAACTCTAAATTCTTACATGCACATTGAATTTTTCTGTCCCTCCATTTCTATGGCCATAAAAGTTTCATAATGGCTCAATCTGCACAAATTACCACAGTTATAAAATGATCGATATGCCTAGGATTATCAAGAAGGAGCTTACAGAAGTTCCACATGTGCTTTTTGCTATGAGAGGAATAAAACAATAATAATTTTAACTCATTTGCTTTACTTTCTTAAGTAATAGCAGTAATTTCTGCTGTATTTTTAGGCGCTGGGTCCCTCCAGAGTTATCAGGAGTCTCAGTGGTCTTAGTACTGTGTTTCCCCGAAAATAAGACCTAGCCGGACCATCAGCTCTAATGTGTCTTTTGGAGCAAAAATTAATATAAGACCCGGTATTATATTATATTGTATTACATTATATAAGACCGGGTCTTATGTTAATTTTTGCTCCAAAAGATGCATTAGACCTGATGGTCCGGCTAGGTCTTATTTTCGAGGAAACACATGCTACAGGATAGTAAAGACCAGACTTTGCTGCCAGGCAGTCCTGGGTTCAAGTCCAAATTCTGTCAGTTATTGTATAATCTTGGGCAAATTATATAACTTTATAGAGTTATTGTGGGAATTTATTCAATCAGCATTTAGTTTATACTTATTAATGATTCACTGTGTACTGGGCCATCATCTAGGGCCAGAGGATGTATCAGTAACAAAACAGATACTGTTCCTTCCCCTCACAGAACCTAGAGTCAACAAGAATTCTCTTAAAGAAAATTAAATGTCTTAAGATGCATGAAGCAGTTAGCAAAGTTTCTGTCACATAATAAGCATTTAATAAATATTAATAACACCATTATTTTTCCCAACCCATAAAATATATCATTCCCTAGAAGGTATAACCAAATTATGCAAAATTGAAAAGGAGCCTTCTTTTACCACAGGAACTCTCAGGTATAGCAAGGGAGTTGAGTTAGTTATAATCCTTTGAAACTGTTTTCTGTTAAATATGCAACCACACAACTGCTTAAGCAGAAATTTCTTGGACAGGAAACAAAAACACTTTTATAAACGGAAAAAAAATTATAAATTAGCCTTCATCAAAACTAAAAATCTCTGCTCATCAAAAGTCACCATTAAGAAAATAAATAAGGGGGCGGCCAGTTAGCTCAGTTGGTCAGAGCGAGGTGCTCTTAACACCAAGGTATCTGGTTCGATCCCTGCACGGACCACTGTAAGCTGCACCTTCCTTAACACGTTGCGTACGGATGATTAAACCCCGCCGTATGCAACGTGTTAAAAAAAAAAAAAAAAAAAAGGAAATAAGCTGTGCACAGACTCAGAAATAGTAAAGCATACTTTTATTGCTGGAGAAAATCAGAACTGCTTTGTCTCCTTTTTTTAAAAAGATGATCATTAGGCATTTTGCATGATTTAAAGACCAATTCCCCTACTACTAAAAGGATAACATTCACCTGTTTCCTAGTATTGGTGTAGGTCTCTATAATGACTTGACAACTTAAGATTTTCTTGTCTAAAGCTGCCATGAACTTTGCTGATTTGTTGTTTGTTGTTTTCCCTGAAGGAGCCGTGGGAGTGATGTAACACCCTCATTTTATAACATAAGAAAATATTAAAGATGTCATGTGACTTGTTCAAAATCATTTAATTAGTCATTTCAGAGCCTGAACTAGACCTTATTAAATGGTCTTTCCACAATTCAATGTCTACTTCTCTATTACTTTGCTTGAAAATGAGTGGGAGATAGTACTTGGGATTCATTCAGAATATTTGTTTTCTCTTAGCTAGAAGAGTTTGTCATTTGTTTATTTAATTTGAAAGTTGAAAACATTATTACAAGATTATGTTTGTAGGTCATTTTGACTCTGAAAAAAATAGCTTTCTCATAGTTGATACACACCTTACCCCTTGGTTTCAGGATAGTAAAGGAACCATTAGAATTTAGGGCCCAGTTACTGGCAGAGGCTCCTACAGATCATCCTGATACTGAGCTTTTCCTCATTTCATATAATCTTGAATTGTATTTTTTCTAGCACTTGGTATTCTGTTTTCCTTTGGTACTTACAAATCCTTTAAACCTCTCACCATCTCAGATATGTTCACATGAAACATCTCACAGCTATCCTTTCTATTAATTACGTAAGTTTTTATTGATCACTCTGGAGAAGGAAACGATGTCCTTTAATGTCACTGAGGTTTTTTTTAATAATGTATAGCTAAACATATAGGTTATCTTGTGTCAGTTCATTGTTATATTACAATTGTGTCGATTTACGTTTATGTGATTTTTATGTCAGAATAGCAGTAGCAGCAGTAATGATATGTGGCTTAATACTTTCAGAGCATTGCTTTTTTTGCTAATTAAGGATGTGCCTATGCTTTTCCTCTTCAATCATACTGAATTTTTAATGTGCAGTAAGAAGCCACTATTTGAGGTAGGAAATGGCAATTTGAGGGAAATGAAAGCATTCATTTATTCAACAAACACTTACGAGTTTCTTCCTATAGGCCAGGCATTGTGCTAGGGAAATTGCTTACTTTTACTTTTTTTTTTCCCCTCTAATCTCAGGTGGAGGTGATGAAGAATAGTAAAATTATATGTCATTTAAGATGTCTTTGTATGACATGTGCATTTACAACAGCATAAACCATTGGTGGGTTTGAATTAGAATTACAAAAAGAAATACATTGGAGAAATAATTATCTGACTTTTTATTACAGTTTTAATTTTGCCCATGAATACTTGTCATTATTTGGAGATAAGCTCTGTTCAGGATATTACTATTTTCTTCCCAGAACCAGTAGAATTGTTTTTTGCTTATTTTTAGAATTCTCAGATAGTATAATAAAGTTATTTCAGTAGGAAATTGGGAATTCACTGGATATTTTGACTCTGAATGTAACCCCGTTAAAACTCATGAACACATGGCCCCTTAGATTTGAAATGGAGAGGTAGGCATTATAAAATAGGACCCAATTACTAGCATTCAAAATGGTTTTAAAATGTGATATACCATATATACAGTTGATGATGCACCAAGTAAGTAGCATAAGGTAAAACCTTATTTCCTTCTACCTAAATGTTTTAAGTTAATCAGTCTCCTTCTAATACTAGTGGTGTATTACTTACTCCACGATATCTACCCATCCTTGGAGAACCCCCAAAAAAGTAAAGGACATATTGCCATGATCACTTTTAAATAGCATTTGAGCCAAGTTTTTAATTAATTTTATGGTTTTATAAACTAATATTTTCACAATGATAAATCAGACTTGGGAAACTAGTGTACTTTTTAAACATAAGATACGTTTTATAGCCTTTCTTAGAACGGATACATTGAATATGGTCCAAAAAAGAATTTGTCTTCTTTTTTCTTCAGTAATAAAAAACCTGTTTTGGTTCAGTGCCCTTATATAAAATCCATGTCCTCTGTACAGTAGAAGCCATGGCTCCTATTCTAGGATCGATCTGTTACTCTCTATGGGACAGTATGAAGAGAGAAGTTTTGACATGAAAAAAAGAAAAATGCCACCCAACCTCTAATGCTTGAGCAAGAATATTGTGTTTAGTAGTAATGCTTTTTAACATTTTAATTAAGATATAATTTACATAAAGTGAAATACTCAGATCTTAATATATCATTCGATCAGTTTTGATGACTATCAAGACACAGAACATTTTTCCCACCCCAGAAAATTCCCACGTCCCTTTCCCAGTAAACATTCCCACCCTCCCCATCCCAACTTCCAAAAGCAATCACTGATCTGATTAATTTCTGTCACCACAGGTTAGTTTTTTCTATTCTGAAATTTCATAGAAATGAACATGAATTTTTTGTATTTGGCTTCTTTCACTCAGCCTGCTTTAAGATCATCCATGTTGTTGAGTTTATCAGTAGATAGTTCTTTTTTATTGCTGACGGTATTTTTTTAAAAACAGGCAAGAAATAAGCAGATCTTCACTGAGTATCTTATTTGACACATACTACTACTAAATCATAGCAGCAAACCTATAGGTACTAATAATTGAGGGGACAAAATAACCTCTAATATTAATATTCAATACAGTACTCCTAGCATTCAAACAACTCTTCCCACCTTAATTAATGTATCAAGAGGTACTCTTTTGGGAGACTAAATTATTCTATTAAAAACAGAGGTCCTGAGCAAGTGTACTTCAGCAACTGCAATGGCCACAGACTTGTTATTGCTTCTTTCACTTTATATTTCTGCTTTGACCTTGGAAAGTAAATGTGAAAATAATTTCAGGTGAGGATATACTTCTTATGATGGTGATAACCTCAGTAGCATTTATGTACTCTTAAAATTATATAACAGACCTTATTAAGTTAGTGGATCCAGACATTCACTCTGATCCATAATTTATATAAATGAAAGGAGAGTAGATACAATGAATGCAACATCCAGATTGTATTTTTGCTAAATCTTTGCTTAAATTTTATGATTTTAAGCAATGATTCATTGAGATTCTGGAGAGTGGCAATAAATGTAAGCAAAGATTATACCATGACTCTGATGAGCCATAGTAAAATATGTACCAATACATAAATCAAAAGGGTGAATTCTTATTATCTGCTGTTGCCTTTTGCAAGATAATTCTGTCCTTACCAAAGAGGAATCTGAATTTTGACATAACTAATCACGGGAGAGGCTTGAGCTGGCCTTTGGCTAGTCCATCCCAATTTTTACCGTCTCCACCTTTTAAGATTCTAAAATAAGAAGCTGCTGAACCACCAAGAGATCCCAGAACACTATGTTATATACTATAGGCATACCCAACTGGCACTTTCTTAACTTTATGGAAAGTTGTAGGTCATTTCAATGTTTATACAACTATTCAGCAAAGGAAAGAATAACCATATGGGACTGCAGAGCGTGTATCAGTTTTATGGAAAACAGCACTCAAATAAAATAAATTTGCCAGATTACTGAGAGAATATTAATACATTTTCAGATTATTCCCATGCTTTGAATCCTTCATCCACTTACTTTCTCATTTCTTTTGACTTTCTGAGTACCACTAAAAACAGACACCTTCCTTCTTCCCTCTCATACTTATTTTTCTCCATAGTTCCTAAATTATTTTACCATGTTCATATTTCATTCTGATAATTCAAAAACTTCTGAAACTTCCCTTTAATATGACCTACTTTAGTGTAGAATTTGGCCTAAGTCTTATTTCTTCTAAACAGGAAGTTACGTTTAAACTACCAAGAGAATCTCTTTAGTATAATTTAACCCATAAAGAGGACTGGCAGTGCTACCATACTAAGCTTCAAAGATATGTGTTCTATTATAAAGACATTTAACCACTTTTGAGCAATATACATGAATTCTTTAAGCAGTTTATCATTTTAGTTGTAATTAATTTTAATTAATTGTTGATAATGTTTGTTGCCATGTGGAAAAATGAGACTATGGTCATTGTTCCTATTTGAGTATGAGTGATGAAACCAGTTTAATATTAGAAGGGTATAAGTTTGATTGCCAGTTGAAGGATTTTGAAAAGTAATAGCTTAGCAGAAATTAAGGCTGATAGTAAATCATCTTTCCTCGTTCCATGTATTTATGGTTCTGGCTAATAAAAATTAGACTTTTGCTTCCAGTTTAAGAATGAACAATGTTTTTGTTGCTTCTCAGTCAAAATGTTCTAATTAATAGTTCTGTTTTTACTAACATATATAACAGTTTAAATTAAAATTTAATGTGATAATCATTTGTTTTTCCACTGATCTATTTAAAACCAGAACTCTAATTTTTACCAGAAATAATTTCACCTTCTTCCCTTTCAAATTGGAAATAAGGTCCTGAATGTAAGACCTGTTCTTTAAGGGACACGTTCATGTAAAGTAGTAGGAGCAGGAGCTAATTTTGCTGACAATATGAAGTTTTATAACATCCACATTATTTTGAAATAGTTCAAGTAGATTTATTCAGGATTTAAAAGGCTTTACATGGTATTGTTGCAAAAGAAGTGATGGTGTTTTAAAGAAAACTTTAATATTCACCATTGTTCAAAAGTTCCAAAACATCAAACATTTTGAGTTTAACTATCCTTGTTTCTTAAAAATAAAATATACTTTCTGGGTGGCCACGTAGCTCAGTTGGTTAGAGCGTGGTGCTGACGGCGCCAGGGTTGCCAGTTCAATCCCCTCGTGGGCCACTGTGAGCTGCACCCTCCTAAAAACACAAAAATTAAAAAAACAGAAAGTCTGAAGAAAAAGTATATACTTTGAATACTGTGCAGATACCCATCTGATCAGAAGAGGAAGCAGATAGCACAATATAGAATTTTAGAGCTGGAAGAGACTTTGACATAATCTAATTTAACCTCAGCATTCACGTAGCTCACTAAAATCACTTTCTCAAGGCTCTTCACTTTTCTGCTCTAATTTCCAAAAATATTGAAGATCCACTAGTCCCCAATTCCTTTTGCTTTATATGTGTAACTGTCTTCATTCCCTTCTGATATTTTCCATAATTATGCTAATGATTATACACCTATGAGGATTATTTCCTTTGTTCTTTATGCCTGAATTAGTTTAAGAAAAGAATAGTGTATCATATGCTGAAGACAACCTTTAATTTAAATACTTGGCAAAAGGAAAGGTGAGTAATTCAAAATTTTAGAAGTAGTTGTAGTAACAGTCCATCAAATCACTGGTCATCTGGAGAACACATACCATGTAGGCTTTGCTGTCATGATTTAAGAGTCAGTAATACTACCCTATTGTATAGGTGAAGTAATATCACCTACCCTACTCTAGTGGAGAAGTAAGAGCGGGCAAGCACAGCTTTTCAGTTGGGGGGGGCTGTTTTCTCAATCCCGTTTCTCATTAAATCAACAGATTTTATTTTGCATACAGCATAAGCTAAACACTCTGCTATGTCTGGATATACAGCAGACAATAAAATCTAGTCTTTGGCTCCAAGGAGCATGTGGTATACCGTGTTTCCCTGAAAAGAAACCCTAGCATGATTTTTCAGGATGACATCCCCTGAACATAAGCCCTAATGCATCTTTTGGAGCAAACCTTAATATAAGACCCGGTCTTATTTTCGGAGAAACACGGTAGATAGTTAGCATATGGCAATGCTAGATAACTGCCTACAGAGCGGAAAAGAGATACAAGATCTTTTAAAACCCTTTGTAGCTCCACCACTGCAGAAGCAATTTATTAGCTTTGCCTTCCTTATGGAGAGACAATGAGAAATATTTATCATAACTAATTGTGGGGCATTCTGGAAATGAAAAGTGCTATAAAAGAGCTGAATAATAGCATACAACATTAAATTATATGGTAGAAACAGTTCTCATAGGTATGTGCTGTATTTATGTCATCACTATAGGACTGTTACCAAGGAAAAGCTAAATTAGGTAAATAGAATTGCCTGCCTTTTGCAAAGTCAAGAAAATATCTATTAGCAAGAGAGATTGTAGAATCATATATTTGGGGTATTATATGAGCTAAATATAGATGGAATATCAAATATAATGTGTAATTTCCATATGTTTGCAGCTTCTATTAACAATCTGCATGTCAATGTTTAATGTATTTATCTCTAACAATTTTTAAATGCTGCCACTATCCAAGACTATTACTTACCAACAAGGGATTATACTTTCATACTTAGAAACTATAAGAAGGTTCATTAAATTACATAGAATGAACATCTAACCTTTTTGTGATTAACCTATCAGTATTCTAGGTTTGGGGAAGTTGTTATCAATGATTTATCATGCCTGATCCTTTCTGATTTTACTTATTTTTTAAAGTTTCTTAATTCTCTCAGAGGCCTAGGATGCCAATTTGTATCCCAGTCTACATGCTCAGAAGATGAAGAATTTATAGAATTGAGCATTTCTTTTGTATGTTTTTATATAGTCATTCATTATACCCAAGATTGAGATTCTCAAACTATTGGAAAAAGAAGGGGTTCCTTTTTTATAGTCATTTAATGTTACATGACTATGAACTAATACTAATTTTAACATTAGCTCTTTTATGCTTTTCACCCTAATTAAATGAGGTAATAATGTTTAGCCTGTGGTGTAATAGAGGACAGATGATATGATTTACATTCTCTTTCCTCTGAACAATATGATTTTTTGGGGGGTCTCAGTTTATAATGAGACACGTCTCTAGTTTAACTTCATCACACCCAACAAAAATATTTAAAATTTAACCTTATGTGCATGTCACTTATTTTTAAAATGTACATTAATATAATTATTACTTAATAAAGAGATCTTCATTTTTTATTGTCTTCCCCTGATTTAACAAATTGATTAATATGGAGAACTTCCACACAGTTGCTTATTATTTTATTTGTTCTATGTATTGGTGCTTTTGTCTCTAATGTCCTTTTGTCCTTATTATTTTATCTTTATACATTTCCATTTAGCATTTCTACTTAGAATAAAGAGATAGAAGCATGAAAATTAATAACCCATGCATCAAACATTTTTGATGTGCTTAATAGGAATGAGCAATTAAGGCTGGAACCCTCAGTTCTAATACTGTTTTCAAAACTCGGTTATTACATATATTGTTGTTTCAGTAATTAAAGAGAGTAAGTAAGGATAATATGTAGTCAGATTAAAACACGATAACTAAACCTATGGTTTGAAAAAAGAAAGCATATGATGTCTGTGCACTGCATAACAAAGTATTACTAAAACTCACCCAAATAAATTCTCATATCTTCAGATTTTATGGGAATGCTCTAGCTAGACTTCGATTTGAATCTTCATAATGACAAAGGTTCTAACATTTTTTAAAAACACATTATACTGTATTTAGAAAATTAAAAATTCATCTTCCTCGTTATACTTCTGCTAAGTTTGTGAAACTGTACTATATTATTATGAAAAAGGTAAAACTTTATATAGACTTGAATTATGAAAAGTAGCGTCATGTGCATCTAAAAAACTTTTGGTAACTTGTGGCACTTTGGTAAAGGAATGTGCAATTATAAAAGTTTATGCCATTTTATTTGTTTTTTAATTGCCAGGAATTACTAGGCTTTAGATTCAAAACCAAACCCAATTTTAAGACTAGCACTTTTTACCTACTGGTAGTTCCTGTTTTTCTATGTATGTGGAACATTTAATTTAAACCGTTGTTTGCAATGAGTTTTAGCTTCCCTCCTCCATCCTAACCTCAAAAACCTCTAATTTAAGGAACACTTTAAATTAATCCAGTGGTAATTAGAAAAGCATTTTGGGTACCATGGCTATTTAATCTGGTGCCCAACTTTAGTAATTTTCTGACAGAAATAATTCCTGAAAGATAATATTCAAACATTTTAATTAGTTTTTATTGATTATAATCAATTGAGTAAGTTGGTGTCCATATAGTCATAATTTATCTTAAAATCTGAAGCTGCCAACAGAACTAAGTATACAGCTGTGTTTAAAATACCCTCATATCCTCCAAAGTGAAATGATAAGAAGTAATAGAATTCTGTATGATTATGGCTACTATATATATTTCTATTAGGTTACCAGTATTTTACTGTGACACACTCATGGGTATTAGAAACAAAATGAAAACAAATATAAATGCCTTAACATTAGATGTTGGCATCAATACAGATTATACATCAGCTGTTGCAATAAAATATTTATGTGCCTGTATGTAAAGAATTTATCTTAGGTTTTTTTATGGTCTTTTCATTTGAGGCTGCACAATCATTTTAAATATAAAGACAACAGAATATATGAATGATGTCCTTGTTTGCCATGCATTAAATATCCTGTTGAATTTTTGAGGGACATTAGCTGCCGTACATTATGACAAAAACTAGATTGTTCAGAAGCAAAATGTGAGTCTTATGTACAAATCACCACATTTAGAAATTATACATCTTTCTCTTTCCTCACAAAATGAATTTAGAATTTACAATTCAAATTTTATCAATTTAAGCTGCTTATTATTAAAACTAACCTAATATGCATTAAAAGAGTAAATGAAATAGACTACAAAAGAATGCTAATTAATAGCATAACCCCATATACTATTAAACTTCTGATAATGTTAAGTTTCTTATAAAGCCTTAAAATATTTTAGTGAAAAAACAGTTACTTGGAAATGAAGGCACTTTATTACCTTGAACTAGCTATCTGTATAGAATTTGTCTAAAATTCCATAAAATATTCTTTATGCTTTTATAAATTTATCCTATTTATGTGTTTTTCTAACGCTTCTTATAATTCAAACTATTTTAACTTAACAGAAAATTGCATTACATAATATAAACAATGAACAATACAGAAACAAAACTCAAGAGTAACAAAAGTGATATAATGGCAAAATTGTTAGTTTAAGTTTGTCTACAGTCATTTGAGGTTAAAATGTAAAATTTAAAGGCTAATTTTGACAGCTTTTATTTTTTTAAATCTTATTTTTAATTGGTACTACTGTTTTGAAATGTTGGTCCAATATATGGGCAATCAAAACTATTAAGCCAGCCTGTCATAACTCAATTTTGTTTAGTTGAGTTTTTTATTAATGTAAACCTAAAACATTAAGAAATCAGTTCACCAGAGGGTAAGGCGAGTGGGGGGTGGGGGGTTGGGAGATGAGGGTAAGGGGGATCAAATATATGGTGATGGAAGGAGAACTGACTCTGGGTGGTGAACACACAATGGGATTTATAGATGATGTAATACAGAATTGTACACCTGAAATCTATGTAATTTTACTAACAATTGTCACCCCAATAAATTTTTTTTAAAAAGAAAAAGAAAAATAGAGAAAAGTAAAGGAAAAAAAAAAAAGAAATCAGTTCTGTTTCTTCTATGCTCAAATCAGCCATGCCTGGTGAATTATCAAGTTTAAACTGGTAACATGGATGTGCTTCTGTGTATAGCTGTTTCCTCTTCAAAAAAATTACTAATTGATTTATACAATGGATTTCATTCAGCAAAAAAACACATTGGATAATTTTTTTCAAAAGTTAAATTTTTTTTGAAGTGTAACCTTACATCTTTTTGATATTTATAAAGATAGGCTAACTTTTATCCAAGAAGAGTATTTCAACAGAAGAATATTTCAAAGTGAACAAACTTTGCTTTCTTTTTTGTTTGGGGACAGTTCACTTAAAAAAAAAAAAAAAACACGAAAACATTTGTCTACAATTTTACTTACCTTTAATTCTTTCTCTGTGGTGGCCATATCTCTATCACTAGTTTTAAATGTTTTACTAAATGTAAATGCTGCTTCATAGACACAGTTATCATTACATAGTACGGAAAGGAGTCAAGTTTATTAGAGGTCTTCTCTTACCAAGGAGGGACTAAAGATAAATTCCATGTCAATTCTTTGGTTTGTCTCTTTGTTTCTTTTTAAAATAAGATATATTAACCCAAAGGTATGTTAATGTCATGGCATGAACAATCTTAAATGTAGATCTATTGAGTATTTTGTGATGCTGCGAACAGACTTTTCTCAAATTTCTGTGATGCTAAATATTTTCCTTAGAAGGTTTTGTTTAATGTTAGATTGTTGTTCTGAAAGATGTTGGTCCTAGTGGGATTTTTAAAAACTGGGAAAATAAATAAACGCATGTATTACAAGTATAGAAATGGTGAAATGTAAACTTAATCGTATAGTACTGAATCTATTTTCAAAAATGTTTTGCTGTTAAATACATACAACGTAAAATTGCTGCCGTACTGTAATTGAGTACTTTTTCCTAAACGACCCTGTTATCACTATTCCAGAATTAGAACTTGGGCAGACACATGATTGATTCATGTGTCTGCATAGATGCTTCAAGGTATATTCTTCTCTTGGTGAGTAAAAATATATTTTCCTTGACATCAATGCATTGAGATCTGAATATACCTGTATCTATCTATTCTTATTGCACATTTCTTATACAGTAATCCTCTAATATGCCAAAATTGGCCTAGACACAACTTAAAATTGAGGGTTTGTTACATGCTTTCTAACAGAAAGGTTTTCAATGATATTCATTATGGGTTTGTACTGTAAAAATAGTAAAACTCCCTTTAAAATTTCATCTATGCTAAATTTAAATTAATATTTTTTCTTTAGCTCACAAATTATCCTAAATCCAGAGAGAATATCAACCTTTTCACTGTTGTCAAATCCAGCATAAGGAACAGCCCTATGACACTACAAAAACAGTTGAGGAATAAGGAATAAGTCTCTTATGTTACACTTCAGAATAAAGGCACTGAGTGAAAGAAATGAACCGAAGTTCATCAAGAATGCAAGGCTTCTGTACTTGACATTCCTCCACGGAAGGGAAGACAAGTGTCAACACCACTGACATCATTTTCAAACTGATCTTATGTGGGATATCTTCCACCACACTGGAGTACTTCTTAACTCTATCAGGCTTTTTATTTTGGTTTTTTGATTCATCAAGCCTTTCAGTTTTCAAAAGACCATTTGTCAGCATTGAGGTAGAGAGACATAAATTTGAAAATACTTTCTTAAGAGATCATGTAACTATATAACTCAATTTAAAAATCGAGGAGGCGGGATAATTTCAATCCACTGCCTCTTACAAGAAACATGTTTTTAAATCTGTAACTGCTTTAGTGTTAACAGGGTACAAAGTGTTTTTTGTCCTGTCTTGTACTTAAAAGGTTCTCATTGATTGGTGATTGTATTGTACTGTATGAAAACAAATCATAAATTGCCTTGTATTGCTTATAACAGACCATACCATGTACTACTTCCATTTTCATGTTCCAAGTTTTTCAGTGATGCATGTTAACAGTTAGGTCCTAAAATTCTGTGGTGCTAATTTTTCCATATCCAATGGTGCTTTTGTGGATGCTAACTGCACACATGCGGAACAAAGCTTGAAATTTAAAACTTTCTTCCCTTCCTCTGTTTATATGAAGTAAAATAAACTAACTTGAATACGTCTCAAAGTATCACTGACAATCTAATAAACTGGTTTATATGTGTCATTAGTTTGGATTTAATTTTTTTTAGAAAGCAGATTAGTTCTACTGGGCCCTCATGTCAACCAAAAATTGATCTTACCATGTGTTTATTTTGTTATTTCATTTGTGCCTACAAAATTATAGTAACTTTGGGAATTTAAATGCAGTTGGCCTGGCTTCTAAAATCAAGTTTAGATCAGATCTGTAAAAACTAGACCTATCAAACCCGGAAATAAGTAAGTTGAGAAAACCAAAAATGTGCCATTAGAGTGCCTTTGTTTATCTTAGTACTTTATTAATAAAGTTTTATCATCTAGCTGAGCCATGAGATAGCATTTGCGTGGAAGCAGGTATGCCTCAAAACCTTTATTGCAATTCCAATGACAATGAAAAGGCCGTCCCTGTATGCTGATATTTAAAGTAAAAGTTCTACTCCACACATAGGAAAATAAGGATGGAAAAATGAAATTGGAACTTCCCAGGACAAATTGTTATCCTATGCCGTAATGACCCCTGCAGTCATCTTACTGCATGTTTAATTTTAGCATCTGCACTAAGAATCACAGCATTAGGACAAATGAAGTTACTATTCTCATGAGAGTAGAGAGCTGTTTCTCTTAAACCAGAGCTAAATTCAATATTAAGGCAGTGTGCAAATTTACATTCTGACCTTGGTATTTTGCCTAGCCCATAGATAATCTTAAATTTAAAAAGAAAAGATCAAAACACATCTATTAACGTTCTGCAAGCAGCAATCATTGATCTCAAATAGAAGATGATCAAACCTATCAATCTAATCTAGTGTGTCCCATGACTGAAATGACACTCCCATACTACAGTCGTTCTTTATTATATAAAGTAAGGTACAGTAATTTTGCCTCAAATAGTTAATCAATCATGCCTAACTTCTAACATCAGAAAATGAAGCTTAGAAAATAGAGCCAATATGGATAGTAGGCCGACATCTCCAGGACTTGAACAAATGCAATATTTACTAAATCACAGCCCAGATATTTCTACTGTATAGTTTTGTAAGTGCCTTTACAGCATTTCATTTTATGGAAACTGGCAAGTAATAAATGTGCTACAAAATAATTCCAGATTTTCTTTAATAAAAAAGAGAGAGAAAGAGTAGGTAGGCCTATGACTATTTTAGAGTATCTTACTTCTGTGGTAATATTTTTGCCTGTTAATTGAAAGAAAAATTAATTCTAATTTATGAAAGGCTGAGAGAATAAATTGCTTTTGAAAAAAATGTACGTTTTAATCTACATGAAAATATCTCTAATTGTGTCCCCACACTCACTAGGTTTATGTATTATTGTTCATCCTGTTTGTCCCACCTGAAAAATTTATTCTCACAAAATTTTTTATCAGTTTTTTCTGTATGAAATTATTTTTAAAACTCATCAACCTCAAATAAAATGAGTACACTTTGTAAGTTTGATTCATTTATGAAAATTATGTAGTCCCTCCCTCTTTAAGTAATACCATTATTTAAGCTTTATTAAAGTTACAAAATTATATTTGTCTTTATAGTTTTATCAACAGTATTTTGGGAAGGTGTGTTTTCTGTTCCTAAGATAATAATTTCCTTTGGCGATCTTAAGCTCATTATGTAAATCCTTGAATGAAAGCACTTTCAATAATGATCCAGATGGTCTTCATTAAGGAACATCTTTTGAAATAAATTTCATGTACATTAAAAACTTAACCCTCATTCATCTTAGGGAACTAATTTTTCTCATCAGATCAGGAATTGCTTGGAGTTGGAAAATGGCCAATAATAATCTTGAGCTTTTTTTTTTTTTTTAAAGCCAATCTATAACCGACATAATTTCAGATATGTCTTCATGCATTCTTTATAAAACTGTCTTAGTAGGTGCATCCTGACTTCACACTAAGATTAAAATCACTTTTCTTACACTACCTTCCCTCCACCACTTTATCCTTGGGGCAGTGAAAAGACTCCTAGAAAATAACTAAGGTGTAATACAATTTGCACAAAATCAAATGAGTGGTGGTAGTTCATAAGGCTGAACAAACCACAAAATGCAGTGAGCAGAGCATTACACATATTCTCATAAATTAGTCTCATATTCTGTGAGAGGTAGCTAAAGCTTACACTTTTTGAGAAGCATAATGTTTGCCATCATAAAAGACTTAATGAAAGACTGGTTCATGAAGCTAGAAAGACCTTTGAATGAAAGGGTTGGCCCTCAGTTTTATGTATTTAGAAACTCAGTTTTGTTAGTTCATTCTGGGTAAATACACAAGAGATTCCTTTAAAACAAGGTTATAAAGAAAGCACCTTGAGCAGCAGATACTCAGTGGAGAAAATTAATTTATGACAAAAAAAAAATAGTGTTAATCCTGCAAAATAGAACTGAAAGGAAACTGTACATAAGAAGTGGAGTTCAAATTTTGCTTTATACTTTTTAAATTATTTAATAATCAGTATGTATTTTTATGATTTTAAAAATGATTTTTTACAACAAGGAAATAAATGCTAGATAGATTAGAATAACCTATATCAACTGATCATCACATTTTCTATCTAGTAGGAAAATCTCCTTATAAAATCTAACATCAGAATGTTGCTTGACAAGTGCAAAGTCATATAAAAGGAAATGAGTATTAAGGAACAGCAGTATGTTATGATGGGCTCCATAATACAGACCTGCCAAGGAAACAGAAATAATCACATCAGCTCATCAGAGCAGTCAAGTCAGAGATGGAGACCACTAACAAATTCTTATGCTTTGAATCTTTTTTTCTAGATTCCATGTGACACTTTCAGGGTGAAAATTTTATTGTTTATATATTAGGTTGGTGCAAAAGTAATTGCAGTTTAAAACGTTAAAAATAATTGCAAAAACTGCAATTACTTTTGCACCAACCTAACAATATGCTTAAACCACATATTATCTTGTGTTAGTATGACTTTAGGCTCCTTAATGATATAATACCATTTTATAATTACCATTGAGCATTATCTTTACTTAAATAATGTCATCTAGTCATATTATTACATCATTACATCATATAATTATTATGTCGTTTTTATTCATCATTAACCATCATTATTAATCATTCACTATCATTATGCATATCATTCATCATTAACACAAGTTTCACATACAACACCTCTCTGATCATTACCCTTCTTGACAGAGATTTTGGGAACATCCCAATCCAGAAGTAGCTACTAATGAAATGTCAAGACCCTCCTTCCTTGCCTTCATGGCAGACCTTGCCAATAAGTCATGGCATTCTTTACAAAGCACCAGATACAGCTCTAGAGTCTGTCTCAACCCAGAACCCCTGGCAGCCACTACCAGTTGACTAGATTTAAGACTGACATATTTACCATTCTACCTTCGACGCCCACAGGCATATATATGAGCTGTCTGTCTAAGTCCTCCAAGAAGCAGATGCCAAGATAGGATTAGATGTGCAAGAGATTTATTAGAAGAAATGCCAGTGAGGGAACATGGAAAAGGAGCCATCAGACTATGATGCAGGCCTGCCGCCTGTGAAGGAGAATAAACTAGGGAGGGAGTAAGGAAGTGACTTCTTGAACTTGGGCACAGTTCTAAGAAAGTTCCAGCCAGTCCTATGGGCAGTCCTTGAGCCAAAGTCACCCTGCAGGAGGCCAGCATCTTACAGGTATGGGCCTGCTCATTATCCCTGCCACACTCAGGCATTGGCTGGGAGTGGCCGTAGGGAAGCACACCTCATGCAAATGTGGTGATAGATTTCAGAGCATGGTGGCAAGTCTGTGGATCAATTAAGGGAAATCTGAGACATACATGTTTATGGCCACCACAGGTTTCTGTTTGCACTGCACAGATCTACATCTCATCCTAAGTTGGAGGAGCACCTTCTTCATGGTCCCTACAGGCCTTCCTTTCTGAGGGAAAAGCTCAGAAAAGGGGTGTAAGATAAAGCACAACCCCTGGTGCTGTGTTTGATCTCAGGGCCCCAGCTGGAACTCATCCTCTTCCTCCTCCACATTTATTCTAAACTGCCCCTCACCTCAGCAGGACTCAATGGCTTACCTGGTGGTGTGACTCAAACCTTCACTCCAAGGGGTCTGGTCTCTTGTAATCATACCCTCTTCAGGCCGGGGTGGCAACACATTTCCATTAGCAGTTACTTTGGGGCAAGGAAGTACGAAGAAGACACAAGAATGAGCACCTGAGTTCCACCCATGTTTCTTCCTACCCTCGTTGTTTAAAGCACACTATTTTCTCCCAATGAAGGTCAATTATCCTTGCCCAGATGGTGAGCCCTCTCCTAAACTGCTTATTCCTAGGCATAAGGAATCCAAAGTGCAACCGCTGTCACTTACAGTTCCTGGTTGTGTCCTTTGGCAAGAATGTGCCCCATTTGGGGACAAGAACCTCCAACCCTGCAAAGCCCAGAGCTGCAGAAACTCCCCCAGTGGGTCATGGGTAGTAATGGTAAGTGAGGCCATTCCTACCTCCATACCCCGGATTCCCCAATTCATGTGGTCTTCCTATTGAGTGCACAGCACTACATAGAGGTCTCTGGTTTAACGCATGTACTGTATCTTGAAGGGGGACATCCCATGCTTTCAGAGTATTGACCTCAAGTTGGTGCATCTGCTGTGCCTTTGGGAGGCTGTTTCAGTATTCAGTGACGCTGGCTTCTTCTGGCTGGTGTGATAGTCATAGTCATGTCATAGGCCTATGCCATCCACTTCCCTCACTACAAAATAGTTGGATGCCTGTCTCTGCTAGCATGGCCACTCTTCCTGTGCCCCGTATGCCAGTTCTGAGGTGGCTACTGGCACTGATTGACGTCAACTGGCTGAATCATTTTGTCTACTTGGTTATTCAGTGCCTTTTCCATGGTGGATGCCTGCTAGTGGACGTTATCGTAAGAAACAAAACTCTTCACAGTTCATGCCCACTCCCATAAGTCCAAGTACATGTCTCTACCCCACACCCCTGTGTCCCAATCTTCCAGTCCTTTTTCTTCCAGGCCCCTGACCAGATAGCCAGGCCAATAACAACTGCCAGGTACCATAAGTGTTTTCACCTCGGGCCACTTCTTCCATGTATAAAGTAGATGACCGGATACACTGCTTGCAACTCTGCCCATTGGGAAGATTTTCCTCTCCTCTGTCTTTCAAGGCTACCCCATCAATTTTCAGCTTGCACCCACACATACCTAGCCACTTTTCCCATAAACAAAACTCAGGCTTTTTCTTCCTCCTTCAGCTGGTTGTATGGGAACTGCCATATGTCCATAGGTGTAAGATAGGAGAGGGACACTGGTGCATCTCTTTGAGAGCGGTCAAGATACAAGCTTTGGGCTGCTTGTTCATGCAATGTACTCACGATCTCTGGTCCTGCTCAGGCTTGATCTTGGATATATCATTTCCCTCTTATGATGAACTACCACTGGCCCATCCAATTTATGACTTAGAAGGTTCAACAGAACCCAAATAGTAATGGGCAATTCTATACCCAGGGTCCACAACCATCATCTCTACCAGGGCCCAGGGACACTCTAAGAGCTGTTTCTCAAAAGGTATCTAACCCCTGCTGGTTGGCATGGTCTTATTCCAGAATCCCAGGGGCTTGCATTGTGATTCCTCCAATGGGGCTTCGAAAAGTTCTATCATTCCCACCACATCTTTTCCCATCACTGACACTGACAAAGCCACAGGGCCTGCTCAGTCATACGGACCAAGCAGCAAGGCTGCTGCACCTGCTGCAGAGCCTTTCATGCTCTGAGCTCCACTCAGCGCTGGCAGTTACCTGTACACATGGGCCAATGTGTCGTCTGCCAAGCCCAATAAACCTACCCAGGTGCTGAGCTTCCTTAATCATGGGGTGCAAGATGCACCAATATGTTTTTTACTTAGGAGAAGGTATCCTGGCATGCTCCTGACCCTTGGACCCCCAACTGAAGTGGCAAGAGCCTGGGTGGTCCCAGGATACACTCTGGAGCTCCCACTTCCCTCGGCCTCTTTATCCTTCGTCTGACCAGAAGGACCAATGAGCAGTGTAGCTGGCACTGCAGCCGAGACCTGTTGCTGAATCCTTTCCTGCTAAGAGCAACTCAGAAATTTCCACTTCACTGAATGTTGTCGTTCTTTGACGTTGTTTTTGATAGACTTGTAAGAACCACTCTTAGGGGCAAGCAGCGTGTTTGCTGCATTCCCTGAGGTTCCTGTCAACGTGTAAAATCTTAGGTACCGAAAAAATTAAAGTCCAAACCCCTTATCAAGCACTCTCAAAATAGAGTCCAAGGTGTACTCCTCTAGCTCCTGTCTATATATATGCAAGCTAATTCTTGCAGCTCTTCTGGTGTATACTCGCTTTCCTTCTTAACCATTCCCAGCACATACCCATCCAGGTTACACTGGGACTGAACCTTGGTTATCAGACAGGGAGGAGGTGAGGGCAGCTGCAGAGGGGAGCACATGTGCCTTGTGAGGGAGAGGTCTCTGCAACATCTTTTAACATGATACAAGTGCTAAGTCTTAGCAGACCAGGGAAGGACAGAACACCTCTGAAGGCCTAAAGGATTTGGAAGGGGGTGGTGGTGCGGGGGCAGGAAAGAATCCTGCAGAGATAGTATACTCAGAGGCATCCATCTACAGGTCCTCTTCCCATTTTTCAGCATATCAGCTGTTCCCTGACCAGCACCTTGGTATATTTATCAAGATATATTTATCTTGATATATTATCTAAATATATCTTGATATATCAGATATATTTCTCTTGGCTGAACAGTTAAACATCTGGGGAATCTCTGCAATTCTGCTTGAGCTTCAGCCTGTTCAACTCTGTCTGCTCTCCCACACGAGAGGAGGTAAAGGCCTTTTTATAAGCTATCAAAGAGACCCTCTGGCTCTCACACTTAGTTAGCCATTAACTGCTTGATAGTGGCTCTGGATTTCTCATTATTCCTGTGCTGGCATTGGTACAGTTTATCAGTAATCAGCCAACTCTGCTGTCTTTGAGGACATTATTCTCTCCATAGCTTTCAAATGTCTATTCATCACATCTGCAACAGCATTCTCCTTTGCCAGGGCATTTAGGGGTCACCATCAATGAAGTCTTTTAACACTTGAGTCACCCACCACTGTAGGCTAGGGACTATCCATGCCCCACCTATCACCCAGGTTAATATCCTCTTTGCCTATTGGATGGTTAGTGGGTCAGTCCCAAATCAAAATCTTTTCTTGGATCATTCGTGGTATTACTTGTGTTTGTGTAGGTCATCTGAGAAGCAAGAGTTAAGATAGGGCTAGATATATAAGAGATTTATTGGGGCAAATGCTGGTGAGGAAAGATGGGGAGCTGGAGGAGACTGGGAGAACCATCAAGCCGATGCTGATGGAGCCCCTGTGAAGGAGAGAGGGAAGACGTCCGACTGCAGCACTGTTCTAAGGAAGTTGTTGCAAGGCCCACAGAGAGTCCTCAAGCTAAGATGCCCTTCAGAGGAGTCCTATGTCTTTCAGAAATGGGTCTGCCTTCAAATCCTTGCCATGACAGTCACTGGGAACAATCCAGGGGAAATGGATCTTGGCGTGAACACAGAGATGGAAGTCAGAGCACAGTAACTGCTGCTTTGGTTAATTATCCTGCCTGCAGTAGGAGATCTGGGAGGCGCATTTTCATGGCTGCCACACCATCACATAGGGAAAGACCGCTGTGATCTCAAAGATCTCTCTCATCTCAGCTACTGATGACATGTTGGTGCTTATTTGACTCAGACTGAGAGAGGGATAATTTTGATCCTTATACTCAAAATTGAGAGAGTAGGATTAACCTCATTGGAGTCTGAACTGACCATGAGTAATATACTTAAAAATAACACTAAAATATTTGTGAGTACTCTGAAGCTCAAAAGTCAAATTTCTACTGCAAGAAACAACTACTTTAAAACTTTAAAAAGTATTTCAATATACAAATATCTCACATATATGTTATATATATTTACATACTGAAAGAAAATATTCTTTCAATATTAAAAAATCTAAATTTATACAAAAAGGAAACATGGAGTGATTTTTGTATAATCTAAATATTTTTTTAATTTCCTATATAATATATTCAATATCAAACTCTGCTAGCATCTTTCTGTAATCATTTAAAAGTCTTTGATTTTACATAATCACAAAAGTTATACATATATTTTTAAATCAAATAGTACCTAAATGTATTACTTAGAAAGCTAAGGTCCTCCATAATCTCACTCCTGAGAGATAACTATTGTTAACAGTTCACTGAACAGTTTTCCAAATTTATTTACATGCATATATTAACATACACACATAATTCTAAAACAAAAAGGGAATTTTACTATACTTAATTACACTATTACCAAATTACCTTTTTAACATTGCATCTTTTACTCCTCATTGTTTTTTTAAGTAACTTTTCTTTCAAATTGAGATATACTACTTCTCATAACATAAAATTCACTATTTTAAAGCTCTACTTAAGTGGTTTAATTTATTCACTATGTTGCATAACCATCACCACTATCTAATTCCAGAATATTTTCACTCCCCCAAAAAAACCCTGGTTCCTATTAGCAGTTAATCCTAATTCCTCCCTTCTCACAGGGGCTGTCAGCTACTAATCTACTTTCTGTATTTATGGATTTGCTTACTCCAGACATTTCACATAAATGGAATCATACAATATATGGCCTTTTGTGTCTGGCATCTTTCACTTAACATAATGTTTTCCAGATTAATCCATGGTGCAGCATTTACCAGTACTTCATTCCTTTTTATGCCTGAATAATACTCCATTGTGTGGATATATCAGATTTGTTATCCATTTATCAGTTGATGAACATTTGAGTTGTTTCCACTCGGGGGCTATTATGAGTAATGCTGCTATGAACAATCATGTACAGGTTTTTACATGGGCATATGTTTTCAGTTCTCTTGGATATATACCTAGGAGTGGAATTTCTGGGTCATACAGTAATTCCGTGTTTAATTTTTTGAAGAACTGTTGTCCACAGTGACTACAAAATTTTAGATCCCTACCAGCAAGCAAATTAATTTTTATAACTAAAATATCCTAGGCATCTTTCTGCATATAAAGATTAATACCATTAGTTAAATAACTATTTACATTCCATTGTATGAAGGCATCAAAATTTATTTAACTAATCCTCTAATAATGAGCATTGCATTGTTCTCAGTTTCTTACAATTTCAACTAATGCTATATTAAACATATTTTATACATATTTTAACAAGTGAAGTTACTTAGTCAAAAGAGATGTATATTTTAATTATTTGATTGCGGTATAAGTGACACGATATATATTTCAAGTGTACAATTAAGTAAGTTTTGATTTTGTATACAACCATCAAACCTTCACTCAATCAAAATAATAAACATATCCATCACCTGCAAAATTTTCCTTCCCTCTCTCACACCAATCCTCACCCTTTCCCCTATCCTCAGGCAACCACTGACCTACTTACCATCAATATTTGCATTGTCTAGAATTTTATGTAAATGGAGTCGTACAATATACACTCTTTTTTGCCTGGCTTCTTTTATTCAGCATAATATAATTTTAAGATTCATCCAAATTGTTGTGTGTATCAATAGTTCATTTCTTTTATTGCTAAATAGTCTTCTATTGTATCAATATACTAAATTTTTTATTTATTAATCTATTGATGGACACTTGGGTTGTTTACAGCCTTCGACTATTAAAAATAAAGCTACTATAAAAACTTGTGTTCAAATATTGTTATGTACATTTGCTTTCATTTCTCTTTAGTAAATAACTAGGAATGGAATGGCTGGATCATACAGTAAGTATATGTTTAACTTTTTAAGAAACTGTCAAACTATTCCCCAAAGTGGTTGTTCCATTTTACATTCCCACCAGTAATCCTTCCACATCTTCATCAACACTTGGTTTTATCAGTTTTTTGTAATTCTCACCATTTTCCCTCTGTATATGGTATGGAACCAGTTGCATAAAAAGAGGGAAATATATATTCACATTTGCTTTCACATACAGAAATATTACTGAAAGGACATATGAGACACAATTAACAATTGCTGCCTTAGGGAAGCAGAACTATGTACTAGATTAGGAAGGAAACATTTTACTGTATACACTTACTTTTTTTCTGAAACCACACACTATCGATTCAAAAATAAATTAGAAAAAATAAATTAAAAAAAAATGAATATTCCAAAAGAACAAGTCACTTATTCAAACAAAATTTCTTTGTCCTTTTTTCCCATCTCACACTTTCTTTTTCTAATTTCACACACAGAAGTTACCGAAAAGTCCTTATCCATCCACGTTCAGGATCTTCAAAATTAGTTTCAGGCAAACTCAATTTATACAAGCTCTTCTCTCTCCCTCATTACTTCCCCTTCTTATGTCTACTTTTTCTCATTTCCAATAAAGCTTTCTTTTTTTCTGACACGATGCCACTAATCTCTCCATGGTCTCCAGTTTATTTGTTTGTTTTTCTACTTTGGCCATTATCCTCATGAACTAGGGCCAATAATAACTTAGGCTTTTTCCTCTTAGGAGGTGAGGGGAGAGAAGATTAGAAAAAATTATAATATAGTTTCTTTCCTCCTTTTCATATCTCCTTAGCATCATTATCCATTTTAATATATTGATTTAATAGAATATCTCCAGTACCTAAGGCAGAGCCTGGCACATACTTGCCACTAATTATTTATTGAGCTGAATGAATGAAATTAGTGAATGAATGATACACCTGCCTAGAGATAAGCTCATTTTTTTCTATGCAAACTTAAAACAAATGCTGCCACTCCCAAATTTTAGGAGTTCCACAGTGCCTGCGTCTGTCCTCAGAACTCCCCTAAAGGTGATTTGGAGATATTCCACTTTTGGCTAGAGAAACATGTTGTTATATGCTTGCCCACTATGGGGATATTTTTGTCTTGTTTTATTTTACTAGATCACCAGTTTATTATAAGAGGATATAACTCAAGAACAGTCAGATGGAAGAGATGCATATATATATAGGGCAAGGTATGGGGGAAATGGGGGCAGAGTTCCATGCTGTCTGGGTACATTGTTCTTCCTGTATTTCCATGTGTCCAGCAACCCAAACCTCATCCTTTTGTGGTTTTATGGAAATTTCATTACATAGGCATGATCGATTAAATCACTGGTGATTGAATTCAATCCTTAGCCCTGTCCCCTCCCTAGGGGAGGAGCTGAAAGTTCCAAATCAGAAAACTTGTGGTTGGTTCCCCTGGCAACCAGCTTCCATCCACAAGGCTTTTTAAGTCAGGGTATTAACATAAACTCTGGTGTGGTTAAAAGGGACTTGTTGTGAGCTCCTATTGAGCTCCTATTATGCTCTCATCACTTAGGAAATTCATTGGGTTTTAGTAGCTCTGTGCCAGGAACAGGACGAAGACCAACACTACTGGGGATATTTAATGAAATTGCAGAGATGGCTTGCTGTGCTTCATGTTTTCTCTGAATTCTCTAATCTTCCTATCTCCCATTACCATTGCAGGTCAAAGCAATTTGGCATGGTGTCTATGTACTCAACACCTCTCTCAAACCAGCTGGAAGGCTAGGGCTGCTAAATTGGAAAACGTCCTTGTCTCTCAGGACACTACTTCTGTAACTTCTTGATTTGTACGTCTCAAAGCAGAAGAATGAAAATTTTTTAATTTTCTGACAGTTCTCAAAGGAGACCAGAGTGAGAGGTTAAAAACACCAACACCTACCAAATGGATTTCATGAATGCTCTTTCCTCCATGCTAACAAAGAGTAGCTACTGGGTTTCCCCGAAAAGAAGACCAGGTCTTATGTTAATTTTTGCTCTAAAAGATGCATTAGGGCTTATGTTCAGGGGATGTCATCCTGAAAAATCATGCTAGGGCTTATTTTCCGGTTTGGTCTTATTTTCGGGGAAACATGGTACTAACAAAAGGTAAATCATAGTCTTTTGACATTCTGTTCTCTCACTGCTGCCCAATAAACAAAGGTCTCAATACTAAAACTCACTAATTATATTCTGAATCCCCCATATACCATGTTTTCCCGAAAATAAGACCTATCCGGACAATCAGCTCTAATGCATCTTTTGGAGCAAAAGTTAATATAAAACCCAGACTTATTTTATTATAATCTAAGACCAGGTCTTTATAATATAAAATATAAAATATAATATAATATAATATAATACAATATAATACCGAGTCTTATATTAATTTTTGCTCCAAAAGACGCATTAGAGCTGAATGTCTGGCTAGGTCTCATTTTCAGGGAAACACGGTAGTGAAAAAGCAAATATTTATCAGTGAAGAGCTTCACATTGTAAACCTGGTTTCTATTTAGCAGAAAATACACACACACACACACACACACACACACACACACCACTTAAGAAACTACTATATCATTTATCACATACCCACCATATTCTAGACACTATGGCATTTTCTTTCATAAGAGAGTTCCTTTAATGTATCTCTTCTTGTGTGTGTATTTATTCATTCATTGCACAACTGGAAACAGGAGAAAAAAAAAATCTAACAGGGATTTATCCCTCTTGACTTGCCTGGGTCCTTAACAATGAGGATAGAGAAAATGAAGGGTTAGTGTAATGCGGTTTGATTTTCTACAGATGGAGGGAGCATTGTTATTTAAATATAATTTCTTTCTTTATGTTGTACTTGCTGGTTTAAAAAGATGCTTTCATGGTTGAGCTAAAACTAGATATGCAGCATCAGTCATTTAAACTCTCACTTGTTAATTATACCGGAAAACATTGCACTCTGTGTATAGATTTGAAATCACTGGCCACATCACAACCTTGTGAAAGATGAGGTATAAACAGGAGCGTGTCTCACAACTGAATACCGCTAAATGCAACTATGTGGTTTTGCTATGTCAATACTTAAAGTAGCATGTAATCCTATGTGCAAATTTGTTGGGGTTTAAAGGGAAATAAAAGAGGATGGCTCACAAACATCACTACAATTTAATTTTACAATATTTTCATCCCTTATAAAAGAAACCCCATACCCATCAGCTGTCAATCCCTATCCCCCATCCTCACCCCACTTCCCAGCCCTAGGTAATCACTAATCTACTTTCCATCTTTATAGAGTTGCCTATTCTGGACATTTCATGTAAATGGAATCAAGCCTCATCCATCTTGTAGCATGAATCAGTACTTCATTTATAAAGAAGGCTTTTTTAATATCCAAAAATCAAATAAATTCTTTGTGAGGAAATGAATAAGGCATATTGTAGATAAACATGTAATTTAGTTATGTACCAGTATATCTTATTTTGACTGTGTCAGGTACGGACTTTTTACGTGTACGTTAAGTCCTGAAAATGATAATTAAAGAGAAAGACTAAAGCAAGTAGGACACGTTTTATACCTTAAATTTGGTAATGTTTCTCCACTTCTGACAATTCAGAAATATTATGGAAAGTTAATAGTTTCCATAATATTAACTTTCAAAGAAAAAAATCTGAAGGGCTAAAAATATTGGACACTTGAAAACTGATGAAGAGATTGGTTTTCTTTAACCAAATACCAAACAGAGGTCTGAAAACTCATTTTAGAGTTAGAATATTCAATTGCCTCATAAACAAAGCAAGGTCGTGGGTTTTCCATTGTGTAAAGGAATGTGAAAAATATCATGCCAACTGTCAGCTGCCCTTAGGGCACCAGGCAGCGATAATATCTTTCAGCAATTCATCCCTTACTCTTGTTAATTTTTCATAGGTCCCTTCATGGTTCTTTGCTCTTACCTTCCTTTGACTTTCAGTTGCCTTCTCTCCCTATCCTTGAGCTGCTCTCCTGTCAGCAAGTGTATCTTTCAGGGGAAAAGATCATAGGAGCAATCAGGCACCCAATGCCAAAGTGACTTCTTCTCCAGAAGACTAAAGTGACAGCAGCATCATGGTGGGCTTTGGCTGGGCTGTACACTAGGCCAACTCAGCCTTGATGAAGGCTTCAGCAAATCAGGAATGGAGAGAGAGAGAGAGAGACAGAGAGAGAGAGAGAGAGAGAAGCAAGCCATATGTTTAATATTACCATCCCTCTACTCTCTCTTTCCCTCCCTCCATCCCCTTCCTTTCTTTCTTCTCTGTCTCTCTCTCTCTCTCTCTCTCTCTCTCTCTCTCCCCCTGTCTCCCTGTCTCCCTGTCTCCCTGTCTCCTTGTCTCTCTCTCTTCCAGATTCTCTAGCCAGTCTAGACAGACATGCCAGAATAACAGACAACAACAATCCTCTTAGACTAAGATTGCAGTCCTGGGATGTTACAGGATTCTGTTGATTCTTATAGGCAAGCGTGGAGAGTGTCTAAAATATTTCACCCACCAATGTATCTTGAAATTACCCACTTCTAACTTGCTTCATGCTATTTCACAAGTCACGAATTTCACCAATAAAACAATCATTTTGACATTGACTCTGCTCAGTAGCAAAGTAACTATGGATCACGCCATAGGTTATCATAGAAACACATGTGTAGGATAGTCATCTCTGGTAATCTCTGATCAGAACACTAGGTTGCAGCTTAACCTAAGAAACAAACACATAATAGTCTATGCTGAATTATTTTAAAGCAAATTACAGACATCCTAACATGAGAATTACACCATAAACTCTTCCGCCCCTGGAGTCTCAGGTCCCCATGTGAGTCTCGTTTGTGAGCTTCTGTACTCCATGCACAGCCTGCAGGCTTTTCCATAGCGCTTTGACTGAGCAGTGTTCAGGGGCATTTTCCATATGGCTATGATGAAGGGCGGGATGAACAGCAACAAGATCAAGGAAAGTCAATCCTCCTTCCTCTTGCCCCTCACATTGAATCAGTTGTCGAATCCTGGCCATACTCCTGCCATAATTAAGTTCACATCTGTCCCTTCCATGCACTTTCATGGTCAGTAACCTGGGCCCATTGCCTCACATGGGGTTTTGCAAAAGCTCAAGGACTGCATCTAACCATGCTTTGCACACAGTGGGTGCTCAACAAATACATCAGGAAATAAATCACCTGAGTTATAAACCAGAAGCAAAATCAGAAAATATGTAACAGAGCTGGACGAACTGATCAGCCCTATGTCCTTCGATATATTTAAGGTACAGCACTGCAGATTTCAATGGAGAAATCAAACTTCTTACATAATAATCCAAATATACATGTAGGTGCACCTATTAAAGTTCACTGTTTAGAAAGTGTCTAATGACATTAATAAAAGGAGAAAGTTAGGTTGCTATTTGTTGCCATAAGACTATTTTTAATGGGGACATGGACAAAATGTGTCCAGTTGTTCAATAAATAATTACTGAGTGCCTACTATGTGTTAGGCACTGTTTAGAGAGCTAGGAAAGCAGTGATGAATAAAACAGGAAAATGTCTATGCTTTCCTGGAGCTTACATAGATTTACATCAAACTGTCAATACTTCTTCTGTTCTTTTATCTCTTTGATTATCACAAAATGGAAACTGTTGGAAACTTAGAACCACTTTTCCTAAATCATGTTAAAGCTTATAAGTGATGTGTAAACATAATTTGTGCTATGCAGATCGGCTCTCAAACCAATTTTTTAGGGGGTAGATCCTTTCCTTTCCTATTCTCTATTCTCAATCCTGAGCTACCATGATAACTCACTCACTCACTCATTCATTTTTTTTTTTTTTTAAATGTTCTGGGGATACAGCGGTGAACTGAGCACAGTTCTTGCCTCAGGAACGTATATTCTAGGGCAGACAGACAGACAAAAAACAAACAAGAATTTGTCACGTGATAAGAAATACTAGGAATGGAGGGAAAATACAGCAGAATGTCAAGAATAGGGAGTCCAGGGGGGTCGGACTAATCACAGGCCGTATGGAAGTTCTCTCTGATATGCTGTATTTACATAAAACTTGATGGAAGTGAGGAAATGAGCCACATGGGTATTAGAGGAAAGAGCATTCCTGGCAGAGGGAACAGCAAGTTCAAAGTCCTTGAGGCAGTATTGTCCCTCCGATGTTCAAGGTACAGTAGGAAAGCCAGTGTAGCTGGAACCGAGTTAAAAGGGGAGCAAATAATGATGAGATCAGAGAGTTGGTGGGGCACAGGGGACCAACCATGTAGTGGTGTGTGGGCCATCATAAGGACTGTTACTCTGAGTAAGATGAGAAGCTACCGGAGAATTTTAAGCCTGTGTCACGATTTGACTTACATGTTAATAGGATCAACTAGTCGACAAGAGGGCAAGACGGAAGCAAAGAAAACTGTTAGGAGCCTTTTGCAGTCACCCAGGCAAGAGATGACAGTGGCTTGGACCACAGTAGCGGTAGAGATGGTGAGAAATGGAAGGACTATAAATATGTCCTGGAAATGGAGCCAACAGAGTTTGGAAAATATATGAGATATAAGCGAAAAAGAGGACCCAAATGTCTTAAAGGTGAATCCCTTCCAAAAAAAGAGAAACTATATATCTAAAAATATAATGCAGTTTTATATATTATATATGTGAAATATAGCAACATAGTAACTTTGTATTTGGCACTCTAAACGCTTCTTGTGCATTATCTCATTTTTCTTCATGTATCTTTGTCAGGTAACCCAAGAATCTATGTCAATACTATATTATTCCAAGTATTAATATGTAGAACATCTATATCAATGGGTTGACTTGCCCAAATTTATTTTAGATACATTATTACTTATTCTCATTCTAAGCTTATTTGTTTTCTTTTCATACCCCATGCCCAACCGCATCAACATTATCATGCAAAAAATGTTATATATGCACATAGTAGGTAAATATTGTTTTTTGCAATCTCTTCAAAATGAAATGATTAAACAGTATGAAACAGTGATGGTAAAAGTGTTTTCTAAAGATGACTAGTAAGGAAAAAAGGTTATATAAATCCAAGGCATTTTGGACTATTATTATTAGGTTTTTAATATCAAGTCACATATATTTGTAGCATTTACAAGTTAAATTTTCACAAGCTCTTGTCTGGTATGTTTTACATATGCCTTTGAAGCTTGCCAACTTGGGTTCATACTCCAGTTCTGCTTCATGTTAGCTGTGTAATGGTGGTCATTTCCTCATCGTACAACAAAGATAATAATAGCACCTAGTTCATTAGGTTATTGGGGGTTAGACAACGTGCAGAAAAATGCTGGCACATCATAAACACTCAATAAATAGCACCTTCTATCACCATCACCATCACAACATCAGGCTAGCAAAGTCTGTAGATAAATCTTAAAATCTTAAATTGTTTCCACCCAATGCAAAAACAACCATTCATTGCAGTCAATTAAGAAAGAAAGAAAGAAAGAAAAGAAAGAAAACATCATTTGACCCAGTACAAAGCACCAGTTGTCTGATAGATTTTTTTCCCTACTGCCTTTCAGCAGATTCTTTCTGCCATTATAGTGGAATAGACAATGGAAAGGAAATTTGTTTGTTTGTTTGTTTGTTTGTTTGTTTGTTTTCCTTCCAGCCAGTGTTTTCACTCTTGGTGAAAACTGCTAGCAACAGCAACAGTCACTTAAAAAGCAAGGGATGGCTCTTATCTTCAGGGCAAGCCCTGCTTATTCTGGCCATTAGCAGCCCACTGATTAGACTGCAATGGAAACAGGTGAGTGTAGTGCTTAGCATTTACATTTGACGCATTTTCTCTCATCACTGAACAGTAGAAAATTGTTGCAGTGAAGCAAATTCATTCATTTAAAAAAACACAAACCCACAACATATTTCAAGCCTGCGTTTCTGCCTATTTTTACCTTGAAAGGATGATTTCAAACAAAATTCACTTCTTCTATGAGGATAAAGCAAACTTAATTTGTCCTTTTCCTTGTGTGTTCTATGGACTTATTAAAATCCAAGCTACCTCTTCCATCTTTCCTTTAAGTGTAAAGAATGCCACTCTTTGTGCATTGTATCTTAAAATCAATATTCGATGTTAGGGAGAGGAAATAGGAATCACTTGGAATGGTGATGACTTTAATCCCAAACATCAGCTTCTGAACCAGAAAACTTCCTAAATCTTCAAGCATGTGGGGGTAAGGGTGAGTGTCATTTCTTAAGAGGTCTCACCTGAGGTCTTTATTCCTCACATCTCTGCATATTTTGCCCAAAAGCAAAATCTCAGCTTGACAAATTTCTCACCTGGAAACTGTTCACTCACAGTATTTTCAAGATAAACTTGATTTTTTTTCACGACTGTATCCCTGACACATAGCACGTAAGTATTTGCTACATGAAAAAGAAAATAATAATGCTGAATGACTATTTTTCAAGAAAGATATGTACAATATAGGCATTTAGTCAAAGAGAATTCTGAGAGAAAAACCAATCCACTAGAGGTCTTGTATGTAGAGACAATACAATCTGGCGAATTCTTCTTCTTCTACTTGCTCAGAAGTGATGACTTATTAAAGACAAATGTAAGAGGAACAATTCGTACCTATGCTAAGCACTTGCTAAAATCAGAGATGACTCATCTTTTTTTACTAAGCCTAATTTTGGTTCTTTTAAATAAATCATAGGGAAAAGTTTAAAACTGCCAAAAGGTTCAAAGACCAGTAAAAAGATTTTTTAATACCTATTTATTCTCCAAGCAAAACAAAATTAAACAACATTCAGGTATAACCACACCAGTTTTAGCCTTCTGCTGATAGGAGTTCCTTTTTTCATGTTTAATCAAGATGTAACCCTCCCCACATTCTAACAAAAAGGCGAACACAGTGGTTCTTACCTGCAGTGGTTTCCTCCTGCTTCAAAGAGGGAAAGCATTCTGGTCCTTTTTAAAACTTCTGATGCGGGGTGGCCAGATGGCTCAGTTGGTTAGAGCGCGAGCTCTCAACAAGGTTGCCAGTTCAATTCCCGCGTGGGATGGTGGGCTGTGCCCCCTGCAACTAAGATTGCAAACTGCGACTGGACTTGGAGCTGCACTGCGCCCTCCACAACTAGATTGAAGGACGACGACCTGGGCCCAGAGAAACACACTGTTCCCCAATATAAGAAAAAACAAACAACAACAAAAACTTCAGATGCAACAAAGATGGGCAGTGATGACATCTAATCATGGTTCTCTTACCTCAGTTACAGAGTGTTCTAAGGGTGGGTTCCTCTCTATTTTTTAGTATGAATATTAGTGCTTATATTAGTTCTAATATTAATACAATGTCAATATTAGCATAATTTATATTAATGTTAGTGTTCTCCAACCAGAAATCCCATATTGGACTTGCCGTGAGTAAGAAGTAAATTATTATTTAGTCAAGCCATAGAGGTTTGAAGATTTAGCTCTTACAGAGCATTATTTCCTCTAACTAACATAGTAATTGGTACTAAAAATATAAATTATGAGCCATTACGGAGACCAGAGCCTCAAGAAGGAAGGACCATAGGTCCCTTAACAATTAAGTGGGAAGCCACTGACCCAGAACACCCAGTTGGGCCTCATGTAGCTAGAAATAAACTTCTATTGTGTTAAACCACTGAAAGGCATCAGTTAAACCACTGCATTCTAAAGCTGCTGCCATTACTTCCCCTGTGTAATCAAAGGTACTGTATTATCTCTAGTATCTTTTTAGCTGCATGGCTCTACCATTCTCCTGTTTCTCTTTGGAGGTCAGCTCTCTCCACTCCGTATAATTTTGGCTGGAATGTAGAGCTTCCCTGAAGTCAATTCCAGCCCTGACTGTCCATGACCATTCAGTTCAAGTGCCCATAATCATGTAACTGACTCAGAATCTCATGGTCACAATTCTAACTTTTCAAAAGCAAAAATCTGATTGGCCCCATCTAGTATCAGGTATCAACAACTTGTCCTACAAGCTGTGCTGGGGGCAGGTGTGTCACAATTGTGAGTTCCAGAGGCTGTGGGCAGAACATTATCTTGAAGAAAAAAAAAGCACTGTGGGTAGGAAAGCAATGATTGCCAACTTTATCACAGATACCATCTTTGCATCTCTTAACTAAGAGCTTTCCTCCCTGAATCCCTCATTAAAATCTATCCCTAAAAAGATCAAGGCCTAAAATGGGATATATGTTCCCTATTATGCGATCTAAGTTCTGATTTATTGAGTTAAGACCAATTGGATAAATGACACCAGGAAAAATTGATTCCTCCAGAGAAAACCCTCATTCTATTCACAGGGGTATGGCATTCCTCAACATCTAAAACACATTAACCAAATCAGGATTCAACATCAGTAACCCCAACATCACAAAAGAATTATGCATAGAGTGACAAGCAGGGCAGATGTTTTAACCATTATGAATTACTCTTAATTGCCTTTGATCACCAGTTTCTTCTATTGTCCTTAGTTAAGACTTGAAAAAAAGTTGTACTTAGACTATATTCATCCTTAATAAGAATTCTTGGCTGGGGCCATTATCATTTCTCCTGCACCTTCCATTGAAGGAAGTCAGAGGACTTGAAATAGCAGAATTCCTGAAATCACAATATCCAATATCCACACGGAAATTTCATGCACATGTAACAGGGAGTATGACTTCTGAACTCCCATGCAGTTAGCCATGAGAACAGGGTAAATCTTGTGTTACTTTGGGAAATCAAGTTGGTTCTTGACCTGAATGGACTTATTTTGGAGTTGTAAGGGGCTTTGGGGACATGTTTAAGTGGTCTGCTGCTGCCTCTGGTATTGAGCGCAGGACTGAGGCAAAGGAAAGAAAGAAAAAGGGTACATGTGGGAAAGAAAATTGGTCAGGAGGGAGGAGGAGAGGGACAATAGAGAAAACAGGAAAGATGGGATGAGAAAGCTTGCCTCCAACAAACCCTTAGGATTCTAAATAAGGCCACCAATGGTCTACCCAGATGAAACTGAGATGGTGTCTTTCTTTAGCTTTCTCTAAATTTCACCCGAGCCCCACCCCACCGCAGACAGACAGACAGACAGACACACACACACACACACACACACACACACACACTGTCATGCAGGGAGTCACGCAGGGTCTCTGGTCCTACTCCCCACATAAGAACGCAGGGTATGGTGAGGCCAAAAAGGAATACCCACAGAGCCATAAGTAGGGGAGTCATATCACTACAGTCTCACTGGTGGCTGGGTTGGAGACACAGGAGGCAGGAGCCACAGAATCCGCAATCCACACTCCGCTGCACTCCGCCATGCTAACTGCAATCTGCTCCTGCTCACTCAGCCACTGTCCTCTTGCTAGCCCCCATTTTTTGCTAGCGTAGCCATGGCAGTTATATAGGTGGCCAATAGCTTACAGCTGACGGCCAACTAGCCACAGCTGACGGTCATCTACTACCCAAGCCAGTACGTGAGGCCCAGAGCCTGGAAACTGCTCTCTGGTAGTCTGTCTGCACCACCACCCCCACCCCACACACACACACACTCACGCCAAGAGGCCATCTTACCATGTTCTAATATGTATTTACCATTAACAATTCACTTCAGTTTCTTTTACTGTATTTGCTCCAAGTGTTTTTTCTCAAAGTTTTAAAATGTTTTCAAAATTATTATTTAAAGGCTCAGAAGAGTGAGAACACTGCAAATCATAGTATCAAGGACTTGGAGTGGTTTGACTTGCCAGTGGGAAGCCAATAGTGTGTATACATCCATTAGTGTCTTTGATTTTGAGTCTTAGTCTAGTTTCCCTACTTAAGTAGGCTTTCCTTATACTAGAAGTACCTTTCCACAGTACTTACATTAGTGTTATAAACTGAATGTGTCCTCCCCTAATACACATGTTGAAGCTCTAATCTCCAATGTGATGGTATTTGGAAGTGAACCTTTTGGGAGAGAATTAAGTCATGAGGGTGGAGCCCTCTGAATGAGCTTCATGCCCTTATAAAAAGAGACGAAAGAGACATGATCTCTCTCTCCACCGTGTGAGGATTCAGCAAGAAGGTGGCCGCCTGCACACTAGGAAAAGGACTAGGAACTGAATTAGCCAGCACCTCGATCTTGGACCTCCCAGCCTCCAGAACTATGAAACATAAATGTGTGTTGTTTCAGCCTCCTAGTGTATGGTATTTTGTTATAGCAGCCCAAACTGACTAAGACAGGGGTGTCCAAACTTTTTTCAACGTTTTTCACCAAGGGCCATATGCAGTAAAATGCACAAACCGTCGGGCCACTCATTCGAGGTGAAGTATGTATTGCCTCACTTGGTTTATTTAAGTAAACTAAATATATTTTTGGAATTTGCTGCGGGCCAATTAAAAATGGATTGTGGGCCGGCCCGCAGGCCGCAGTTTAGACACCCCTGGACTAAGACAATTAAACTAAGAGGTATTCAGGGTGCAACAATATTGTGTCCACTCAATATGAATCTGGGAGAAATAGCTCCTTTGTGACTTGTGGATGTCCTATTTCTCTGCCCCAACAGTATTGCTTTAATAAATTAATTTCATATACTGGTTTTAATCCAGCCTTATTGTAATTGACTTGATCTCTCAAGAAACAGATTATGAAGAGGAAAATTTAGCTGAAATATTGTTTTCTTCAAAAAGGCTGAGGTAAATGGATAGGGTAATGGTTACACAATATCATGATGTACTTAATGCCCCTGGATTGTACACTTTAAAATAGTAAAATGGTAAATTTTATGTTATGTATATTTTACCACAATAAAAAAAGGATAAGTTTATATTAAAGATACACAGACAAGTCAAATACAGCAATGGAAAGAAAAGGCCATTGATTAATAAAATGTTATATTAGAGTACTTTGGTTCTCAAGTACAAGAAAGGAAACCCAAATTTGTTTTATACAAAAAAAAAAGACTATATTGGCTCATGTAACTTTAGAAGTCAAAGAATATATAAATATATATATAAATATATATTATATATATATACATACATATCATATATATATATATATGTATATATGCATACATATATATATATATATATTTCAGGCATGGCTGGATTCAAATATTCAATGTCATCATGACTCCTTTCTGTGTTGGCCGTGCTTTCCTCTATGTTATTTTCATTCTCTTGCAGGTTCTCCCCAAATGGTGGTAAATGTGGCTACGCACAGCTCCAAGCTTATATCCTATCACCTTAGCAACCACAGCAGAAAGAGAATGCCTCTTCAATAAAAATCCTGGAGCTAATTTCATGGCATGGCTTGAATGAAGGCCAATTCCTGAGCCAATTACCATGTCTGGGGAGATGGAATACTCTAATTACCCAATCCTGGAATGCAGTCACACCTTTAGAACACAGGGATAGAGTCAGCGCCACCTAAACCACCTGAACTGAGAGTGGGAGAAGGGTGACTCCCTGAGGAAATTAAATCCTGTTACCAAACGAAGGGATCATAGATTTTCATAGATGTCCAGTAAGGGTACAGAATGCAGACTCGAACATGTTGGCCAAGAAAATGAAAACCAATAGAAATATTTAGAGATTTAAAGGCAGACACAAAATTCCCTAACTTTATCTGATAATATTCCATTAGGATGGGTTGTTTGCTTGCTTACTTGCTAGTTTTTTTAACCCTTCATTCCTCTATAGCCACCTTGCTTTCTTTCTCCTTTCCTTTCCTTTTTGGCCAAGATTCTTGAAAGGCTTGAGATTTTAGTTTAGAATTGTTTTCTGAAATGATGAAAACACTACACATTTCCACTCCCTTCTCTTGCCCCAAAAGTTAACATAACCAGCTGCCAAATGCTACCAAAATTAGAACATTTAGTTTGTGCTATAAATTGAATCTGTGTCATTGGCCTCGTACTTCATCACCTCCTCAAATTGTTTCTATGGGTGAAAGAGGAAGTTGACTTTTACTGTCTACAATTAAATAATTATACCTTCTGTGTCTTCTTTTTAACTTTAAATAAATTTTTATTATACAATGGTTGTCACATGATTGGATATTCCTCTATTTTGTACATAATTATTCTTACTCTCCCCAGAAAGGCTGCTTCTCAACTTCTCATCAGATGACGGCAAACACTAAAATCCTCATTTTAATAGACTAGTGGTAAAATTCCCTCAGTAGTTTGAGTTAAATACAGTGCATTGGTACATGGCTCTTGTACCTTGTTATCAGGAATATACAAATGTCTTTTTATTCAAAATTACAAAATAATAAACTGTGACTACTACAACTTCTGCTGTAGTTAACAGAGAGGCCACTCCAGCAGCATCCAATAAAGCAGTTCTCACAACATCTGTGTCTTTTCTTGATGTTCAGTTGTTCATCTTAGAGAAGGGCTACCAAACCAAGAAGAGTAAGCATTAATTCGCAGTTTTGGAGTTCCTAAATGTGGCACTGATAATGCATAATGGCTAACAGGTTCCAGGCTCATTTGACTTTGTTCTTTGATTCTCACTGCACACACAGACACACACACACACACACACACACACTCACATACACACACACACACACACACACACACACACACACACCTTAATGTCTAACCCTGATCAGAAAGCGTACAGATGACCAAGAAGACAGTTGCACAACAGTAAGCACAGACACTAACCATGTAGTTAACAGAAATATAACTTGAATCCTCCCTATCACCCCAAATTACTCTATTTCCCTTCTCGAAATATAATCATGTGATTTAAGTACTGAGGAAAAGAAATAGCCCTATGTCCAGATAACATATCACTTTTGCCTCTATGTTAAACTGAGGATCTAGCCCTCAGTATTCCATTGGGCCAAAAAAATGGTCAGGAAGGGAAAGGCTCAGTCTTGAGAACCATGTTTAAAATACATAAATGCTATCGGGGATACATTCGTGAGGTACAGCACACAGGGCTTATCTTTTCTCGCTAATAATGTACTAACCCAAGGAAAAATTCACCTAGCTTCACTTTGGAAGTCAGAAAAACAGCAGAGAATTTCAGCATCACATTGAAATAAATAGAGACCAGAAATTGTTAGGGAGGGACAGTCATTTATGAGGCCACTGGAATAGGGAAGGAAAGTCCCAAATAAACTCATAGTCATTGGAAACCATTTTAAAAGGGAAAATCAGATTGAAATGAATAAAGGACAGGCAAAGGAGTTAATAGGAGGCAAGCAGGTATATTTGTGATTCAATCTAGGAGAGATGAAGAAAATTGAAGCTAAATAGATACTGTGCCTATTAGGGAAGAAATAATTGAAATGTGGTGAAAAGGGTTTCATAAAGCAAGAGGATTCTGCCCTGCTCTAGCATGAAACTAAAGCCCTGTCACTTAAATATTGGGAAGAGATGGGAGAAGCAGACTGGGGGAAATCGCTCCCTCAGTCAAACCAAATTGAATAGAATACATTAAGGCTGTTCAATGTTTTTCCATCTCAGGCTTATAAATTTCTCTGCATCTCTTATAATATTGTAGCAATTTGAAGCAAATCTGAAGTATTGGAGGTTGGTTCTAGGAAATGCCATGAACAGAATTTATGTTTCAGAGAAATCACCATGTCTTAGTTATCTTGTATCCCTACACCCAGGGGAATGGCAGGCACATAGCAGGTGCTCAATAAATGCTGAATAGTTGAATATTGTAACAGATGCAGTCCGAGCCTTGATCTTACCCGTTTGGTCAACCCTGACGTCACCAGCAGTTTTAGGTGTGATATCCCTTACTTCCTGAAGGTTTCCATTGTTTTCATCTCTGGACCTATGACAGTGACGTGGTTAAGATTGCCCGAGGCACTCACCTGGGCCCATAGTACTTGTGGTACCCCGCCCCCTCCCACAAACATACATTTCCCAGAGCCAGTGACCTAGGTCAAGAGTGGGGTGCCTAGCGTTCCTTTTTATTGGTGTCCAGAGCTTCCTAAAAGGGAACCTTCATGAGGGTGGTCTGGTTTCTTATCTGGTTGGTTTTCTAGTAGCTGTGTCATACAGCTGACAATATGGTCGTTCAGAATGGATGGCTTTAAAACGGGTGCCTCAGCAATCAAAAGCTTAATGTCAGGCACTTATGCTACAGCTTCCTAGTACATCTCAGTCTGAGGGTTTTCTCTGGCCACAGGAACTGTTCAGCCCGGGCCCAGCAGACCGGAAGTGCCACAGAAACAATCCTCAACTAAAGAGAGGCAGGAGGTGAGACAGTTCTGAGGTGTAGTCTATACAATCTCACAGAGGGTCCCTAGTGCATAGAGCCATTTTCACGTTTCCTTAGCTACTGATTAAGTCATCCCTCCATCACCTGTTCATTAAGGAATCTTTTATTGACTTCCCTCTCTTCCCTGTCTTATTTATTCACTCCTTCAACATGCTTCTTGGCATACCCTCTAAATAAACTACTTACACCCAAACCCTCTCTTAGGGTTGGTTTTGGTGGGGAGGGTTCAAAAATTAAATTGCTGATACGTAACCTATTAAGTCAAGTGACTTTCTCTTCTTATTTCCCTGACCTTATAATTCCTTTCACAGAGTCTATGACCCCTGGGCTGTAAAGTTATTAGTCAGGGAGAAACATGGCTTTGAACCCCATGAGACACATTTTGTTATTCATCAGAGTGAATAAAGACTGAATAATAATCACATTCTGTTGGTTATAAAGCTAAAGTCAGACATCCCTCTATTTAAAATTTTTGAGAAATCTGAACACCAAGCTGGTTGAACCAATCACTTACGAGTATAACTCATTTCCAAAAGACTTGTAGTAATACTCATATTAATATCTGATATAGATCCAGTCTATTTTCACCCATATCACTTACCGTCGCAGCAGCTCCATTTTTCTTATTTGTGAAATGGAGATAAAACCACGCTCGCCAGCTCCTTCACAAGGACATTGTGAGGATTGATGAGTTAATGCTGGGAAGCACGTTCTGCCTTAGATGAATGTTGCTATATAAATGCAAATTATTGCATTACAGCCAGGCTTACATGTACAAATGCAATGACTTTTAGATCCTAGATTCTTTCATAACGCTGAAAGTAATTCTAATTTGAACACAGCTTCCTTAATTTTTTGTCCAAGAGAAAAGGCAATCAGCATGAAGGGTAACCAGGAATGTTCGAGTTGCTCCTGATGCTTTTTCCCCAGACCTTCTCCCTGTCTCCTAATCGCTGCTAACCGGTTATGCGTATGCGTTCTCCTTAGCTACTGCTCAAGTCCTCCCTCCTTCACCGCGCATGTTACCAGGTGTTCCCATCACTCCTGGAGCCCTTTGAGGCTTCTTTAAACGAGCTGTCTGTTTCTATTAAAAGAGAATCATTTTCTACCTTATGTTTTCAATTCTTATAGAAACTCTCTTTCTTCAAAGTCACCCTTGAAGGCTGACCAGGTGGATTCTGGGCCTTGATCAAAGAGGAGAGAGGTCAAGTCGTTAACATTCCTTTGATCAGACTTTCCCTACTTAGACAAATGCCCATGATCTGCAGGACGACATCCACATTCCTTAGCTCGTCACTCTGCCTAGCCCACTCCTCATCTGACCACATGACTCTTCCCATCCCTCTCTGTCACTATCATCCTGCGCAAAGAGAAACCCCTTCTCTTATCCACCTTACAGTTCAGAAGACCTGGATTTAGTCCCTTCATGTCCCTACTACTCGTGTGAACTCGTATAAATTCTTTTCTAGATTACATTTTTTCACCTACATACCACACCTGTGATACAAAATTCAAATAGTACAAGAAGTTCAAAAGCAAGTCTCCCCCAATTACCCCCTACTCCTCACCCCAAGAGGCAATCACTGTTAGTGGTTTCTTATAAATCTTTCTGAATACAGTCTAGGCATATACAAATGCATATAGGTATAGCCACAAAATAAGTCGCTGGGGTTTTGATTGGGATGGCATCAAATCCATAGATCAAGTTGGGAAGAACTGATATCTTGACAATATTGAGACAATCTTCTTATCCATGGAATATTTCTCCATTTATTTACATCTTCTTTGATTTCTTTGATCACAGTTTTGTAGTTTTCCTCGTATAGGTCTTATATATAATTTGTTACATTTATACCTGAGTGTTTTATTTTTGGGGTGCTAATACAAATGGTTTTGTGTTTTAAATTTCAATTGTTCATTACTGATATAAAAGAACGCAACTGACTTTTATATATTAACCTTGTATTTTGCAGTCTTATTATAATAGCTTATTAGTTCCCAGAGTATTTTTTAAATGATTCTTTGGGATTTTCTACATAGACAATCATGCCACTTATAAATAAAGACAGTTTCATTTCTTCCTTCCCAATCTGTGTATGTTTTATCTCCTTTTCTTGTATTATTGCATTTCTAGGAGTTTCAGTGAGATGTTGAGTAAGAGTGGTAATAGGGGACATCATTGCCTCGTTTCTGATCTTATTAGGAAAGTATCTATTCTCACTGTATGAGTTTGCTAGGGCTGCCATAACAAAGTACCACAGACTGGGTGGCTCAAACAACAGAAATCTCACAATTCTGGAGGCTAGAAGTCTGAGATCAAAGTGTCAGAGGGTTGGTTTCTTCTGAAGTCTCGCTCTTTGGCTTATAGACGCCTGTTTTCTCCCTGTGTCTTCACATGGTACCTCTCTGCCCAGCCAGTCACCTTTCCCTGTTTATCTCCAAGTGGTAGCAACCAAGGTTATACCTTCCAGGCATAAATCACAAAATACTACTCTAGGAAAACAGAATGATCCCAGAGGAACAACAACAAAAGGTATGCAAACTGATATTTTTAGGGTTCTTAAAATCACCAGGGACCTTGCACAAATGCCCTACAGTGGTCAATTCAGTCTGTGCACAGAGGGCTTTAGTCAGCTTTTTAGTATTTCAATTAAATATGAGAGGACAATCAAGGGTCACCATACATTGGAAGAAAGCTAGTATCATGAAATACAGAGACCAGAAAAGCAATTCAGAGGAAACATAAAGAGCAGAAGAAAACTTTATAATATCCTCAGAGAAATCAGAGAAGATACTCCACCCATGAAACAATACCTAATTCCTGTAAAAATAAAATCAGAGAAAAAAAAGTGTTGGTTTACAAACTGGCCGCCTTACACAGAAGGCACCAAAGACAGACCAAAGAAAGAGGCAATCCACTCCATATTGGTGAGTGGTAGGTTTAATAAGCAAGGGAACGTATGAGACTTGTCTTGGGCCACTGCAAGACAAATAAATAGATCTCTGCCCCAACTCTCCAGAATCCTAAAGTTTATACAGAGGCTTTAATTGGGTTTAGTCACTTGTAGTGTCCAGATGGTCTCAACAGCACCTCACTCTCTCAAGACTGCATCCTTGGAACAGTTCCCACTGTGGGAATGGTGGGTAGAATGCACACTCCAAAGACAGAGGAGAAAGTGAGGGTCCTCTGATCGCCTGGGTCCAGCTTGCAGGTCAACTGGCGGTCGTGATACTCTTCCAACAGAAAAAGCATTTGGAAATTAAAAACACGAGAGATTATATTAAAACTTTCAGTAGAGAGGCTAGAAAATAAAGTTAGGAAACTCTCAAAACATCTAACAGAAAGGCAAAGCAATGGAATAGAGAAGAGTAAATCTGATGTACAGGAGTTTCACAAAGAGAAAACAAAGAAAATGTAAGGAGATTTTCAAAGAAAAAAATACAAGTTTAACTAAGTTTATATCTGAACTAAGTTTCAAGATTGAAACTGTCCTTTAAAATCCCAGGATAATGAATGAATGAACCCCTAACTGAGGTACAGACAGCATTGGGATATGTGAATGCTCTCAGACAATTGTCCTGTCTCTCATCACATTGGTTGTGTGACGCTTTTCTTTAGTTGATTCTGCAGGAAGGGCCCATGAGAAGAATGCCCCAAAAAACCTTTGAGTTTTTTTGTGTTAATAAGTTTGCCTGTGCCCTTCTATATGAGAAAGTCCATGTCCAGGGAGTGTGTGTAGTGGGGGGGTGGGGGTGGGCTCTGCCTTTCAATGTACAGATTCTCACTTATTTTGCCTCTTGCCCCTTTCTCCCATCCTACCTTCTGCCTGCTGTTTTGAAGTGTGGAACTTCTCTCACAAAATTTCTTCAGGTTATAAACCTCTGGTGTCCTACAGAGGATGGAGGAAAAGCTGTTGCCTCGCTATGAAACACGGGGAAAAGAAACTGGGATCTGTTTTATATAGAGATTTTCAACTGACCCTTGGTTTCCACCCGATCACTTACTCTTACCTTCCACTGCTTCTGGTGCCTCCGGTAACTGACCGTTTCTGACCTTTTACAGGAAATGGGCTTGTTCTTTTTTTGTCATCCTCCTACACAGGCACGTAAGATTTCTGCTTTGTCTGTTCTATTAAAGTTATCACTCCTCCCTGTCTTCCAAAACTTTGTTGACACCACCAGTCCATTTGTTGTCTCTTTTTCATTACCCAGGTGAATTCATACATTTCAAATTCATTTTCTGTCATTTTAGCGGGGCCTTGGGGGGAAGCAGCTATGTACAAATAAGTTCAATGAAAGTTTAGAAAGAAGTACTTTCTACTGCTTGAATAAAAGTATTGTGTTGCTTTCTATAACAACGTCTTCAGACACCCTGTGTCCTCTCTACAGAGGGCTCTCCCTCCTTCCTTTCCTCCAAGACACACTCATGTAATGTAGTAGATTCAACTGTGTCCCATAAAAGATATGCCCAAGCCAGTACCTGTGAATGTGACCTTATTTGGAAATAAGATATTTGCAGATGTAGTTAAGGAGGTGGGTGGAATAAACTTGGTGAAGGGCACCTGGGTTATAGTCTACCAAACTGGGATTCAGGCCCAGCTCTATATCCAACAGGGACGCTACATGGGGACAGAGAACCTGAGTAGACACATCAGACAGGCTGGCTATACCTGGAAGTGGTGAGCATGCATGAGCGTATCTGTTTGTTCGTTGGCTGTGAATATTATAGGCAGGTTGCGGCTCGGTGCTCACACAGACATCCAGCAGGGCTCCCTTCACCTTTGGTATATCAATTACAGATGCCACCCAACTTGTGATGAGGTTACGTCCTGATAAACCCATTGTAACTTGAAGATGTTGTTAGTCAAACATGCATCTAATACTAGACTGTAGAGTATTGGTTGTTTACCCTAAATCCAATCACTGATGTTCTTGTAAGAGAAAGGAGAGGAAGATTTGAGACACACAGACACAGGGAGAAGACTCAGAGGAAAAAAGTCCATATGAAGATGGAGGCAGAGATTTGAGCGATGCAGCCAACAAGCTAAGGGACTCCAGGAGCCACCCACAGCTGGAAGAGGCAATGAAGTATTCTCCCTTTGAGGTTTCAGAGGGAGTATGGCCCTGCCAACGTCTTGATTTTGGACTTCTGGTTTCCAGAACTGTATGAGAACAAATTTCTGTTGTTTGAAACCACCAAATTTGTGGCTATTTGTTGTGGCAGCTCTAGGAAACTAATACACCTAGATAATTTCAACTCACTCTGCAAATCTCTGCCTAAACATCACAGTAATATAGGTCCCCCAAATTAGATCCACTTATTATACAACCTCATCATACTCCTTTGTTAGTATTTTCCTTGGATAACTAAGGTATTTGTGTGCTTCTTTGTTTTATCTCTACCTCTCTTAAGAGGCAGACTGTATCAGTGTTGTCCCCTCTTGTGTCTTCAAGCCCTGACACAGTGCCTTAACATATAGTAGATGCTTCATTCATTCACTCATTCATCCATTCATTCTTCTGGAATGTCTTCATTTTTTTCAATTCTACCCAACCTTGATGGTACAGCTGCAAAGCATTTTCTTGTTATTCCAACTATATTACTGATTACCTAGACCTGTAATATTATAATTACTTCTGCATGTTACCATAATTTATTTCCCCAAAAATTTAGCTGGAGAAAACAAAAAAGGCTTTTAAAGGAAGTGGCCTTTAAGCTCCCTATCTGCCCCTCACTCCCCAGCATCTCTCATGGTGGGAGCAAATAATCATTTGTTGGTGGTAATGGCAACAGCTCCTTCAAGAGTTAACATGTATCGGGCACTGTGGTTAACTTATCTTCTCCTCTGCGTCATAATCAAGCCTTGGGAGGCTGTGAGAAGCAGAAGCAACATAATACTCCCAAGTGCATGTCTGGTAGGGGAAAACAATCAGTGGGCTTCTGTGTCTATAATTTTTAATTACAGTATTCCTGAGGCTGAAGCAGGGCATCCTCTAGCAGCTTCATTCTATACCTCTTTTTAACCTGTATATATCTCTATCTCTGAATCCAGAATATATTGTATATGTATGTGTTCATATTATGTAACTATATACTGGTGTGCTTTTCCCATTAATTTGTAAGCTCAGAGAGGACTGTGTCTTATGCATCACTGAATGTCTCTCCCTTAACAAAATGCTTGGCATATAATAGGTGTGCAACATATATTTGCTGAATAAATGAATGCCACTTAACTTTGCTCTGTTCCTGAAAGCTCTCATTCAGGATAATTTTGAAGGATTGAACATTTTTGGAAAGCTACGGTTATATGTGCAGCCATCTAGGGGCCCTGTAAACCAGGCCTTAAACTGGATGGTGCTCATTGATTCTCAGATCTATATCCACTGTTTTATTTGCCTTGTGTTTCTATAAATAGATATGGTGTGGAAATTTATACACGGTATAGCAAAAGATAGGAAGGGCTACACCCTTCCTTTATACCACTCAGATTAGAATGTGGACACATTAAACCTGATGGCAATTAAATAATGAAGAATACAAGCATGTGTCCAGAAGAAGCCTGCCAACACTGAGGAGTCACAAACCACACACACACACATACACACACACACACACACACACACACACACACGAGAAAATTCTCATCACCCCAATTCAATAGACCGCAGCAGAACTACTGTCTTGGCCCTGCTCTTGTGCATATGCCTGTGGTTTGCTCCCCTCCTTCACCCAGGGCTCTAGCTACCCAGGTAGTCAGGAAAGTCTCTTGGAATAGCTGACAGATATAGCACTATGCCTCTTTGATCAGCGTAATGGACATTTTGGGGGCTCCACCCAGATCCCTTCAGATTCTTTTAACCACTTCTAAGAGTCCTCCCCCCAGCTTCAGTTTTTTTTGTTTAACAGCCCACACCAGTGACTGTCCTCAGAGACTGCCCAAGTGCTACCAGAGCCAATTTGCCCCCACTTGCCAGAGGCAGATGTGTCTGGCAGTTTGCCTCTCCCTGGAGGGAAACTTAGCCAACGGCTGCCTTATGTGAGTGTAAGAAAGACCATCTCCCTTATCTCGAGAGGGTCTAACTTCAAGGGTAATTTACTCCAGAGGTCCCAACAGGGACATGTTAAAGTTGAGTTTTGCACACTTGCTTCCCATCCTGCTTCTCCATTTCTATAAGTTTCTCCTGGAAGCACCTCATCATAAAATCACTTGCTCACAAATCCTTGTCTCAGTGTCTGTTTTGGGGGACAGCCTAAGGCAGTTGGTTCTGAAAGGGGGTCCCAAGAAGCTGACTCTAAGCATGAGGTTCTAGAGTTGGGTCACTTGCCAGCCAGATGGCAACCAGGACTTCCTCAGTGGGAGTAAGTCAGGCTGTAGAACTGCAATCAATGACGTTCACCTGTGGTGAATCTGGATCGGACACAGAGGGAAGAAAGACGTGGCTTGTGTAATTTCTCTGTTTGAGAAGTAGGAAGGAAATGGTAATTATATGGACTGTGAAACTGGTTGTTTCTGCACATCACTAATGCTTTGAAAGAGACAGGCTCAGGCGTGAAAGTCAGAAGGCCTCCTCAGCACCACGGAAAGACACTTTGAATTCCAGAAACCAGAGGACATAGTATACTAAAGACCAGGCCAGGACCTAACTGTGTGAGTAGCAGAGAATAATTCAGAGAAGGCTGAATTTGCAGCCTTGTCCAGTCTTCTAGACCACAATCCGGGGTTGTTGGGGAAAGAGTACAAACCTGAGACTTGGAATGATTACATCTGGGTAGACTCACCTGAGAACCTTGAACCCTCTAGGTCAGCAGAAATGACCTCTATGCCCCTGGCTGGAGGACAGTGTCCCACCTGTCCCCTGAAGACCACATAAGACCTGAAGTGAGGCAAATACCTTGTGCTCCTCGAGACAATATTTGCCCTCCTCAAGTTTAGCAACCTCCTCCCCTCCTGGACACAATGAGGGACCAACAACAAGGGACAAGTCTCACTGTGGCTTGATTAGGGAAGTGCTGGCCTTGCCACGGAGAGAGAGAGAGAGAGGAAGAGAGAGAGAGAGAAAGAGAGAGGATTCACTGAAGTAACTTCGAGGCTTGGCTAACAAGTCTAGGAGTGGATCTTATGGGTGCTAGACCCAAGTTGGGGACAGTAATCTAATCTGGATAAGGGAGAGCTTGTTAATCTGAGGGCACTATGCTACCACTCAGGATTTAAAGTTTTGCTAATGAAACCAGACTTAATGTGTTGCTGAGATGGCTTTTAGAAGTTTGCGGAGGGAAATGACTCACGTTAAAAGAAGTAGAGATACCAGAAGCGCCTTGGCAGAGTGTTAAGAATGGTATTTAAAAGCTAGAGATAAGAACAAATAAATTATCCAATACTCAAGGACCCACTATGTTCCTTTTGAGGGCCCACAGGACACTCCTTTTACTTACAGGGTAAGGAATGTACTAATGAGGAGGGCACAGCACTAAGACACTCAGTTGTGGGGTCCTCCACTGCCCAAGGCCACTGGTTCCAGATGCTGTTATGGAACTGTTCTCCTTAATGACAATGGGGACGATAGGATTCCGGAATAGTAGAGGCCAATGGCAGATCTTAACCACCAGTGACAAGGTAAACTTAATTTCTGTAGTATTTTGCAAGGTTGGAATGGTTCATGGCTGGTCAGTTCTTTGGATCAAGCCACCAATGGAATGGGCTGCAGTGCAGAGCCAGGCAGGGGTGTTCTTGAAAGACAGTGGTGAGGGGAAATCCTCCTAGTGGACTGAGTTTCAGGCAGTACACCTGGTCATCCATTTGTGTGAAGAGAGAAATGATCTGGAGTAAGGATATCCCGGACTGTCGGGCAGACACTGTTGGGAGACAGGAAGTTAGGAGGAGAGACAGTGGGAGCAGTCCACCCCAGCAAGGAGGAATAGTATAATACCAACATTGGTTAGAATTGCTACTGCACAGTGATAATAAAAGATGAACTGATTTTTATTATTGTTTGCAAATTCTCTACAGACAACACACACCCTCTTGCCTGCACAAGAGTGGGCCATGGCTGCCACTGTCCCCCCTAGTTCACCATTGCTTATGGGCTGTGTGAATAATTCAGTTGCTTGGTCAGAGGTCTGGAAGGAGTAAGACTGGGATATGACAGCCCTGGGGGTATATAAGAGTGGACCTACGTGTGAGTATCTTTGTATCCCCTGTGAACGCCCCCCAGAGTGGATCCACTGCAGTAGAGGTATTAAACAGCTAAGGCTTTGCCCAAAATGTCAGACTTCTATCTCCAGCCACCTCATGCCTGAACAAAGATGGCCAAGATGGAGGTTATGTAGGGCCCAATGGTGCAGACTCCCTCTCACTAAGCTGATTTAGCTATTATTGCAGCTAAATGTCTGCTCTATTGCTAGCAAGGACTGACACTGAGCCCTCACCATAGTGCCTTTCCTCAAGAAGACCCCATAGTGGCAAGTAGATCACATTGAATCTCTTCCACCCTGGAAGGGGCAGTGATTGATCCAGACTGGGATCAACACATTTACTGAGTCTGACTTCCTTGACCACAGTATCTTGGGGTCCTGCATAACAAAGCCTCACTTTGCATAACAAAGGGAGCCTATTAAGAGCAAAGGAATTGTAGCAAAGGCCAACGGCCACAAGATCAATTGGTCATACTACAGAGGACGAGAATTGGTCCTACAGAGAATTGGTCGTACATCACCCAGGCCCAGGTTGCCTGACTGAGAGTTGGAGTGATCTTAAAAATGATTTTAAAGATGCAGCTATGGCATCAGCTCAGAATGACTCCCAATGAGTTCAGGCCTCTGTCTTTCAGGATGTTATACCTTCAACCAGTGGGCTTTCTAGGCTTCTGTGCGCTCCAAAAGTAGAACACAGAGGCCCAGAAACCAAGGAGTGGAAATAGAAGTGGCACTGCTCACTGTCATTCTTAGTTACTCAGTTGGAGAATTTATCCTTCTTGTCTCCATAAGTATCGGTTCTGTGAGTCTATATACCCTGGTTGCCAGAGGGGAAATGTTTCCATCATGGAACGTCTTACAAGTCCAACAAATTTAAAGCTATAGCTGCCACATGGTCATTTAAGGTTTTTCTTGACAGTAGAATAAAAAACAAAGAAAAGGTACCACATTGACAGAGGCAACAGACCCTGTTCATCACGAGGAGCTAGAGCTGATGCTATAGAATGGGGCAAGAGGAATCTCTCTGGAACAGAGAGGATCCACTGGGGCAAGTCCTGGGCTTGCATGCCCAGTTTTAACTCTAAATGGGCAATTGCAGAAAAAAATGGCCTAATAAGGGTCTGATAACCAGACTCCTCAAGGGCTCAGACTTCTCAAGGAGCTCAGACTCCTCAAGGACAAGGGTCTAGGTCACCTCATAAGGTAGTCCATCGACACCAGAATAAATTCTTGCTAATGAGAGAAACTAAATTGGGTAGAAAAGGGGAATAATGAATATCACTTATGACCTCAAGACTGACTGCAGTAATGGGGACTTTAACCGATCTCACCAATACTCCTTTGGTAAGTTTACCCCCGAGAAATGTGGTCAACCACCATTTTGAAGTAACCTGACAGAACAGAGTAAACTTAAAGTGAGACTCAAGTAGATCTCAGTGTTAGAATGAGTGGACAGAAGTGACCACTGTTGGCACTAAACTGGGATCCCTTACAATTCCTTAATTCTTTCTGTGAGCCCTCCCTTATTTTCCATGCTCTTTTGTTTTTAATGGCTTGTTCATGCAACTTTCTTCATACAACTGCCTGACAGCTACTGGGGCCTCTGCCCATACTTGCTGAGAGCTCAAAATAACTTGGAGTTTACATCCCCTGGAGACATCCTTTAACAAATGACCAACTAATGAGAGAACATGCAAGTCAAGCTTCCTTGCGTCAAGTTTCCACAGACTCTGATAAAATTTACCCTCCAGAGCTCCTCGTGTGATCAGGCTAGTAATATATCTGAGGTAGGCAGAATTCTAAGATGGCTGCCAATGACCCTCACCCTTGTATAATCACCTCCCTTTGAGTGTATCACAGGACCTGTGAATATGATGGATATTCCTCCTGTGATTATGTTGCATTATATGACAAAGGTGAAAGGATTCTGCAGTTGTAATTAAGATTCCTAGGGAGATCCAAGATGTTGGAGTAGATAAATGCTGTGCCTGCTTCCTTCCATGAACAAATTAAAATTACAACTGAATTATAGAATAATCAACCTGGAGAACTATCTGAAGTCTGGCTGAACAGGAGTTTTATAACTAGAGATATAAAGAAGAAGTTGTATTGAGACTGGTAGGAGGGCCAGAGACACAGAACTGGCTAACCCCAAACCTCTGTGTGGTGGTGGAGAACTGAGAGGGATTTCTTAGCCATGGAGGTTCTCCCAAGAGGAGTGAGGGACCCCAGCCCCACACTGGCATCCTTAGCCCAGTGTACTAGTGCCGGGAATAGGAGTCCCCACAACATCTGGCCGTGAAAAACAGTGGGAATACTGACCATCCGGGTGGGATGGAACATGGCAGAAAACTGAGAGGTACTCTTAAAGGGCCTGCATTCAGACTCTCTCACTCTCAGGCACTCACCTTGAGCTCCAGCGGAGGGACAGTAACTCGAGGGGTGTCAGAGACATACAGGGGGCAGACTGAGTTGTGTGGCTTTGAGACGAGGGCTGAAGGACAGTCAGCATTTTCCCTGTGAGTGGTCCTACTCTCGTGCAGCCAATAGGCTGGTGCCATCTTTCCTGTGTTGGGCATTCCCCCTATGCTTACAGTCAAATCTGAATCTAATTGGTCTGGTGAGCTCCTCAGATCTGCCCTGCTGACTCACTGGGGTCCTGTCCCACCCAACTCCCCCAATGCTGGAGGCACGTTCTCTAAGAGCAGCCAGTCCTGCATGCATTACACTCTTTCTTAGAAAGCTATCAGAGTCCAACAGACCCAAGGTGGGTGGTTACTAGCCCGGTGTGCTCCGAGACTTTTGCTGAGTAGCTTCAGGCTTAGCATTGGCACCAAACCAGAATTTATGTTAACCTGGTAACCACAACTCTTCCCACGCCAGTGACTTCCTGAGACCTTGTGTCACCCAACTTGCATACTGCACAAGGTGTTATCAGTGGTTGAACTTTAAGGAAGCTGGCAGGTGGAAGCAGGCTTTGGGGTGTCCTGGCATTTTAGCAGGGCTACCCCAGACGTGGTACTTGAGGCAGACATACTTGGTTTGCAGTGTGGCCTCTCCCATGTGCCTCTAGGGATAGTACAGGCAGCAAACACCTGTAAATCACATTGTACCCCTTACCAGGTAATTTCTGGATGGTCACAGGCAGTGGGTGACCTGGGTCTGCACTGGAGAGCGTCAGAAGAGGCCCCAGAACCAACAAACTTGGAGGTTGGCTTCAGACCACAGCAGAGCACTGTCCAATTAGCCCCACAAGCAGCACACTCTAAGGGCCATCTCAACAGGCACCAGAGCCCACTGGAGCACATCCCACTCAGTGGGGTAAGCCACCACACAGCAGCCTGTAAACTGTGGACATGGCCAAAACCCACAGCCAATTAGACTTAGAGTCAATCCCACCCACTGACGTGCCAATAGTAACCAAGGCTCACCTATAACAGGAGGGCACACACAACCCACACAAGGGACACTCCTGCAGCACATGATGCAGGTGACCAGAAAGATTGGGCCCCACAGGGCACCTACTACACAAGGCCACCTGATGAAGACTGGGGGATGTAGTAGATCTACCTAATACATAGAAACAAACAGCGAGACAGCCAAAATGAGGAAATAAAGAAATACAACCCAAATAAAAGACCAGCAGAAAACTCCAGAAAAAAGAAATAAACAAAATGGAGGCAAGCAACCCACCAGATAGAGTCCAAAAATGCTTATAAGAATGCTCGAGGAGCTTAGTGAGAACTTCAACAAAGAGATAGGAAGCATAAAAAGTACATAGAAACCACAAAAAATGTACCAGTCAGAAGTGAAGAATACAACAACTGAAATGAAGAATGTACTAGAAGAAATCACCAGCAGACTAGATGAAGCAGAGGGTCGAATCAGCAATTTGCAAGACAAGGTAGCAGAAAACACCCAACCAGAACAGCAAAAAGAAAAAAGAATCCAAAAAAATGAGGATAGTTTAAGAGATCTCTGGGACAACATCAAGCATAACAACATTCACACCATAGGGGTATCAGAAGGAGAAGAGAGAAAGCAAGGAATTGTGAACTTATTTGAAGAAATATTAACTGAAAACTTTCCTAACCTGGTGAAGAAAATAGACATATGACTCCAGGAAGTGCAGAGTCTCAAACAACATCAAACAGGCCCATACCAAGACAAATTATAATTAGAATATGGGCAACTGGATGGCTCAGTTGGTTAGAGTGCAAGCTCTTAACAACAAGGTTGCTGGTTCGATTCCCACGTGGACCAGTGAGCTGTGCTCTCCACAACTAGATTGAAAACAACAACTTGACATGGAGCTGATGGGGTCATCTCCTGGACAAACACACTGTTCCCCAATATTCCCCAATAAAATAATAATAATAATAATAATAATAATAATAATAATAATAATTAGAATGGCAAAGGTTAATGACAAAGAGAGAATCTTAAAAGCATCAAGAGAAAGGCAACTATAAGGGAGTTCCCATAAGATTGTCAGCTAATTTCTCAACCGACACTTTGCAGGCCAGAAGGGATTGGCATAAAATACTCAACGTGATGAAAAGTAAGGACTTGCAACCAAGATTACTCTACCCAGCAAAGCCATCATTTAGAATCGAAGGACAGATAACGAGCTTCCCAAACAAGAAAAAGCTAAAGGAGTTCATCATCACCAAATCAGTATTACAAGCAATGTTAGAGGGACTTCTTTAAGATGAAAAAAAATCAAAATTATGAATAATAAAATGGCAATAGCTACATATCTTTCAACAATTACTTTCAATGTAAATGGATTAAATGCTCCAATCCAAAGACATAGGAAGGCTGAATGGATAAGAAAATAAAATAGTCGCATATGCTGCCTACAAGAGATTCACTTCAGATTGAAAGACACACACAGATGGGAAGTAAAGGAATGGAAAAAGATATTTCATGAAAATGGAAATTTAAAAAAAAACCTTGGGTAGCAATACTTATACCAGGCAAAATAGACATTAAAACAAAGGCTATAACAAGAGACAAAGAACCCAGTAAGTCCACTTCAGGATATTTATCTGAAGAAACCCAAACACTACTTTGAGGGGACATGTGCATCCATATGTTCATTATATCATTGTTTACAATGGCCAAGATGTGGAGGCAGCCTGGATGTCCACTAGTGGAAGAACGGGTAAAGAGTAGGTGGTACATATATACAATGGAATATTGCTTAGTCGGGAAAGGGAATGGGTTTTTGTCACCTGCAGTGGCATGGATGGGCCTGGAGGGAATTGTGCCGAGTGGAGTGTCAGACAGAGAAAGGCAGATGCAACGAGATTTTGCTTATATGTGGAACCTACAGAACAAAATAAACAAAACAAAAACAAACCCATATTAGGTTGGTGCAAAAGTAATTGCGGTTTGCAATTATTTTCAACCTTTTAAACCTCAATTACTTTTGTACTAACCTAATAGATACAGAAAACATTTTGATGGTTCCCAGATGGGAGGGGGGTTGGAGATAAGTGAAAAAGGGAAACGGATTAAGAAGTACAAATTGGTTGTAACACAGTAATGATAGTGATGTAGTGTGTAGCATAAGGAATATTGTCAATAATATTTTAATAACTACATATGGTGTCATATTAATACCAGAATTGTTGGGGTGATAAAGAGAAGGTTGGGGGGCAGGGTGTAAAAGGTGAAGGGAGTAAGAAACTAACAAACTGCTAGTTACAAAATAGTCATGGGGATGTAAAGTAAAGGATAGGGAACATAGTAATATGGTAATAACTACGAGGGCTGTCAATTAAGTTTGTGAACATGTTGCAATGATGTTACTAACCTTTTTTAAAATCAGAGGAATTACTCATTATGAATTTGTACCAACTGGAGAAACAGTTAACCAAGTTTACTATTTGGCAGTGCTGAAAAGGCTGCATGAAAATGTTAGATGACCTGAACTTTTCACCAACAATTCATGGCTCTTGCATCACAATGTGCCAGCTCACATGACACTATCTGTGAGGGAGTTTTTAGCCAGTAAACAAATAACTGTATTGCAACACCCTCCCTACTCACCTGATCTGCTCCCCAATGACTTCTTTCTTTACCCAAAGATAAAGGAAATACTGAAAGGAAGACATTTTGATGACATTCAGTACACCAAGAGTAATATGATGACAGCTTTGATGGCCATTCCAGAAAGAGTTTCAAAATTGCTTTGAAGGGTGGACTAGGCACTGGCATCAGTGCATAGCTTCCCAAGGGGAGTACTTCGAAGGTGACTATAGTGATATTCAGCAATGAGATATGTATTACTTTTTCTAGGATGAGTTTGTGAACTTAATTGTCTGACCTCTTATGTATCGTGCCAGGTGAGTACTAGTCAGGTGGATCATTTCTTAACTTATAGAAATGTCTAATCATTATGCTATACACCTAAAGTTAATATAATATTGAATATCAACTGTAATTGGAAAATTAAAAAGAGGGGAAAGGTGAAGGGGAATAAGAGGATCAAATCTCCAGATATAAAACAAGCAAGTCATGTGGATGTATTATACAGCATGGGAATTATAATCAATAATATTGTGATAGCGTGGTAAGGTGTCAGACGTTTGCTGGATTTATCATGGTGATCACTTCTTTAGGTATATAGATGTTGAATAACTATGGTGTACACCTGAAACTAATATAATGCTGTATATTAAGTATATTTCAATAAAAAATATTTTTTTATATATTTACAGTGATGTTTTTTATTTTATCACCCTTTTTTTTTTTTTTTAAGATTTTATTGGGGAAGGAGAATGGAACTTTATTGGGGAACAGTGTGCACTTCCAGGCCCTTTTTTCCCCAAGTCAAGTTGTTGTCCTTTCAATGCTAGCTGTGGGGGGCACCATCCAGCCTCAAGTTGTTGTCCTTTCAGTCTTAGTTGTGGAGGGCGCAGCTCAGCTCCAGGTCCAGTTGCTGTTTTCTAGTTGCAGGGGACAGAGCCCACCATCCCTTGTGGGACTCGAGGGATCAAACCGGCAACCTGTGGTTGAGAGCCCACCGGCCCATGTGGGAACCGAACCGGCTGCCTTCGAGGTTAGGAGCATGGAGCTCCAACCGCCTGAGCCACCAGGCCAGCCAATAAAAAATATTTTTAAAAATCCATAATCAATTGACTTTGAATGAATAAAAAAGATTACCTGAGGCGGGCCTGACCTAATCAGGTAAGCCTTTTAAAGAGAGTTTAGGCCTTTCCTGAGAAAGGGAGCCCAGTGAGGAAGTGACTGTAGTGGTCCATGTGGGAGGTGATGGCAGCTGGACCCTGGAGAAGGGGTTGCAGATAGACTTTGGAGTCAGAGCTGACCAGCTTACTGATGGCTTAGGTAGGAATTCTCTCAAGCATCCCTCATAGATCTTCAGACAACTCCAATTCAACTAATACTTAAGTGACAGAGAATTCATTTTTGAACAGCTTGAATTGACAGAACCTTCTGTTCTGTGGTGAGCTAAGTCAGCCTCATTTGACTCTGCCATTTGGTCCCAGCACCAATGTAGTGTAAGAACCTGACAGTTGGTCTTTTTTATTGCAAATGAAAGTACTTGACATTAAGTTTCTGATTGCTCATCAGAGAAATGCAAATAAAAACCACAATGAGATATCACCTCACCCCAGTTAGAATGGCTATCATCAACAAGACAAATAGTAACAAGTGTTGGAGAGGCTGTGGAGAAAAAGGAACCCTCATACACTGTTGGTGGGAACGCAGACTCATGCAGCCACTATGGGAGGCAGTGTGGAGGTTCCTCAAAACATTACGAATAAAATTACCATGTGACCCAGCAATCCCTCTCCTGGGCATCTACCCAAAAAATCTGAAAACATTTATCCATAAAGACAAGTGTGATCCAATGTTCATTGCAGCTTTATTTACGGTGGCCAAGACATGGAACCAACCAAAATGTCCTTCGATAGATGAATGGATAAAGAAATTGTGGTATATATACACAATGGAATACTATTCGGCGTTAAGAAAAGATGAAATAGGACCATTTGTGACAACATGGATGCATCTTGAGATTATTATGCTAAGTGAAATAAGTCAGACAGAAAAAGCAGAGAACCATATGATTTCACTGATATGTGGTATATAAACCAAAAACAGCAAAAGAACAAGACAAACAAATGAGAAACAAAAACTCATAGACACAGACAATAGTTTAGTGATTACCAGAGGGTGGGAGGAGGAGAGTGGTAGATGAGGGTAAAGGGGATCAAATATATGGTGATGGAAGGAGAACTGACTCTGGGTGGTGAACACACAATGGGATTTATCGATGATGTAATACAGAATTGTTCACCTGAAATCTATGTAACTTTACTGACAATTGTCACCCCAATAAACTTTTAAAAAGCAAAAAAAAAAGTTTCTGATTGCTGAGGGAACCACTTCAAAGCATCCACGTCAAAGACTGCTAGCTCAAATAAACACATTGCCAACTATGTGACTAGATAAAGAGCCAGGCCACCCCACACAGAAGTTTCTTCTTTTTTAGAGATCTCTGGTTGTCTTAGATGACTGCTTATTTTCCTCTTCCCACTCTTATGTTTTAAACACACCAATAAAGAGTGAACCCAGGAGAGCCTAGGCACCTACCCTCGAGCTAGTGCCATATACCCTCCAGTACCTGAGTGATAAACTTTCCAAAGTACTGATGGTTGTTGCTGAGGTGCATCTTGCAATCATCATAACCACAAAGGCTGGTCCAGCCAGGATGTCTGTGGAGGCTCACCTTGGCCCAGGTGAGTGCTTAGGGTATTTTGAACTGATCGGGTGAGGCCGGCACAGAATACCCAGTCTCTGAAAATGGCCCCCGGGAAGGCAGCCTTCTCTTGACTTGCCAAATGTCAGCCCTGCCCATTTTTCAATCTCATGAAAACCTAGTTTGGCAAGAAATAAGAAGCTCTCCCCAATAGTGAGTAGGGGTATAGACATAGAGATGCTCCTGACTTACAATGGTGCAAAAACAATATTCATTCAGTAGAAACCATACTTTGAATTTTGAATTTTCGTCTTTCCCAGGCTAGCAATATAGGGTATGATACTCTCTCATGATGCTAGACAGTGGCAGAGCTACAGCTCCCAGTCAGTTACATGGTCACAAGGGTAAACAACCAATACTCTACAGTCTAGCATTAAATGCATTTTCGACTAACAGCATATTCAAGTTACAATGGGTTTATCAGGACGTAACCTCATCACAAGTTGGGTGGCATCTGTAATTGATATACCAAAGGTGAAGGGAGCCCTGCTGGATGTCTGTGTGAGCACCGAGCCGCAACCTGCCTATAATATTCACACCCAACGAACAAACAGATACGCTCATGCATGCTCACCACTTCCAGGTATAGCCAGCTTGTCTGATATGTCTACTCAGGTTCTCTGCCCCCATGTAGCGTCCCTGTTGGATATAGAGCTGGGCCCTGAATCCCAGTTTGGTAGACTATAACCCAGGTGCCTTTCACCAAGTTTATTCCACCCACATCGCTCCGGGACTTTTGGTATTCCTTGCAATGACCCCACATGAGTTCTCCCTGACTTAGGGTCCTGGAAACCCACCTGATGCTGAGAATTACTGCCGTCCAGAAATCCTGCACACAGTGTTGTGCCCACTGCACTCAGAATCAAGTTTCCCTTCCTGGAGAGTCCTGCTGACCTAGAGTCATCTGAAGATTGCCACATGCCCATGGACTTGTTGATATGATGTACATATTTGTTTTCCAGGAGAAGCCACTGCCCCTGCTGGTTTCTCCCCAGCATTGCCACTTTCTGGCCCTGGCTTCCTGATCCCGCTGGTTAGAATGTTCCAGCATGTTATACAGCTCGGAGCGTGAATTGTGACATATGACTGAAAGAATGTTAGAACTCGGAGGAATCTTAAAGGTCTTCTTGTCCAGTGCTTCTTTAACTTTTCTCTGAATCACACCTCGGAGGGTAAAACACAAATAGCAATGGATACCTTCTCTTTATAGGCAAGAAAACAAACGTAGAGGCTACATGCTTTGCTAAAGGTCTTACAACAAATTATGATTAAGAAATATAATCACATAGTAAAACATATAGTATAGCATTTTATTTATCATTAAGAATCACATTCATTTGGATTTTTTTTTCTGTTAACTTGGATTTATTGCCAACCTATAAGAATTGTGAAGATTAGCGTGTGCACAATTAAAATTAACATAAAAAACATTACTGATCTATATCAGGGATCATGCTAGGTATGGAAAAATAATATTTAAGGCAATTTTTAAAAATAATTTGTTCCATCTCTGCTGAGATAAATTTGACATAGCACTGTGTAAGCTTAAAGCGTACACCGTGATGACTTGATACATGTATGTACCGGGAAATGTTTACCACAATAAGTTTAATACATCTTTTTTTACCTTCCATAATTACCATTTTGTTGTTGTTGTTATGGTGATATAAGACAGAATTCTTATGAGGTTTACAAAACATGAGTTTAACAATTCTGCTTGAATAGAAATGGTAACCTTGATAGGTTGATAAGAAGGGTCACCGTTTTTTCAAATGGATTCAGATGAATAAAGTTAATATAGAGAGTATAAAGAAGATAATGTATGAAAACTTTAATTATGTATGAAAACTTTAAAGTTAATATAAAGAGTATAAAGAAGAACGTATGAAAACTAAGGTAGTTTGGCAATTTGGTTCTAAATCAAAGTGTATTTTTCTTAACTAGTCTTTTCAAAAAACAAAATCACATTGTGCTACATTTTCCTCAGTTTTTTTATCTAAAGAGCAGAAGACTACATTTTAATAAAAGCTTAGTAATACAAAAATGATAAGAAATGATTGAGAGAGTACAAGATTGAGAACAAAAGATAGAGATGTGACTGGAAGGTTGAATAGAATTCTTTCCCAACAGGGGACCTTGATTGAATAAAAAGAGTATTAAAGAAAGATTCTAGGGCATTATATCGGTCTGTCTGGCTGCCATAACAGAATACCACAGACCTTAACAACAGATATTTATTTTTCACAGTTCTGGAGACCAAAAGTCCAAGATCAAGGTTTCACTCCTTAAATATATCATGAACAAAAGAGAGAGATAGATGAAATGAGAACTGCAGAATGCTGATAATTGTTAAAGCTGGATAATGGAAGTTCATTATTCTCTTTATTTTGGGGTTACAAACATTCTTCAATGTGAGTACAAAAAGATCTGACTTGTTTTTCATGATCATAAGAGTATTACAAAAATTAATGTATTATACTTTTCTATACCCCTACTAATAGGTGTTTAGTTTTTATCCCTTTTTTCCTCTTACAAATTACACTGTGATTATTCATTTACTCATTCATTAAATCAAAAATATTTATTGAGGGCTTCCAGTATGTTAGGCTCTGGGGTTTTCATTTATATTTTTCTATGTGTCTATAGGAATATTCTAGTCTTTTCTCAATGAAGTGGGAACTGCACTAACATTCAGTTTATATTTTGGTGCAGCAGTAAGGTCCAGTTATCATTAGAAATACCATATAATCCAGCAATCCCTCTTCTGGGTATATATCCAAAAGAATTGAAATCATGATCTCAAAGAGATATCTGCACACACATGTTCATAGTAGCATTATTCACAATAGCCAAGATATTGAAATAACCCAAATGTCCAGTGAAAGATGAATGGATAAAGAAAATGTGGCAAATACACACAATGGAATAGTACTCAGTCTTAAATAAAAAAAAAAGGGGAAATCCTACTATTTGTGACAACATGGATGGACCTAGAGGATATTATGCTAAGTGAAATAAGTCAGTCACAGGATAAATACTTACATGATTCCACTTACATAAAATACGTAAAATAGCCAAGCTTATAGAAGTAGAAAATTGAATGGTGGTTGCCAGGGGCTGGATGGAAGTGGAAATGGGGAATTGTTGTTCAATAGATATAAAGTTACAGTTACATAAGATAAATAAGCTCTAGAGATCTTCTGAACAACATAATGTCTATAGTTAACAATGTGGTATTGCACACGTAAAATTTTGTTAAGAAGATAAGATATCATGTAAGTGTTCTTACCTCAAAACAAACAAACAAAGGGGCACAAAGAAACTTTTGGAGTGATGAATATGTTTATTACTTTCATTGTGGCGATGTTATCACAGGTGCTTGCATATGTCCAAACTCGTCAAATTGTGTATATTAAATATGTGTAGTTTTTAATATACCAATACTTCAATAAAGCTGAAAAAAGATAGTTATCAGTTCTATGATCAAATTATTTCAATGTGCGAAGTGAACACTTAATAATTTTAATAGAAATAATGTTCTAAATGCTATTCAGCCAGAGAAAAGAGGGAAATTCTGCCATTTGCGTCAACATGAATGGAAGTTGAGGGCATTATGCGAAGTGAATTAAGTCAGACAGAGAAAGACAAATACTGTATGCTCTCACTTACATGTGGAACCTTAAAAGAAAAATTCATAGAAAAAGAGATCAAATTTGTGGTTACCAGAGGCAGGGGTTGGGGGTGGAAGAGGTGGATGAAGGTGGTCAAAAGGTACAAATTTCCAGATGTAAGAGAAATGAGTACCAGGGACATAATGTACAATGTGATGACTATAGTTAACACCTCTGCATAGTATATTTAAGAAAGTAAATCTTAAGAGTTCTCACCACAAGGAAAACGGACATTTTTTTCTTTCCTTTTTTTGTATATATATATGAGATGAGGATGATCTTACTGTGGTAATCATTTTACAATATCTGTAAGTCATTATTCTGTACACCTGAAACTTACACAGTGTTGCATGTCAATTATATCTCAATAAAACTGGGAGGGGGGAAGAAATAATATTCCATTGTATAGGAGCACCATTTATAGAGGGAGACTTATAATGAGATAATTGAGTTTTCCATATGTTATGTCAAATTAAGCCTAATGGCTCTCCTTCCTGCCACCAACTCCCTACCCTAATCCAGGAGATACTTCATCATTAGGGTCAGTTCTAATCTTTGGAAGATGGCATGGAAGGAATTCTAACTTGATATCATCACATCTACTATTTCATACATCTGATACTTTACCTGAGTTATAGTGACTAGCATTCTTTGATCTTGTTACATGTTTCTAATTCTAATCTTCGTCACCTTTCCAGGTCAGCAGTCTTTTCAAGATTGGAAACTTGAATTCTTCTCAATTGTTGATTCCAATGGTTGATTTCTCTGGCTGCCTGTTTGAATTTCTGATTTCCATTACCTCCAGAATTCACCTTTATTTATTCCACAAGCCTCTTAAAACACTTGCTACCCTGTTTTTGGACTACCTTGAGATCAATCTTGTTGGATTTTCCAAATCTTCTAAAATCTTTATTCTGCCTGTTGGTCTGGACTTCTTCCCAACCTCCCAATAGATGTGCTGCATCTGTTATTGCACAGCCCATTCTACCTCGCAGGTCTTGTTCTAGGTCCATATAACCTGCTATCAAGTTGTAGTTGGACCCATAATAAAGCTCTTCAAATGCTCAAAAGACTATTCTCCACATACCTCAGAAAACTTCACACATTTCTGGAAATAGAAATAAAGTATAAAAGAAGAGTCATTCTAAAAAGAGAGAAACCAGTAAGTAAGAATCAAATTATAGTAATTTAGATGAGACTGGGAAAGACCTGATCTACGAATAGAGATAATGACTAGTATCAGTGATTTCATGGATGGCTGACGGTGAGTTTTTTGGAATAAATGAAATTGTATACAAATTAAGTGATCATATTGTCAATAAATAATAAATTCTACAAAGTAGAAATCTCTGATGAAAATTTAGAAAAACACACAAAGCTACCAATATAAAGATAACTTTTCAAAAAAGTGATTGCCTGGAAATATTAAATGACACCTCTAAATAACTCTTAGGTAAAGGAGAAATTACAACTGAAATTACACAATAAAACCAAAAAAAAAACAACACACCTGAAGTTACAGATTATTTGGGATATAGCAACAATATCACATTACTTATCAAGACTTCTGGAATACAGCTAAAACCATATTCAGAGAAAAATGTTATAAGTATATTAATAAACAAGAAATATTGATCAATTATGCATTTATCTCAAGAAACAAAAAAATCAAAAGTAAGTAAAATAAAGGAAAGTCCTAAGTATTACACTAAAATCAGAAGCCATAATGAAAAATGTTGACAGGTTTCATTACAAAACTTATTTTTAAACTTCTAAAGCAAAATGTGCCATAAATAAAAATAAAATACAAATGCCAAATTGGGAAAAATACATACAACATATGGCATAATTATAACTGATGCACTTAGTATGTACAAATACATTTTAAATCAATAAAAAGCAACAAAAATACTTCAATAGAACAATAAATGGAGATTTAATAGAAAATTCACAGAAACAGAAACTAAGAAGATATTAAGATGAAAAGGTACTAATACACTGACAAGGAAATGTAAACCAAAATAAAAAAACATTTTAAATCTATAAAGATAAGAAAAATTTGAAGGAGAGATTTCCCCCGAGCTGGCATGGGAATGGGGAAATTGGCACTCTTGTCTACTGTTGATAGAAGCGTAAACTGGTGCAGATTTTATTTTGGAAGGTTGATTTTGACAATATGTTTTGCAATTTAAAATTTGCGCATTAACTTGTTCAAGCTAGTGGCCTAAACAAACATGTTTATCTCTCATACCTGCCAAGATCTCACTGAAGTGAAAAAAAAAAAGTACATAAAAGGAAGTTCTTTGTCTGATGGAATAACCATAAATAAGAAACCTGCCGCCCAAAATAGAGGCCTGATACACAGCTGTGCAGCCCTCTCTCCTATTGGTTTCTAGGAGGAACTCCAAGTTCATACTGAGTTGGAATTGGAGTGAGTCATAAAATAAGATAATTGTACTGTTTGTATACGGAATACCTAGTTGAGGCATTTGCACCCAAGTTAGATAAGATGAGAACACATTTCTAAATAACTGAGAAGAATGTGAGGGAGAACACTGGAGTCAAAGAGAAGTAGAGTAAAACCCAATGCAGCTTTGCAACTCCACAGCAGACACAAAGCGATAAAAAAGTGAAGCAACACTCAGTGTTGAAATACACTATAGCACTCTGGCATTAAGTCTATCTTATTGCAGCAAATAAGGGGCCTGAGCTTAGCTGGGCTTTTCCCACCTATATAATCTGCACTCACTCTGAAAGGAATCCTGTCTGTCAGCACATGCTTACCCAGTCTTCCACAGAGAGCTCTCTGTCAGCACATGCCTACCCAGTCTTTCCAAAGAGACCTGTCTCTCCCCCTATTCATGGGAAAAACTATCATAGAACAGGCTTTTAGAGTTGCAGAGGTACCCTGGGTTACCTGAGTCAGCTTGTATGCTGTACAATCTAGACTGTCATTGAAAAATATGCATGAGCAACTTAGAATCCCCAGATAGTCAAAGCAAAACAAAACAAGAGCATGGAGAAAAACTTTACGATAAACAGGCAGAACAATTTAGTATAGAAGAAACAGATATTTCCGGAAGAGAAGAGACCTTCTTAAAACACTGCTAATTATTGTCCTCAGAGAGATCTGGAAACACAAAGTACCTGCAAAGGTATAAGCTGCCATGAAGTGTGTGTGTGTGTGGGGGGGGGGGGGGGTGCAGTTGAGAAAGGAAAGAGTTCTTGGAAATTAAAAATGTTTATCACACAAGGCTTATTTGAGAATTACAAGAATGATTTGACATTGGAAAAGTCTTCATAGTATACACTATGAGTATAGTAAAAGAAACATGTCTACCTCAATAGATGGGAAAATATTTAGATAAAATTCAAAACTATTTTCTCATAAAATAATTTGTTGAATTAAGAATACAAAGACGAGGTAAAACTCTAAGTTTTGATATGAGAAAATGTCCATGAGGCATTATTAAGTATGGTTACAAAACTGAATATAAATATAATCATGCAGATTAGGGTTTCTCACCTCAGCTCTGTTGACATTTTGGGCTTGATAATTCTTTTTTTTTTTTTTTTTTTTTTTCTCAATGCCTTTACTTTGAGACATGAGGGAAAAAATCTTGTAGATACACATTAAAAAGACACACATGATCACAGGTAAAAGCAAAGACAATCTATTGAGAAAGCTTTAACGCCTGTCAGTTTGAAGCTAAAGTTCCGAGTATGACATGTTGCAGGGATGCAAGGAATGGTAATTAGTATTCCTCTCCTTCTTCCTCACCCTCTCCTTCAACAGAATCCACACCAACCTCCTCATAATCCTTCTCAAGGGCAGCCATGTCCTCACGGGCCTCAGAAAACTCTCCTTCCTCCATACCCTCACCCACATACCAGTGAACAAAGGCACGCTTGGCATACATCAGGTCAAACTTGTGGTCCAGGCGGGCCCAGGCCTCAGCAATAGCTGTGGTGTTGCTCAGCATGCACACAGCTCGCTGTACTTTGGCCAGGTCTCCACCAGGCACCACAGTGGGAGGCTGGTAATTAATGCCAACTTTGAAGCCAGTGGGACACCAGTCCACAAACTGGATGCTGCGTTTGGTCTTGATGGTGGCAATGGTGGCATTGACATCTTTGGGAACCACGTCACCACGGTACAACAGGCAGCAAGCCATGTATTTACCGTGGCGAGGGTCACATTTCACCATCTGGTTGGCTGGCTCAAAGCACGCATTGGTGATCTCTGCTACAGAAAGCTGCTCGTGGTAGGCTTTCTCAGCAGAGATGACAGGGGCATATGTGGCCAGAGGGAAGTGGATGTGGGGATAGGGCACCAGGTTGGTCTGGAATTCAGTCAGGTCAACATTCAGGGCTCCATCAAATCTGAGGGAAGCAGTGATGGAGGACACAATCTGGCTAATAAGGCGGTTAAGGTTAGTGTAGGTTGGGCGCTCAATATCGAGGTTTCTACGACAGATGTCATAGATGGCCTCATTGTCAACCATGAAGGCACAATTAGAGTGCTCCAGGGTGGTGTGGGTGGTGAGGATGGAGTTGTAGGGCTCAACTACAGCTGTGGAAACCTGGGGGGCTGGGTAAATGGAGAACTCCAGTTTGGATTTCTTGCCATAATCGACAGAGAGACGTTCCATCAGCAGGGAGGTGAACCCAGAACCAGTTCCCCCGCCAAAGCTGTGGAAAACCAGGAAGCCCTGAAGACCTGTGCATTGGTCAGCCAGCTTCCGAATTCGGTCCAAGACGAGGTCAATGATCTCCTTGCCAATGGTGTAGTGCCCCCGGGCATAGTTATTGGCAGCATCTTCCTTGCCTGTGATGAGCTGCTCGGGGTGGAAGAGCTGGCGGTAGGTGCCAGTGCGAACTTCATCAATGACCGTGGGTTCCAGGTCTACAAACACTGCCCTGGGCACATGCTTGCCAGCGCCTGTCTCACTGAAGAAGGTGTTGAAAGAGTCATCTCCTCCTCCAATGGTCTTGTCACTTGGCATCTGGCCATCAGGCTGGATGCCATGTTCCAGGCAGTAGAGCTCCCAGCAGGCATTGCCGATCTGGACACCAGCCTGGCCAACGTGGATGGAGATGCACTCACGCATGTCTACGGGTTAGCAGGAGCAGGTAACAGGAGTAGACACCGGATACCGGTTACTGTCCCCGACAAGCTAAGAGTCGAGGTAAGTAACGCACTCTGGGCTTGATAATTCTTTGATGTAGGGGACTCACTGTCCTGTGCATTGTAGGATGTTTAGCACCATCTCTGGCCCCAACATGTTAGATGCCAGTAACATTCCCAATAGCAGGCATCTCTTTGCCCAGTTGTGACAACCAAAAATGTCTGCAGACATTGCCAGATGTCTCCTAGAGAGCAAAACTGCCCTGGATTAAGAACCACTAATATAGATATAGGGATTAGTATGGCTCTATGTAACCAAAGTCTTAACAATGATCTTCTCTGTGGTGTGGGATTACAGAGTTTGACCTTCCATATATTATTTGGATATATATATATATATATATATATATATATATATATATATCCAAATAAATTCAATAAATATATATTGAATATTGAATATATGTTTTGAATATATAAAATACATATTCAAAGACATACATATTTCATAGCAGTTATTATTCCTGTCACCAAAAGAAATTCTGAGGTGATAAAAGGATGAGGTATAGTAATTTGTACCCATTTGATAAGGATTAGGAGTAAATAAAATATGAATATGTTATTGTGAAAATATATTGATGTATATTTATTGCATTTCAGGAGACGAACAAAAAAAACTCCTGAGTAAACATGTCTGTGGCATTTTGTGAGCAACTTGTTTTCTCAAGAATTTCAGTGTGAGATCCACCTACAAATTTCACCTTTAACTTGAAGCATTTGTGCCACAGCAGAGCTAGATGATGCTTGCTGAGGAGCCAATAGGAGAAGGATCTATCACTGAGTGCACGTGTTACCTTCTCCTTAGACATTTATTTCTCCAGTCTCTTCCCTCTTAAGTATAAGGTCTGACACATTTCTTGAGTAATTTATGGGTTAGACTATGTCTTAGAGAATCAATCAATAAAACAAAATATTTTTTGAGTGCCAAGTAAATGCTCAGAACTCTGCATAACAAAAATTATTCAGTTAGCAGCATCCATACAAGTAGGTCTCTTTCCAAAAACACATTAAAAATAGCCCTATGGCAAAAGAAATCTTGTGTTAAAACTTTAACAGATCTTTTGTATTACTTTTATCATGGTTTTGTAGGTACAAGGATGCTCCAGAATAAGAAATTCAATTTTTAAAAATTGATACAATTCACATACCATAAAATTCACTCTTTTAAGCTGTACACATCAGTGGCTCTTAGTATATTTGGTATGTTGTACAACTAGCACCAATACTTAATTCTAGAACATTTTCAACACTCCCAAAAGAAACCCATACCCATTAGCAGTCACTCTCCATCTCCCATCTCCCCTCAGTCCCTGGCAACCACAAATCTACTTTTTATGTTTATGGATTTGCCTATTCTGGACATTTCATACAAATGGAATCATACAATATGTGACCTTTTTGTGTCTGGCTTATTTTACTTAGTATGATGTTTTCCAGGTTCATCCATGCTGTAGCATGAATCAGAATATCACTTCTTTTTATGCCTGAATAATATTCCATTGTATGCATATATTACATTTTGTTTATGCATTTATCAGTTGATGGATATTTGAGTTGTTTCTACTTTTTGGCTATTATGAATAATGCTGCTATGAACATTTGTGTACAGGTTTTTGTGTAGACGTATGTTTTCACTTCTCTTAAGCATATACCTAGCAGTGGAATTGCTGGATCAGATGGTAACTCTATATTTAAATTTTTGAGGAACTGCAGAGCATTTTCTAAAGCACCTGTAACATTTTACATTCCCACCAATAATGCATGAGGGCTCTAATTTTTCCACATCCTCACCAAACAACACTTATTCCCATTTTGTTTTACAAAGAAATTTAACTTTATACCTGTTGGATGTAAATTTAAGATAAAATCTGAAACTGTGATAATTCAAATGTTCTACAGGTAGAAACCACTTTGCTCATTAGACAGGGATTAGAAATAATGAACCCACGCTAGTTAAAAGAGACTAATCAAATTGATCTTCAAAATGACTTCGGAATGCCTGGTTGTGATTTTAAAAAAACAAAAACAAAAACAAAACTTTTGAGAATACAGCTTTTTTATTTTTTTCTTTTTACTGATTTATTTTTATTTATTTACTATTTTGTTTGTTTATTGGGGTGACAATTGTTACTAAAGTTACATAGATTTCAGGTGTAGAATTCTATATTACATCATCTATAAATCCCATTGTGCGTTCACCATCCAGAGTCAGTTCTCCTTCCATCACCATATATTTGATCCCCTTTACCCTCATCTACCACCCCCCAATCCCCTTACCCTCCGGTAACCACTAAACTATTGTCTGTGTCTATCAGTTTTTGTTTCTCATTTGTTTGTCTTGTTCTTTTGTTGTTTTGGGTTTATATACCACATATCAGCGAAACCAAATGGTTCTCTGCTTTTTCTGTCTGACTTATTTCGCTTAGCATAATAATCTCAAGATGCATCCATGTTGTCACAAATGGTCCTATTTCATCTTTTCTTACCGCCGAATAGTATTCCATTGTGTATATATACCACAACTTCTTTATCTATCTTTATCCATCTATTGAAGGACATTTTAGTTGTTTCCATGTCTTGGCCACTGTAAATAAAGCTGCAATGAACATTGGAGCACACTTGTCTTTATGGATAAATGTTTTCAGATTTTTTGGGTAGATACCCAGGAGAGGGATTGCTGGGTCATATGATAATTCTATTTGTAATTTTTTGAGGAACCTCCACACTGCCCTTCCATAGCAGCTGCACCAGTCTGCATTCCCACCAACAGTGTATGAGGGTTCCTTTTTCTCCACAGCCTCTCCAACACTTGTTACTATTTGTCTTGTTGATGATAGCCATTCTAACTGGGGTGAGGTGATAACTCATTATGGTTTTTATTTGCATTTCTCTGATGATTAGTGATGTTGAGCATTTTTTCATATGTCTATTTGCCATTTGTATGTCCTCTTTGGAGAAATGTCTCTTCAGGTCCTCTGCCCATTTTTCAATTGGGTTGTTTGTTTTTTTGTTGAGTTGCATGAGTTCCTTGTATATTTTGGATATTAGCCCCTTATCGGAGGCACTGTTTGCAAAAATCTTATCCCATTCAGTTGGTTGCCTCTTTATTTTGTCGATGGTTTCTTTTGCTATGCAGAAGCTTTTAAGTTTGACGTAGTCCCATTCATTTATTTTAGCTTTTACTTCCCTTGCCTTTGGAGTCAAATTCATAAAATGCTTTTTGAACCCAAGGTCCATAAGTTTAGTACCTCTGTTGTCTTCTATGCAGTTTATTGTGTCAGGTCTTATGCTTAAGTCTTTGATCCATTTTGAGTTAACTTTGGTACATGGTGACAGATAGCAGTCCAGTTTCATTCTTTTGCACGTGGCAGCTTTCCAATTCTGCCAGCACTATTTATTGAAGAGGCTGTCTTTTCCCCATTATATGTTTTTTGCTTCTTTGTCAAAAATTATCTGTCCATATTTATGTGGTTTTATTTCTGGGTTCTCAATTCTATTCCGTTGGTCTATGTGACTGTTTTTTCTGCCAATACCATGCTGTTTTGATTATTGTAGCCCTGTAGTACAAGCTAAAGTCAGGGAGTGTGATACCTTCAGCATTGTTCTTTTTTCTTAAGGTTGCTTTGGCTATTCGGGGTCTTTTGTGGTTCCAACCAAATCTGATGATTTTTTTGTTCTATTTCTTTAAAAAATGTCATTGGGATTTTGATGGGGATTGCATTAAATCTGTATATTGCTTTGGGTAATATGACCATTTTAACTATGTTGAGAGAATACAGCTTTTGAGAAAAGCAGCTTTGTTTTTATCAGTTGCTTCTGAGGCATTTTACAGTAGGATAACCCTGCTCACACCGAGAGACTGGACATTGATAAGGACTTGAATTTAGGATGCCTTCCATAAGTTCCGGATTTGCTTTTCCAGAGGCGCCTTTTAAAATAACCTCTTCGAGTTAAGCCCACCTGCTCAAGCACCTTGAAAGAAATAGTAGTTGCTTAACAGCTCTCTAATCAGCTGTATCTCAAGTTCCCTCCGCTTCTGACCGGAAACGGAGGCCTGCCCTTCCCTCCCCACCACCCCGTTGCGCAACCTCTTCCCCCTCCCTTTTGTCTGGGGTCTGTGAATAATAAGTCTTGCGACTCTACTTACGTTGTGTGGATATACTGAAACTGCGCCTTCAATCAAAATCACTCCGTGGATTTCACTGAGATCTCTGGCAGAGGGAGCTACTACCGCCCCCATGTGGGTGGCTTGTGGCTCTTCATTAAGTAGGTAATGATCTGCATGTTCTTAATTCAGTACACCAGCTCCGTCTTCTCAACACACAAATCTGAATTTGAGTCTTGCTTGGTTGACTTTGAGGTAAGTTAAACTCTCTGAACCTCACTTTTACTTTTCTATTATGATAAGAATAATTCCTATTTCTAGAATCAGAGCTAGGATTTGAGGTCCTGAATCTTACACAGTTTTGAGGGCCCATCTTTAAGGAAAAGAATAAAAATTATGAATACAAAATTAGGTGTGAATAAGAAATGATATGATAACAAAGTACAGATTTAAACAACAAATATCATGACATAACAAAATTCAGGAAAATAACATAATATTTTATTTACTTCCTGACACACCTCTAACATATTTTTCCCTCCATGTTTAGGCTTCATTATCTCTGAATGCCTCCTTGTGTGATGTAAATGTTGTACTACCATTTTCTACAATGAGAATAGGAAAATAATTTTGTCTCCCAATTTGGTTGGCTGATTTTTTATTTTATTACTTGATGGGATATTAAAAACCCATCAAGTAATACGTATGAATTTATACATACGTATAGATATAGATATAGATATAGATATAGATATAGATATAGATTTGCTGTTTGAAGCTCTGTTACATGTTTGTGTCTAACAAACACAGGAATTCTGATAAATATTGGTGCTGGACATGATAGAACACATTTAAATCATGATACAACTTCTTAACACATACACAGAAATGACCGTGAAACACAAAATATGTCATATAAACTCAAACTGAAGTATCCCCAATTCAAGATCTCCACAGTGACATCCTAAAATTTTCTACAGCCCTTTTAATGCCACCCTGAAAGTAAAGGCAAGTGAAAGGGAAAATGAAGTTGAATCGGTGGTCTTAACAAACTGCCATTAAAATATCTTACTTTGGTAAATTTTAACCAAAACATATTGGCCATGCAAAAACATACTACAGTCCCTTTCACGATTTTGGGATGGGTCACGCAAGTGAGGATCCTGAAACTTAAGTTATAGAGTGCCAATCACACCAGAATACTCCCTTTTTTTGGTCATGGAAATTATTGCATCTCAGTGGGTATGTCTTTACTAGTGGAAAAGCAAGCGTAATCATGCTTTCTCCCAGTGAGTATTATATAAAACTATAATGGAAATCTATCACCATTTATGAACATGTTATTTCTATTTTTTCTCTGATAGGCAGCTTAGTATATGATATGAACCAAAAAGTCATATAGAAATAATTTTTTTAAAGATTATATTAATGTAGTATATTAAAGGGTGATGGCATCACCTAGAATATTTAGAATTCTATATAAATGTATCAAACTACTCTTTAAAAAAAAAAATCGCCTGTATGGACTTGTTTTCAAATGTTTTCAGGTAAGAGAGTTCTGCATTTTTAAGGAGAAGAGAGCACAGATTGAGATTTTGATTGTGCTTTTCAATAGAACAATAAGCTCTGTGCAGTATGTATGAGCCTTTCCCACAGACGGATCTTGATTCTGTACGTAATGGCAAAAACGTGGGGTGGGGTGGGAGTAGCTGGCACTACTGTAATTAGAGAGCTGGAGGTATAGAATTTTTCAAGTTCAGAAGCCTGGTTTGCTCAGCTTTGATTTATGGATTGCTCTGTAAAGTACTTTGTGCACAGCTTCCCTCTACTGGATAATGTAATGACAATTTGCCCAAGTTCATTGAAACTGGAATTATTATACTCAAGTATTCATTTAGCATTTAACAAATATGACTTGCTTAAGTATTGTGTTGAACTTCAGGGATGCAGACATGGGAAAAACACAGTGCCTTCCTTTAAATAGCACATAGAAATTAGGGGAGACATAAGGAAATCAATGATTGCAATACAGTGTTAAGTGCTATAATAGTGGTTGGCACAGATATTATTAGATTACAGAGAAAATGCTATTTATAGTCTACCTTGAATTATTAACAAGTATGACCCCTGTTTGAGACCTCATCTGACAAAATTATCTAGAAATTCTGTCATCTTTATCTTGGAGGTGGGGCTGACATAAAAATACAAGACACTCAGTTAAATTTGAATTTCAGATAAATATTACATAGAACATACACTGAAAAACAATTTATTGTTTATCTGAAATTCAAGTTTAACTGGGCATTCTGTATTTTTATTTGTTTACATGTATTTGCTGCTAACTCTGTCTCTCCAAACTTGATTTGTCCAAGAATTCCAGGGACTTAGTAGGTACAGAAGGGCTTTGGAAAGTTTTGCTTTGGAAAGGCTCTGTGATGAAGGAACTGAGTGAGCAGTCCATTACTGGACTGTTTTTTTCCTGCAGCTGATACATCTGTCACTGCCAATGCTACTCCTGCCACTCTATTGTACCATCCAAACAGCAGTTTCTGCATTACCTCCGCACCCTTGCTTATGTCTGTGTTGGATCCACAGATCATCTAGCTTCTTGCAGAACCCTTAGAGATTCCTCAAGAGAAAAGAGTCTTTTTCTCCAGTTTTGTGTTCCAACCTTGTGCTCCTACTGGAGTGGCTGTTCAGGAAGAGCTTCCAGACTCAGCCCAGGCTAAGTCCTGATGCTAGCCATTGTCATCACACTTCACCTTCCTTCCTAAGTGCTTGTCGTTGGGGATCCTTTGGGGAGTATCCTGTTATCATATCCTAGTGAGGACACTGCAGTTGATCAGAGAAGTTTTGTGTTGACCCTAAAGTTGGTCAAGACCTCCCTCTCATTGCTCTAAGGAAGCTCATTGGTTCTAGAGTAAATCTGTGCATTTTCTCTCCAATGTCAACATTTTCTCACCAAGAGGGTATTGGAAGATGCTGCCATTTTTTAAGTCATGGAAAAGTTCCCAGCATATTCTTTCCTTAGGAAATTGGGTGCATATTTGCCTTTCAATTATGTAACTACTCAAGTGATTCTTTTCAGATCATTTACTATATGAAGGAAATGCTGGAAACTTTTATTTTTTTAATTGATGTAAAATTAGTAAATAACAATATATTAGTTTCAGGTGTACAACATAGTAATTCGATCTTTGTATACACTACAAAGTGATCACCACAATAAGTCTAGTTACCATCTTTCACCATACAGTTGACTCCCTTCACCCATTTTGCCCACCTCCAACATCCTTCACCTGTGATAACCATCAATCTCTTCTCTGCATCTATGATTTTTGTATGTTTTGCTGTTTTGATACCACATATAAGTGAAATCATATAGTATTTGTCTTTGTCTGTCTTACTTCTTTCACTTAGCATAATACCGTCAAGTTCCATGCATGTTGTCACAAATGGCAAGATTTTCTTCTTCTTTATGGCTGAGTAATATTCCATTGTGTGTCTGTTTGTGTGTGTGTGTGCGCACGTGCACGTGTGTGATCTTCTTTGTCCATTCATCCATCAACTTAGGTTGTTTCGATATCTTTGCTATTATAAATAATGCTTCAGTGAACATAGGGACGCATATACCTTCTCAAATTAGTGTTCTGTTTTCTTCAGATAAATACCCAGAAGTAGAATAGCTGGATAACATGGTAGTTCTATTTTTATTTTTTTGAGGAACCTCCATACTGTTTTCAATAGTGGCTGCATCAATTTACATTCACACTGACAGTGTGCAAGGGTTCCCTTTTCTCCACATCCTCTCCAACACTTGTTATTTCTTGAGTTTTTGATAATAGCCATTCTAACAGGTGTGAGGTGATATCTCATTGTGGTCTTGATTTGCATTTCCCTGATAATTCATGATGTTGAGCATCTTTTCATATGCCTGTTGGCCACATGTATGTCTTCTTTGAAAAAATGTCTGTTTAAACCCTCTGCTTATTTTTAAACCAGACTGTTCGTTTTGCTTCTTTGTTTGTGACTGAGTTATCTGAGTTCTTTCTGCATTTTGGAGACTAATCTGTTATCAAATATATGATTTGCAAATATTTTTCTCCCATTCAGAGGTTGCCTTTTCATTTTGTTGATGGTTTCCTTTGCTGTGCAGAGCTTTTTAGTTTGATGTAGTCCCACTTATTTATTTTTGCTTTTGGAGTCAGATCCAAAAATTCAAGACCAAAACCAATGTCAAGAGCTTAATGTTTATGTTTTCCTATAGAAGTTTTATGGTTTCAGGTCTTACTTTAAATCTTTAATCCATTTTGGGTTAATCTTTGTGTATGATGTAAGACCGTGATCTAGTTTCATTCTTTTGCATGTGGCTATCCAGTTTTCCCAATACCACTTATTGAAGAGACTATTCTTTTCCCATTGTATATTCTTGGCTTCTTTGTCATAAATTAATTGACCATATATGCGTGGGTGATGCTGGAAACTTTTAAATGGTTGCTTTCTTGCCAATAAATTAATACTTAACTACTCATTCAAGAGAAGACGTCATTTACTTGGATTTATGTCAACAGCATTTGTTGAGCAGCCCTTTCATGTGCCCAGGATTGCTTTGGAACTGCAGTAATTTGCTCACAAAATGTTAAAGACCTGAACTTATGAAAGTTATAACATTGTTAAGAGCTTAAAACTTTGACAAATAAACGACCTCTACTTTTGGAATTTGACAAGAAAATTACTTGTTCTTTTCAAACTTTCACTTAGTGAAATACAGTAGAAAGGAAGTGGGTTTTAGAGCCAAAGCTCTTAGAGTTGAATTCTCACTCTACTGCTTATTACCTGAATTTGCTTTGGGAAATGATTTTATCTGGGCCTCAGATTCTCCAACTGTAAAATGAAATGAAGGCCACTTTTCAGGATTGTTGTGAGGATTAAATGAGAATATATGTAAAGAGCACAGGGTCTGGTAACACATAAAATGGTAGTGTCCCTCCAAAAACATTACTAAAGCCCTAAAATGGCTAGAAAATATTCAACAGAAAGTTAACTTGATTCAACCTTTTCAAAGTCCCATAAGTTAGTTTTAGCTTGTCTTTATAGTAGATAGAGATAGAGATATAGTGATAGACACAGACATAGACAGGGTGGGGAGATAGAGAGAACCAATATGTCATGATGCAAGGATGTTTAGCATGAAAACCCAGTTAGACAAAGTAACCATGAAATATATCCAGAAACTGACATTGTCTTTCTGTATAGAAAGACGCTGGTTCTTTCTATAACCCATTCCTTACCAATCTCATTCCAAGTGTAGTACAATGTGGGGAGTAATGGATTTCTTAATAGTGAGAAAGGAATATGACTTACTTACACATATTTAAGAAAGGTATGGGACTTTGAGCAAGTTATTTAACATCTGTGGACCTCAGTTTCCAGAAACTCTAAGGTTCTTACCAACTCTGAAACATAGGACTTTGAGTGCCTGGGTTGTAGATTACACTTAAACTTCACCATTATTTTAAGAAAATCCTGCTCTTGTTGTTAACCCTACAACCTTTTGATTAAAAAAAAAAAGCGTGCACACTAGTGACACCTGGCTGCTAGTTACATCTAGGAAAAGAGACCAGAGTTAACTTAGGAAATTATTTTTTAAAGTGCCATATTTAAAATCGGAATCGAATTTTAAAATAGACAAGATTTCCTCATTTAAGATTAAAGGTTAAATAAAGGAAAATTACTATTCCAATAAAATGGGAGGAAGAATGAGTTGACAATGTTTAAAAAGTTCCCAACCAGAGCAAATGTCAATCAGCATACCAACTCAGGAAATAAGAAGGCTGTAGATTTCAGGGAGAACAAGGCAGACTGTGAGAAAACATGAAATTCTCACCAATAACCAGTGAAATTCAAGTAGAAAGAAAATTCAACAGAATATTTGTTGCTTTGGAAATTAGCCAAGATAATCGGCCAATGGAGAGGGCAAAAAGAACAATCTCACAATCTCATGAGATGAAAGATAACTGAATGGCAGAACAAGTAGATCAAATAATTATCGACTGCCATACAGCATTTCGATTCTTTTTGTTAAAAAAAAATGTCAAGGCTCAATGGAACAGTTTGCTGCCTTTGAAAGGAGTATTGAGAAAGAGGTAGAGATGTAAACTGAAACTAAAATTATGAGAAAAAAGAAAGGGAAAATCACAAAATGTAAATTAGTAAAAAAACAATCAAATATCAATGGAAAACTAAGACTCCACAGGTGTCTAACTTGTAACATAAGATGCATTAACTTATGTCAGTGTATTAAAGTATTGTTAATTTTACATTATAGTATTTAAGTTATAGGATATCAAGGAGAAGAGTAAACATCACTCAAGGACTTTAACTCCTTTTTTTAGAGGAAGGAATTAGTGCGGTTTTGGATGTACACAGGATAATTTTATCATGTTAGGTGGAATTGTGACCTTGTTATTATCTTTATTCGGAAATTAAGTATAGTTTAATTTGGGTTCCAAGTTGACAAGGAATGGAGTTGTGTATATATGGATAACTTTGACTAATATGGAACCATTTACGTCTTTTGAAGAAAAGAATAGAACAGAGAAGAATGAAAAGAGGTAGGACCTATGAATAATATCTCAGTTATTTTATTCCATCCAAAATACTATACCTCGATGTAGGAATTCTCTTAAGAAAATTCTTTAAGAAATTCCAAGTCTGTCTTAGAGTTGCATAGTCAGAACATTATAGTATGCTTGCCAAGATTCAGATCGAATTAATTCTATGCACCTCTATCAATATTCTTAGAAAGTAGAGATAACAGCAAAAGCAATGTAAAATACATTTCTAATGACTTGGATATCTTGGGTGTGACATGCAGGAATCTGGGAGGACCCGCAATAGATCAATCTCTTCTTCCATTTGAAGGTAACGACTTTAGAAAGGAAAGGAGGCTAAAAGAAGTAATACCTAGCTACATCTGTGATATTGAAGAAAAATATTTGCATTTCTGGACCAGTTCTTATGAATAAACCATTCTAGTATATTTTTTGATGACTATAATTCAAAAAGTTTTGGAAGGATTTCATATGTTCCACAGCTAATGGCCAACTTACTTTGCTAAGGCTTGAACTTGGAGGTAGCAAACACATCACAACAAGTTTTGGGGATCTGAAAATCAAGATTTTTGAGACTCTTTGCATTCAGAAAAATTAATTCTTTATAACATGGTCTATTACAGCCTGATTCAAGGGCCATGTAGATCATAGAATCCAGGTACTCCGATCAGTCCCTTAGATTTAACCTCACAGTTGCAGGCCTGAAGCAACTTGCCTTATAAGTGAATATTGGGAAACGGAATGGGACATCATTTGAGGTTCTTGTCCCAACCTCTTTATGCATAAATAGTGAAGGATGCTTCAGGCCTGCAATGTACCAGAATGGCCCCTTCCTAAGCACTGAGGATGCCTGGAGGCCTACTTAAAGAAGGCCCACTCTTTTCCATTTGGGAAAGAGAACCCAGGCCTCCGTCTGAGTTGAAAGGATGACAGTAGCAGGTGTATTTCATTCATTTAGTCATTCAGCAGACGTTTGTTGAGGACCTACTGTGTACAAATAGAATACGCACTGTACACACATTTCACGTTGGCACATAGAACCGGGATATGAACTCCATTCCTACCCAGCCCCTAAGCTTCCGGTCTCCCCCTGCAGGGCCTCTTGCGCTACCCATTGCGCAGGCGCAGGTGCGACCCACTCCTGGCACAGAACGCAGTGTACACGCGCCTGAGTGGTTCCGCTTTGTTCCAGAAGTTTCCAGGGGAGCCAGTGGGAGGAGTTTTGTTTCGCTGTGAAGATTTAGATTCTGAGGAACTGGCCAAAGAAGGCAGCTTAAGGTTTGTGGGGAATGTGGAGGATGACGTGAGACGGTTTAGAAGCTAGTAAGGTTCTCCGTGAATTAAAGAAGGAAAGAATATTTATTATCAGGAAGTTCAGGGATTCTTAACTTTGGCCCACAGGTGGGTGTCCGAGGGGCCTGGGCCCTTCAACACTGAATGTGAAATGTTAGCTTTTCTCAGATTAGCTAGTTCCCATGCCCGCGCCCTCTCTGCCCTCGTGGTGAGAGCGGCTGAAGTTGCCCGACGTCTCCGTTCGCAGCTGGGGAAGCTGAGGCACCGGGAGGGTAAAGCCTGCGGGTTGGAGATGGTCTCGACGCTGTCCCTTCGATCGTCGGTTCTCAATTGCCGGACGGCCGGAAAGGAGAGCTCCTAATCCTCCGTGCCCTATGCACGGAGCAGGGTGCGTGGAGCGTTCCACACGGATTCTTTCTGGGCCGCGGGCGCCGTGGTGCGGTTTCCCGGAGGACGGGGGCCGAGCCGCGTCCACTGGGGGCGAACCCGGGGCGTGGCCTCGTCGGGGCGCCGCCCACTCCTGGCCGCCGCCTGGACCCACGCTCCACCTGCGACTCCGGAGTGTGAAGGCGAGGAACGCCGCAGGGGTGACGGCTGCCCTCGGGGGCCTGTGCCGTCCGGGCCATCCGGGCTGTCCGCGCGCCGGGTCTTCACCGAGCAGACCCCGCGCTCAGACGATGCCCGCCGGCGCTGGCCGCCCGCTGTCTCGCTGCAGGAGCCAGTGGACGTGGGGGCGCTCGGGTAGGTGAGGGCGACTGGGGAGGGGTCGTGGAGGCATTCGGACTTCGACGTGGGTGCGGGAGGTGAGCATCCCCCGACGGCTGACGGGGCGGGCAGGCGGGTGGACTTAAGTGCCCGGGGATGCGGCCGCCGCGTGTCCGTGGCGCTTTAGCCGTTGTAAGGGCTTTGCGGGACTGCTTCGCCTTGGTAGTTCTTGACTTTTTGAATATATTAAAATCTTTCGGGTCCCACAGTGGTGTGGATGCAGAAAAAGCCTCCTATCAGATAATTTAATATAAGGCACTTCCTAAGCCCATCCAATACTCAGATCTTTTATGGCAGTTTCTACCCTTGCCATGCTTGTGGTTGAATTTATTCCATTTATTTGGAATGCTCAGTTTGAGGTACACAGTTTTAAAAAAAACTGTTTAGTAATGATGTTACAGAAACTGGAAAAGCTGAAGGTTATTGGTAACTCCAAGGCTAAAAGATACCACAGTTTCCCTAAGTTTTAAAAATTGTGGGCTCCAAGTGCGATGTGAAAGCAACCCAGCACCGTTTAAGTGCATTGCTTGCTTTTTGGGATAACAGATGAATATGGGACTATTTTAAAGTATAAAGTCGAAGTGACATAAAATTATAATTTGCTTATTTAAGTTTTTGAATTTCCTTTTTGACAGTTATGGGAAGTGTGTATGTATAGAGAAACAGAAGTGTTGCAAGCAAAAGTGATTGAGTTCACATACAGAAAATTTTTCCTAGATGTTCTGAAAAGGTTTTAGGCTTCATTCAAAATATATCATTGCTGGTTGGAAAGGAGAACATTTGAGGCTTACAGGAGTAAACTGGAAGAGTAAAATCAGTGTTTAAGGATATTTTCAATGCTCTGTCATTACTCACTGTCTTCAAAGCTTCTAATTAAAAAGCAAAAAGTCTTTACCTTATTGCTCAGATATTTAAAATTCTGAACCTTCCCTAATCAAAAAGATGTCAAAATTTTTGAGAGAATGCCTAAGAGTCTAGTCTGACTACCCATGCACATTTTTCTCCTTAAAAATTTATTGACAAATTCATATGACGAGGAAAAATAAAGAATTAGCTGTAGAAGTCAGTTGTGGACCAGTAGGGAAAATAGCATGATAACTTTTATTTACGTTTTCTGAAGTTTTAACTCTAGTGGCTAGTGATAATTTCAATTTTAGTATCTACGGTATTTCAGCCATATTTTATTTTAATAGTTTAGTACCTTAAAATTTTTATCATTTCACAATATATACATATGGAATCATTTTGTACACCTGAAACTGACGTAGTGTTATATGTCGATTATAGCTCAACGAAAAATGTTTTATACAACCAGTAAAATATAATTATAGTACATTTATTAATAAAATATCATTATAGTAGTTTAACTCAATTGCACGTGACCTGAGGATCACTTTTTCTCTCAGTACACCAACTAATGTACTTGGACACTTTTAAATTATAAAGTTGTATTTACTATACTGAAGGATGACATACTGTACCTGGATTGCAGAATTTTTAAATTAAGGAAAACAATCACTATTTTCACAGTATCCAAAGATTAATTTTAGAAAATTGACAATTATGATTTTTGGTACATGTGTTATTTTGGTCTGTGTTTTCTGTGTTCCTATTTCTTCTGTCATTTATTTCAAAATATCTTTGCTTTCATGAAGGATGATTTAGAGAATTTGAAGTGCCTGCATATTATCCTGTTAAATGTGGTGGAATCTGATTAACTCTGCCAACCCTGAATGTGTTGCACAGTTGGGATTAGTTTTCATCTAAGTCTTACCTTTTTTCTAGTCGTATTTTGTTACTTATCCTTATTTACTAAAAACTTTTTTTCCGTTCAACAAATGTTTCCAGAACACCAGTGTTTTATTGATTGATTAGTAGATATATTTATAAGTGATATTCTAGAGTGAATTGATTTGAATTTTTAATAATTTGTTTTATAAAGTTAATCCAGTAATAAGATTACATTAACAGAAATTAACTTTTTAGAGACGCTCTATTTTACAAGGTGAGGTAAAGTTGCATAATAAGCTGAGCAAAGTTCAGAAAATTTTAAACTTCTATATAGAGTACATTTGATGACTGCTTTAATGAGCAACTTTGCCTATTAATATAGTCCCTAAAGTCTTGTAGGAACTCTATATCCTTGGAATGTGTAATCCACATAATGCAAAGCCTTTGTAATTACTGCTCTTTGAAACTAATGATAGCTGCTCCTGAGGGTCTGTCTTTAATTACAACAGCTGAGACTTTGGCAAAGCTGCAACTACTGCCTTTACCAGTGTGGTTGTGAATATATGTGGACAATTAAATCCTAATCAGAACCTAATTTTCATTTTGCATAGCTTTGGTAGTGCTTACTGGACCCTAGATATACAAGAAGTACTTTGATTTTTAGGTTTCTCTGAGAGGTTTAACCCACTGTACCTCAAGTTGAAGATTTTGAGGACAGTAATGCAATAGAGAAAAATGACTGATTTTAGTAGCTAACTAGTCAGGATACAAATCTAAAACCTGCACAAGTGCACCCATCAAGGGAAGAAAATACTTTCCTTTTGCCAATGAAGATAAAACCACATTTTTTCACACTTTTTTATAAGTGTGAGAGCACTGCCATATTTAGAGGTTGAACAGCCAGACTATAAAGTAAGTGTGTGTATGTCTGTGTGTGTCTGTGTGTGTGTGGGGGGGGGGGGAGAGAGAGAGAAACATTTTTAATATTAAATCTACAGGAACCATTGTAATACTGTTCTCTAGAGGTTCTTAACTTGGGATACATAGACTTCAGTGGTTACTTGAAGCCCCTAATTGTTTGCAAAAAAGTGTGGAGTTTGTTAATTTTTGTTGAAGAAAAGATATATGGCTTCGTCTGTAAAGGGTGTGAAATACTGCTTCCCCAGAAACAAATTTAGCAGTAATAAACTTGAGAGAGGTTGTTTTTAGAGGAACACATTTTCAGTTTTATAAACTGAAATGGTGAGATAGTAGCAGAGCTAGGACTCAAACCTAGGTTTTTGACTGCCAATCCTTTGCTTCTTCCCTTAGTCCACATTTATTGCACTTCGCAGTGACCTTTTTTTTGGTAGGACAAGGTCCTCTACTCTGGTTTACAAGTAAAGCCTTGTTTAGAGAGACATTTCAAGCTCACATAAGTATTTTAATGTCGGATCTTAACAGAAACTGTAAGCAAAAACATAAATTATCTGTAAAGGGAGATATGAACAAATATTTTTAATATAAATAGATGAAAATGTTGCCACAAATTTTGTGCCATTAATATAATAGAGCGAATCAAAAAAGGACAAACCGTTTATAAAATCAACAAATTCTTTGCTAGTAGAATTACATATTGTAGTGGTACTCAGGGTAGTTTAAGCCCTTTGAGCTAGAATGATAGTCTTATTTCTTTAATAAGGTTTATACATCTTTTACATTATATGTATTGTGTTTTGTATGAAAACATAATTAGCTAAGGAACAGGAAGCAAGTTCAGCAAACAGCAAAAGCAAATTTTAAAGAAAAGTTCTACAAACCCATCTTTCTTGAAAACCCAGGTTTTTGTGTTTGCATATGTCTGGCTCATCTGAGGTATTTCGTCCATACAAATACAAGCACTTTTATATACAGAGGGTGCCAAAAAAATGTATATACATTTTAAGAAAGGAAAAAACTGTATTAAAATTGTAATACTCAATACATACCAATAATAAAAGACGAATGCAAGTCCCATTTGACTTCAGCAATTACAAAAGGTGCTCAAAGTGGTTTACCATCAGTGTAATTTTAATACGTATATACAGAGGGTGCCAAAAAAATCTATATGCATTTTAAGAAAGGAAAAAACTGTATTAAAATTGTAATACAATGAATGATGCTAGTTTTCATTTGATTAATGGCATCTTTTGAGCGAACGTCATGCTACATACACAATGCTACCGTAATTCAATTTAACTGCGAAAAGTAATATGTAGATAACATCTCTTAAAAAGTATACATTTTTTGCCATCCCCAGTATATATATAGTTTGTTCTTTCTAAAGGCTAAAAAGAGAATAGGGCCTCACAGGTCAATAAATAGCATAATTATTTGAAAAAGAATGAAGGAATGTTAAATAATTAACATTAATCTGTAAGGTTTGAAAGATTACACCTCCTTGTGTGATTAAACATGCACTAATAATAGCCAACACTTGTATAGCACTGTATAAATAATCATTGTTCTATGTGTTGCATATATTAATTCAGTTAATCAATACAGCAGGAGAGTGTCAGTTAACTGAATTAACTTACTAAGTAGATATTTGCTCATTTTCACTTTCACATATGATGAAAGTGAGGCACAGAGAGATAAGGTAACTGGTCTAAAGTTGCACAGTTAATAAGAGGCAGAACAGGATTTGGAACCAGGTGATCTGGCTTTACCAAACTGGCACTAAAAATTTTTATCTCTGATGAGTAAGTTGAATAATTTTCTTTCTAAAAACAATCTATCTGAACTATGTATGCTAAAAAAAATTTTAAGGAAAATTATTTGCTACAGATTTGTTGTCTGGAAAAATCTGATAGCAAATTATTCTGTTTTGGTCACCGTATATTTAAAGTGACTATCCGAAAGTAGGACTAAAATTTTTAGTCTTGACAGAAGAATAGTATCACAAAAATCAAGGAAAATGATTCAAGTTTATTTCTCCACCTAGGGTGATATGACCAGTATTCTAGGTACTTTTCTCCTTGAGACTCACTAATATTCAAGTTTTGCCTACAGGTTCTTTTAAGCCCTTTAGCTCTCCAGTCCATCTACTTGATGTAATCCCTACCAGGTTAATTTCAGTATTTTAATCATTGCATGATTAAACTGCTTCTGCCGAATTTTTGAGACACCTGCTTGTTATTAAAGTCAGGTAGAATTTTAAAATGAATGTGATGTTAGAAATACACAAATTATATTGAAATCCATCCTTGATAGGAACATTAGTAAGGATGCACATTATTTACTAGTTGCCAATATGAAAGTTGGATAATTGCCAGTTGTTACCTTCTTAAATTTAAGTTTACGGAAAAAAACTTTCAGTTTTTAAATGAACATTCTGCCTTTTTCATGAAAAGTATGTATAATTAGATAAATTTATTTAGGAATTATAATTGTATGTTAGTGTCTCCTGGGCATGACTCCATTACAAATACACATGAGCTAATATTAGTTATCTTTTTAAAAAATTATTTTTTACCTTATTTTTCTGCCGTTAGCCATCCAGTTCTTACTTTTAAAAAGACTCAGCAGATCACAATAGGTGAAGAATTATTTTGGTGGCTATGTTTTCTATACCAAGATGTGTACAAAATGAAACTACTATTGAATCTTGAACTAGCACACAAAAAAATAGCTTAATATTTTTAAATGAGAAGACCATCTTGAATAGCAAGAATAACTCAATACACAGTTTATTGAGATTAGAGGGCAATTTGAGGAATACTGTTGATTTTTAACAAGAAAACAGTCCAGCGCAGGAGGAAAAGTTGATTCGGAGTTGGTTCAGTCCTAGTTAGAAACTTAAGAAGCAATGCCTCATGTATTACCTGTATATATATTTTTTCTACATTAATAAAAAATGAATTGTGTCGCTTTTTAGATATGATATATTTTAGAGATTATTTTGTTGTTGGGAAAAGTAACTGGTAGATTTTCTACAAGGATTAAATAAGGTGCTCTTATTGTTTCTCTTCCAAGAGTTTTATGTTTTTGATTCCCTTGAAAATTTTGTGTTATTATCTTTAATCATCTGATTATTCCTTTATATTTCCCTAATGCCTTTTAAAAAGTCTCATAGCCATAATAGATTACCTACTAATCTTATCCTTGTACCTTTGCAATTCCCTAACTCCTTTTTGTGTGTAATTTCCATCTGCTGAGCAGAGAATGGACTCAGTTTGGGATTATATCGATTGATTGACCTATTCCTCGTCTTTAAAAGCCCTGTAGCTCAATTAACTTCCGTACTTTACACATTTCTAGCAACACATCTAATTTCCAAGACTTTTGCTAGGCAATAAACTGTTTATATCTGCGTAGGGAGGACACGAAGTGGCTTTAAGCTGGCAAAGTGGTGACTTTCTTGCTATTTTTATTTGCTTTTCACTGTGTTTGCAATATAGTAATTTAGAGGAAGGCATTCTTTATATTTAATACTTGGGTTCACTAGTAGCAACAATTACTCTCTTATTGTGTTCATCTGTAAATATTATAAATTAAGAGTTATATGTAGAGAAGTGTAGGTAATCCAAGTTTATTTTCCTTGTTATAAAATAGGTTGCAAGTTATGCTTTGCTAGTTTACTCCATGAGAGAGTGGTTCTGTTTTGGTCAAGCCAGTCAGAACTTGGGCTTTTAAGGCTGAAGAAAGGACTAGGACTAGAGCAGGGGTGTCCAAACTTTTTTCAACGTTTTTTACCAAGGGCCATATGTGGTAAAATACACAAACAGCCGGGCTACTCACTCGAGGTGAAGTACGTATTGCCTCACCTGGTTTATTTAAGTAAACTAAATATATTTTTGGAATTTGCTGTGAGCCAATTAACAGTGGATCATGGGCTGCAGTTGGCCCGCGGGCCGCAGTTTGGACACCCCCTGGACTAGAGGATTGAGTTAGTGAAGAGTCGAGCTGTTTTCTCACCTTTCTCTGTAACCAGGATGACCTTGTCCTCTTTGTGGAACCTAATCTATTTTTACCAAAGCTCCTCGCTCCAAAGGGAAAGAAACAAGGGGAGTCCTTACCTTTGGGGGCCCCTTAACTTTAATTATTCCCCTGATGAAAAGCAGCTGGACTGGAAGTACTCTTTCCCATAGTTTAGACTCTTGGGATAGTCATTAAAGCATGTAAATTACTTTTAACTTTATTCTCATATGACTGTGTATAATTAGATAGATACAGGATCCTCCTTGGGCCTGGAGGGAGAGCCTGCCCCAAATTTTTAGGGAAATCCATCCAAACAGTACAGGACATCAAAACAGAATTAGGAGTTCTGAGTCACCACAAAATACAGAAATCTTTGAGTACTAGTTTTTGCTTCAGGTTTAGGAGACCTCTCATATTGAAGGTTAGTTGATCCTACATAGACAACTGACATGGATTATTGTGATGAAATAATTAAACCACATAGTTTAAAAGAGAATCCCTTTTGCCAATTTTCTTTGCCCTGAGGGCAACGGACTAAATCTCAGCAATAAATATAAATGAATTTGCCTTAAGAAATACACTGGTAATCCTTAGACCTTTCCTTTCTGGGGTGCCCAAATTTTATTGGTCACGATTATCTAGATTGGTGGTTCTCAAAATGTGGTTCCTGGACCATCAGCATCACCTGAGAATTTATTAGAAATAAAAATTCTTTGGCCTCAGCTCTGACATACAGAATTGGAAACTCTGGAGGTAGGACCATAATCTGTGTTTTAATAAGCCCTCTAGGTGATTCTAATATATGTTATAGTTTGAGAAATACTAACCCTAGATCATCAGGAATGAACCGTGATTTTTTTGCTTTGCTAGTCCATTGCCTTATAAATACCTTATTCCTGTGCGTGTTACTGCCTCTGTAAACACCAGGAATTGGCAAACTGTGTTATTGGTATTACATTAAATGGTACCTAAGATAAAATTGTTGGTGGACTTCACCTTACTTTTCTACTTTCTTGTCATTCCTTCTTCCTGAGTGCCTGGAACAAGGTAGCTGCTTGGTAAACATTTGTTAAGTGAGTTCAGTGCCTGCCTCCGTTCCCTCCCCATGAAGCAAAACCAGTTTCTTTTCTTATTTCTTTTGGATTTTTTTCTCTGCAGTAATGTTAAGCCTGAAAATGATGTTCCCTGTTAAGAATATTTCTTTCTCCTAATAGTGACACTGGTTGAAAGATTGCTGATACTAAAAATAAAAAAGAAGAAAGGGAAAAAAGAAATGGTGCTTATGCTTTCCTCAGAAGTATCTAAGATCTCAAACTTAGCTTACATCAGAATCACCAGAAGAACGTTTTAGGTCACAGATTGCTGGGCCCAACTCCTAGAGTTTCTGAGTCAGTCAGTAGGATGGACCAGAAGATTTGCATTGCTGACAGGTTTTCAGGTATAGTGATGTTGCTGGTCTAAGGACCACAGTTGGAAAACCACTGCCCTTAGTTCACTCACCAAAACCAGAAGGTAATTTCATGAATGAACATTAGTTCCTGGCGCTATAATTGGAAAGTATATACCTGGATAACAAACTTACTGAATAATATTTTTTTCCAGAGGTGTTTGTTAAAATCTTTTTCAATACAAGACTTTTTTTGGCTTCTTCAAAAACTGACTCAAAACTCACCTCCTAAATAACTGAATTTAATGTGGAATAGATTATTTACCCAGATCTTGCCACACTGATCACCTCATTTCTCTGCTTCGCTGCTTCTTTTCCCCTCAGGTTTTTTCCAGAGTTTAGCTAAGTAACTCCAATATATTGCTACCTCAGCATTCATTTTGTTTGACCAAGCAGCCTGCAGTGAGCTTAAACTGACACCAGTCCTCTCATGGAAGTGCATGCCCTAGGTAGTAGCCCTCAGAGTCACAAGCAAATGGAAGTTTCTGGTATGACTTCCCCAACAGCCTTTGTGATCCACAGCCTTCCTCTGCCTCCCGTTGCCTTCCCCTTGTTCTCCCCTTAGAAAAGGCCCCCATGTGGCTTACCAAAACCCTGCTCTTTTGGTTTGAGTTGACCAGTCCAGCCTTAGCCCACGAAACCCAAAGCATTCCACCCAGAGACCCTGAAAAGGGCCTTGACTTCCATGTGTGGTCCCTTGAGGCATGTTAAGGACCCATGAGTAATAAAGTTCTCTATTTCAATTCCTCTTGTGGTCTGTTATTGAACCTCGACTCACCATCTGGTACCCTGTGCTCCACTTGATAAGAGTTAATTTGACAAATTCATTACAAGCTTACTGAATTTTCCAATATAATTTTATACTCAAACATATGTTGCTTGTGTATCTTCTAAGTTGATAATTTGCTTAGTCTCTATTTTCTGTCTTCAAATACAACAGGTTCCTAAAGAATGGGAAAGTTGAGATTTATTTTGAATTTTTTTTTCTCACAACTAAACACAATTTGGTAGACTTGACTCCTCATCACTTGAATTCTTACATAACACATTCTTAGCATCTCTTGTAACAGGTTACAATGAGATGAAACCGAGGCTTTTCCCCTCAACTCTTCTATAAGCCTTTTTTTTCTGGCTAAATGGATGGTTTAAAGAAGAAAATCTGAAAAATGTCAATGGACAAAAATTCTTATATTTAAATGTAATGTTAGTTGAGTATTTTCAACCACACCCATACAACTACATACATCCCTCTGCACATTAAATTCAGAGTTACTGTACTAGACAGGTTCTAGTCAAGAAAACGTCTTGAAGACAGTTTTGGTTTCTTTTTTTCATGGAGTATCTCCCACAAATTTGTGGAAAGGCTTACCAGATCAGTACCTTATTTGTTAAAACCTATGGTTGGTGTTGCTCTGTAATTTCAGTGTCCCCATAGCCACATTTATTTGTTTGTTTCCTATTCCACGGGTTTTGTTTGCCACTGTTTGCCCATTCCAGAAAGTCGGGAACAGCCTGTGGAAGTGTCTTTGTGTTTAACATCCTTCCTTGAGTAATTTTCATGATCAAATTAAAAGATAATTGGTCACTTTTATGTCCTTATACATATGCGTTTCTTATTATACATGCCAGTTGTGTTAACTTACAAATTTGTTTCAGAATTTTATTAATGTACTGACTTAAAAGTTATCCTTTAACTTACTATAATGATAATAGACATGCAATGCCACTAATTGTCAATTTCCAAATGTACATGTTGCCCATATAATTATTACTAAATATTTCATACCATTATTGATGTTTTTATGTGAATGCCAGCTCACATGGGAATTTGTGAGGGATATAAACCATCACTATCAAATTGCTCAGAATTTCTAGTTCCAAAATTAATTTGGCATTTTATTTATTTATTTTTTTAAGATTTTCTTTTTTTATTGGGGAAAGGGAACAGGACTTTATTGGGGAACAGTGCGTACTTCCAGGCCTTTTTTCAAGTCAAATTGTTGTCCTTTCAATCTCAGTTGTGGAGGGTGCTGTTCAGCTTCAAGTTGTTGTTCTTTCAGTCTTAGTTGTGGACGGCACAGCTCAGGTCCAGGTCCAGTTGCCATTGCTGTTGCTAGTTGCAGGGGACACAGCCCACCATCCCCAGGTCCAGTTGCCATTGCTGTTGCTAGTTGCAGGGGGCACAGCCCACCATCCCTTGCGGGAGTCGAACCAGCAACCTTGTGGTTGAGAGGATATGCTCCAACCAACTGAGCCATCTGGGAGCTCAGCGGCAGCTCAGCTCAAGGTGCCGTGTTCAACCTTAGTTGCAGCTGGCAGAGCCCACCATCCCTTGTGGGACTCGAGGAGTTGAACTGGCAACCTTGTGGTTGAGAGCCCACTGGCCCATGTGGGAATCGAACCGGCAGCCTTCGGAGTTAGGAGGATGGAGCTCTAACCGCCTGAGCCACCGGGCCGGCCCCGGCATTTTGTTTTTATATGTCACTCTCTCATCTTTATCACCCTGAGATTTAGTGAATATAAGTACCCTAATTGTTTCTTTATATTCTCTACTTTTATTTCTTTAGGTCTCTTGGGCAATTACATTTCATTAAACCACTTCAGTAATACATCAGCAGATATTAAATCAATAAAGGATAAGATGTTCTTTTGTTTATATACTGAGTTTTACAGTGTATAGTAATACTTTATTTTCAAAAATGGATCTATAATGCCTATTTTAAAAACCTTTTTAATTTTCTTGCATGCTTAACTTGGAGGGAAAAAAATCTAGAATTTGGAGGCAGTCCCAAATTTTGCTGGATGTTTCACTAATAAAAAATACCTTTTCTTAAAGAATGTGTAGCATTTTAATGTATGGATTAGTACCATATAGATATTACCATGTAATCAGTAGTATTATCCAGAATTCAAGGCCTAAGTGGTATTTTAGTATTATCCTGAAATCAAGACTTAAACATGAAGCTAGTTATAAGAGTTCATTAAAATTTGGACAGTTATAGTTTGTTATTGTTTCCATGGTGTGTACAATCAGAGTTAAAATTTAAATGACTGTAAAAAGAAACTTAAGAGCTGGTTGAGATAGTGTAGTGGTTTATAATCCAGATATCAAGCCTGGACTTGAAAAACAGTTTAGCACCTGGGAAATCTTAGGGAAGTTTCTTAAACTTTCTGCGCCTCGATGTTCTCTCATCTGAAAAATGGGAATAATACGACCAGTCAGTGAAGATAAAATGAGATGCTGTATGTAAAGTGCCTAAACAGTGCATAGTTTGTATCGTAACTGTTTACAATGACTGTTATTTAAATTTTTGATAGAAAACTAACATAGTTACTTAGTGTTTAGTGTTTTTTTGCAATATATAAAAATCCAAGAGCAAGTTCATCTGCTTTGTCACAATGTCATTTTCTCTACTAGATGGCTGCATAAAAGTAATGAGCTGATTCTGAATAGCAAATGAGAATGTACTGAAGGGAAGAGAAAGAGAAGGACTTATGGAGAAAAGAGCAATGAGAAAAGAGAAAAGAAAGCTAGGGTATGAGAGAGAAGGCACTGAGACATGCAGAAAACAGACTCCTTCTGCCCCTAAAATGAAACAGAAGCAAAAGGGAAACAGAAATCAGGAGAAATAAATGAACAGAGAGGACAATAAGAGATTTTTATGACCGTAATTCTCTACATATTCCTGCCTTTTTTTTTGTAGATGTTCCTTTGTCATTTTTCATGTATGGACTGAGTTCTGATCATAATCGTATGATGGTAGAGTTCATTGAAGAGTGGTAAGTATTTCAAATAACAGCTTTGCTACTGCTATTACTTATTTTACTGTATTGATTTTGTTTTCAACCCACTTTCAGTAAATGCTTTTACTCTGCAATTGATTTATAAATAATTTGGAATTAAAAAACGTATATGAAGAATGTGTATATTTTGTCACACATTGGAATACTTTTAAAGTATGTATATTGTAGGGACAGAGTCCCAGAGAGCAGTTTCCAGGCTGTCAGCCTCACGTGGAAAGGTGCTGGCTCAGTTATTAGATGGCCATCAGCTGTAACCAGTTAGCCATTAGCCACTAGTATAACTGCCGTGGCGCCGCTAGCAAGGGGGTTGTTGGTTGGCACAGAAGCGGACGGCAGAATCCGGATCGTGTGGATCCTGATTCCTGTGTCACCAACTCAGCTGCCAGCTAGAATATAGTGGTATGAACTCCCTATCCATGGCTCCGTTGGTGTTCCTTTTTGGCCTCACCATACTCTGTGTCCACCCGCCAAGAGCAGGAGTGGGACCAGAGACCCTGCATGACATATATATTTATCCTTTGCAGTAAATATTTATTGGGTATTTATTTTATATGGAGTTATGATTACAATATAAATGAGTAAATCATAGTCCAGTGGAGAAGATTGTCCCGTATGAAATTGACCTTAATTTAGCATAAGTATTGAATCTTTGAATACCTAATTTGGAAAATCAGGGTAATATGCAAATGTTGCTTAGAACATTGGTAGTATTTAAGATTTAGAGCTGCCCTTTCAGCCAATACATAAGCAGGATAAGAAACTTAGTTATTTTGTAGCAGATTTTTTGATGTTGAATCAAAGGTAGTATTGCCACATTTGGTCACCCATGTATTAATCAGATGGTTTTTAAATTATACTTGGTTGATTCTAAAAACAAAACGTCTCAGAGAATGGAAATAGGACCAATTGTTGACATTTAAAAAAATAAAAGTGCCATTGTCATAAACAGAAGTACTCTGTCTACACAAGTAAGTTTTCTAAGTATTCATAGTTTGAAAGTTAGGGGAGGGTTCTGTGCTGTTTAACTTTTTTTTTCTATCAAACTGATGGCATCAAGTTGCATGCAGTGTACAATTTCTTACATATGCCTGTATGTGGAACCACAGAGAAAATGTAAAAAACAAACAAACAAGCCTGAAAGTGGTAGAGAGAGGATGAAGTATAGAAGAAGGCAAAGCATTTTATAGTTTACAATACAGCTTTCAGCCTTACTGAAACACTGATGAAAAGAGTAGAGCTAAGGAGCAGACATTTAGTGAGTGACAGAATCAGGACAAGAAACCCATGTCTGCTGATTTATTGTATGGAGTCCTTTCTCTACTATGTCGTAAGTACTTTTAATAAATTCTTTTTTGAACCAATTCCATAAATACAACTTGGAAGGAAAGTGAGAAGTTGAATTGTTAAGTGACCAGAGTATGAGCTCTCTTGCCAGATTATCCTCAGCAGTATGTAATCAGGCCAGAGAATTTAGATTTTTTTCTACCATATCCAACAAACTCAAAAAGAATCTGGAGGCTTTGGCAAGAGATAAATGATAAAGTGTGTTTTTTTTAAGAGTTTTAGGATTTGCAAACCAGAAACACAACTAGGCAATACCCAGAGTTCTCCAAAGAAGGAAGAAGAGCTAAGAGTTCTTACAGTCAAAAGCATATTTTTGAGAAGAATCAGTCCTGCATTCTCATCTTAGCCTCTGGATTGGTCTGAGATGATAATCCTCTCTGGATGACTGGTGGTCTGGATAATAGATTCAGGCAGTCTGGATATGTGAACAGGACTGGAAAGTTTAAGTTTCCAGCTTAGTTAAAACAAGAATAGAATCATCTCTTCATGCCTCAACCTACTTGATTTTAGTAATTTAGCACCTCGATTACAGTGACTCCATTTTATTTCTTCAGTCTATTCCTAAAGTCCTAAAGTAACTGTACCAATTCATATGATCACCAGAAGCATGTAAGAGTTCTCATTGCTCTGCCCCTTTTACAACATTTGATATTGTCAGACTGTGGGGACAGAGCCCCAGAAAGTAGTTTACAGGCTCTCAGCCTCATGTGGAAAGGTGCTGGCTCAGGTAGTAGATGGCCGTCAGCTGTGGCTGATTGGCCATCAGCTGTAGCTGGTTAGACAATTAGCCGCTAATATAACTGCTGCAGCTATGGAGGAGAGCCGAGGAGAGCAGAGTCGCAGAGTCGCAGAGTCGAGGAGAGTGGAGAGTTGTCGGTCGGAGGGCAGAAAAACGGACAGCAGGTCGCACGTCTGGTGAACCCAGCCTCCAGTGAGACCGTAGTGGTATGACTCCCCTACCTATGGCTCCGTGGGTGTTCCTTTTTGGCCTCACCATATCCTGCGTTCTTGTGTGGGGAGCGGGAGCAGAGACCCCGCAGGCCGCCCCGCACAACATAGACTTTAATGCTGATCTGAGAGGTATGGAAAAAATACCTCATTGTGGTTTTAATTTTTGTTCTCTAATTGAGCATTTTTTCATACTTTTTTTTTTTCTGTATGTGCCTTTTCTTCTGTTCAGGATCTTTTCAGGTCTTCTGTCCATTTTTCTTACTGAGATATGGATGATTGGTCCATAGTTTCATTTTTCAACATTTAAATGATTGATCCATTTGGAATTAATTTTGGTGTAAGGAGTAAAATAGAGCTACAGCTGTGTTTTCTAATTGGCTAGGCACTTGCTTCAATACCATAGATTCCCCACTGATGTGAAATACCAATATTAGCATCTTCAAAATACTGTGGGTTTGTTTTTTTTCCTCTTTTTCCTGACTATGGTGTTTCATTGTATACTTTTGTGTCATATCACAGTTTTAAATTGTCAATTATTCATTATCCCTTTTTTATTAATAGAACCTGAATTTAATGTAGTGATAGTGTACCCAACTGTTAATAATTACAAATGGTGTGACTATTAAGCAAATTTTTCTCCAATTACTCTCAGAATTTCCTTGATCATTTCCTTGATCTGTTTCTTCTTCCATGTGACCTTTAGTATTATTTTTGTCAACTTGGAGATTGAATGAACTTTAAAGACTTAAATGTTGGAAAATTTTGCATACTCACAATAATAATTATTCCTCAAAAATATAGTACGCATATTCTCCTTTTAAGCAAATCTTCTATGACCCTCAGAGTTTTTAGACATCTTCATACCAGCCAAGGCTGTTTCCTAAGTTTATTCTTAAGTATTTTATATTTTTTGTTGCTATAATTTATGGAATCTTTTCATTTTTTAAGAGGTTATACATTTACAAAGACAAAAATTACAAAGGTAATAAAGATATAAACTGATAAATTGCTCTCTTCCTCATTGTTAAATTACCTAATTTTCATTTCTCATAGACAACTAATGTTATTGATTTCCTTTAGAAATAGTTTATACACATTTAATCAAATACTCTTATATTTTTATTATTCAAACATAAAAAAATTAAAGTACATACGAAAATCAAATGCTATAATGAACTCCTGTCAAACTTCAGCAGTTATAAACTGGATAATTTTTAATTAAACCCAGATACCTCATTGTCTCCCCCCTCTTGTTGAGAGAAAGAGAGAAAAATCAACTTGATTGATTTTTCGTTTTCTTTTTCTTTTTTTTTTAATAAGGAGGGCGCAGCTCACAGTGGCCCATGCGGGGATCGAATCGGCAACCTTGCTGTTATTAGCACCACGCTGTAACCAACTGAGCTAACAGGCCACCCCCTACTTTATTGATTTTAAATCAACTTATTGAGAATGCAGCCGATGGAAAAGAGATGAAAGATATGAATTAGGGGTTAAGAAACATGAAGAGTAAAGGTAGAAGTTTTAACACACATAACTAGAAGTTTCATTCTAAGAAAATAGAGCAATATTCAAAGATAAAGATAAACATAACTGTCTAAGACATTGAACCTTAGATATAAGAAATCTATCAAATACTTAGACTAGAACATCATGATAAAAATGCAGAACACCAGAGACAAAGAGATTTTTAAAAGGTGCCAGAAAAAGAGATAGCCTATAAATGAATGAAAATTAAATTGGAGGCAGTTTCTTAACAGGAGCAGAGGATGGCAGTAAGTATTGGGATAATATCTTCAGAATGCTGAAAGAAGATAGCAGTCAGGAAAATTTAACCTGATATGGCATGTCTCCCTAAAAATAGAATTTATCATTCAAATAAAGAATTAAAACATTCTCCTTAAAATCAGGGAAAGGACCAAGAAGCCTGCCAGTATCACTTACACAGTCAGCTCTCCATATCTGCGGGTTCCATATCCACAGATTCAACCAGCCATGGATAAAAAATATTCGGGAAAAAAATGTTATGTTGTTGCGACGTGTACTCCATAGTTAGGCCTAGGATGATTGTATCTGTACTGACCATGTGCAGACTTTTTTCTTGTCCTTATTTCCTAAATAATACAGTATAGCAACTATTTGCATAGCATTTACATTGAATTAGGCATTATAAGTAATCTAAAGATGATTTAAGATATATGGAAGGATGTGTGTAGGTTATATGCAAATACTATGCTATTTATGTAAGGGACTTGAGCATCTACAGATTTTGGTATACGTGGAGGTCCTGGGACCATGTGTATAGCAGAGGACAACTGTATTTGACAGATTCAACATGTATTAAAATTCCTATTCAGTACAGCAAGGAAAGCCCAAGAAATACAAGAAATGGAAAAGAAGAAACAAAACTATAAGTCACGATTATCTGGCTTTGAATTCCAGATTCAGCGCTTCGTGCCTTTGGGCACATTACTTAACTTCCCTGCACTTCTTTTTCTAATTTAAATAAAAGTATTTTATAGGGATATTATGAGGATTAGTGGATTGATATATATCTAGCACACTTAGATAAGTATCTGGTACCTAGTAAGTCTTGTAGATAAATGTTAGCCATTATTATTATTATCACCAGTGCCATCTTAAATTTAATGGCAGTGAATAAAATGTAACTTTTAAAGATATCATGCATAGTAATTTAAAAATTATAAAATACCTTAGAATAAATTCTTTAAAACGTGTAAAACCCTCATGGAAAATTATGAAACTTTACTGAAAGATATTAATGACATGAATGATAAGAATAAGTGGAGAGATACACCATGTTCACAGATAGGAAGACTGATATAACAATGTCATTTCTCCCAAAATTGACCAATAGAGGCAATGAAATTACAGTTAAAACCTAAACAAGATTTTTTTTTTAGATAAGCTTATTTTAAAATGTGTATGTAAGAGCAAAGATGCTTCAGAAGAACAAAATTTGTTTTTTTCTTTTGGTTATGCACAAACATATATCCAGATTTACTATGGTATGGTCTTGGTTCAGGGATGCAGAAAAACACCAACCAGTAAAACAGAGCAGAGAGCCTAAAATTATGCATATATAGAAACTTCATTTATGTCAGAGATAGTATTATAGATAAATAGGGAAAGGAAAGATGATTCAAATAAATGCTAGCAAAGTTTGATATTCACATGGAAAAACTGAGCCACTCTTCTTGACCTCAGACAAAAATCAATTTCAGGCAGACTAAAAACTTAAAGATGAAAGGTAAAACTATAAAATTTTGAGAAGAGAATATAGGGGATTATCTTTATGACCTTTGGGAGAATTGTTTCTTAAAGTTGATCAAAAGCAAAAAAGAAAGCACCAAATATAAAGGAAAAAGTCATGATTTTGACTACATTAAAATTAAATATTTCTGTTCAAAAAATTGAAAAGACATGTTCTAAAAGTTGCAGGAATTATTTGCAACATGTAAATTGATGAAGAGTTAGTATCTCAAAAAGATTTCTTGCAGTCCACCTGAAACTAATTTTTAAAAAAAGGATTTCTTGTAAATACATAGAATAAACAGCCACATAGAAAAGTGGGTAAAACACTTGAACAGGTATTTCACAGATGTATAAACACAGATGGCCAATAAATATACTCAGTAGATGATCAGTCACATCAAAAATCAGAGAAATGCAAACTAACCACAATGAGATATCATTTGCATCTATCAGATTGGCAAAATTCAAGTGCCAATATCAAGTGTCAGATACAGAGCAATTGGAATGCTCATACACTGTTGGTGATAGTATAAAAATTCAGTATAATAAAAGATTGAGAAGTTTTAGACTACATAAAAATTAAAGTTCTGCTATGGGAGGAAAATGCCGTAAACAAAATTAAGAGACAAAAATATTGCAACATTTATGACAGATAAAAACTAATTTCTCTCCATATATGGTGTCCTTGGAAATCATTAACTAAAAGACCATCTTTCCTGTTTAAAAAAAAAAAAAAAGCGGAGAAAAAGATAAGAACAAGTGATTTCACAGGAAAAAACAAGACTACTCAACCTCACTCATAATGAGAGAAATGCAAACTAAAACCACTAGGTTCTATTTTTGTTTGTGGAGATTAGTTTAATAAAATACTCTTTTTTGTTTTTCGAGAATATTTTCCTGTGCAAGTAAAAATTAATTAAAACAATAATAAAGGGCAGATAAAGAAAGTTGAGTTATTAGGAGAATAAGAAAGCACAGCCTGAGAAGTAGCTATAAAATCAGGATTATGAAGTCACAAGTCAGGGGAAGAGTGTATTTCAAGAGTTGATTAGTCAAGAGTATCAAATGTAGAGAAGCCAACTAAGTTATAAACCAGAAATGTACAAATGTAAGTGAAAGACTGATAAGGACATTGGTGACTGAAAAGTGCTGTTTAGGGAGAGTTAATGGAGGGAGAAAAGACTGAGGAGGAAGTAGGAAGTGCTCTCCATAAAGGCAAATACGACCCTGGCAAGTTTTGTTTATTTTGTTTTCTGAATCAGATTTGAGCCTATTTAAATGCTATTGGACAGGATAGAAAAGTAAAATAGGAGGAAATGAAGAATATAGTGGAGAGATAATTGAGACAATGGGAGCATAGGAAAGAGCTCTAAAATGGAAATCATGAGACCTAGGTGTTATCGTTTTAATTTTTTGATACTTAGTTGCTGCATCTGTAACAGGAGCTGAAAAACTTTTTCTGTAACAGGCTAAATAGTAAATATTTTAGTCTTTGTTGGCCATAGTGTGTCTGTCACATTTATTCAACTATACTCTTCTAATAGGAAAGCAGCCATAGATAGTAGATAAATGAATGGGGGTGGCTGTGTTCCATTAAGCTATGAAACCTTGAATTTCATATGATTTTGTAAGTGATATAAAATTATTATTTTTTTCAATCATTTATCTTGTGGGCCCTTCAAAAACTAGTAGTGGGCTGGATTTCTCCCCAAAGGCCATATTTTGCCAACCCCTGATCTATCTAATGCAAATTTGGACTAAAATATATTTCATTTCTACAAAAGATAGTCTTGACTGGTGGATTCTTAATCTCACTAACTGTATATTTAGTTTATCATTTGTATGATCTGATTTAACCTTTTGTTTATCAGCAGTAATTCTTAGTCTCAACTATTTGGAACCCTGCAGAACTCAGAATTTATTATGTTTGTGACTAAAGTTCCAAGAACATTATTTATTCATCATTTATTCTTTAGGAACTCTTTCCTGAGATTACTAGAAGTGGGATAATTTCTATCATACCTGCATACCATCATTACAATAATTTATTTAATATTTTAAAATACACTTGTTTTTATTTACATATATTTGGAGATGGAAAATCAGTATTACTTGGCAGAAGTAAAAGGTAATAGTAAAAGTAAGTTAAAACAGAATAGTAGTATTATTTGCCAGAAAATCCTAAAACTGAGGCATTGTTTCTTTTTGTTAAAAAGAGAGATCAGCAAATTTTTAGAGCTGTTAAAGATAAGTTAACAACAAGCTGATTAATTGAAAGAGAAGTGAAAAAAACTTTCTCAATAATGCTTCATGTAGCTACAGTCAGCCTGAGTTGCTTTATGTTGGGAAACCTTTTCATAACTGATAGCAGTTGAGTCTTAATTAAAGGAACTCTAGAACTCTCTGAGTTGCTCAATTAAAACACCAAGTACTGTTTATTAATTAAAGACTCTTTGATAGTAATTAGGTAAAAATTTTGCAGGCTTATTTAGTAATTTCTAATCTATAACCAGCTGTCCTAAGCATTCTTTAGATTTTAATGATAAGTCTTAGAAAACTCAATACAAATATTCTTTTAAAGTATTCATATACTTTGAGGGGATTAAGTTCTTAGCCCTGGCTATTTGACATAAAAGGGATTAATTCCTTTGCAACTAACTTGTATCTGAAAGATGTATTACCATGCATAACTGCAGACAGAGTAATGCACTACAGAGGAAGTTAGTGACTTATCCAAGGTTAATTGGTTAATTCCAAAGCTAGGATTAGAACCAACATCACTTGATTTCTAACCTAGTTAGCTTTACAAACTCTATAACTTGGTGCCATAGTATAGGCCTCAGGATTACACTAGTGATTGTGTGCAGTTATTGTGTACCAGGTATTGCAAACATGTGAGGTATTTGATACTATTAGCCTCAGAGAGTTAGGCATTTTGCCTGATATGTAACATTGATAACTAATGGTAGAACTAAAATTTGAACCATTATGGTTTTTTGCCTTTCTAAGTGACATTAATTTTTAATCTGTCTAGTATTTTGGTCTAAGCTTTTTCTTAACATCTGAGACTTACTCTCTTTTACCCCCAGAAATTCCCAAGCTCTTTTCCTTTCCCCTTTAGCTTTTTAGTTCCTTTATAATTTTTATTTCTCATCTGCTCTTGTGAGCACCTCCAGCACACTGTTAAAGGAAGCACAGTGATAGTGGGTATTTTTGTTTTATTCTTAATTTAAGAGGTGGTGTTTCTGACATTTATCAATTTGTTATACGTTTTCGGTAGATACCCATCATCACGTTCTGAATGTTTCTGTCTATTCCTCTTTACTATGGCTTTTATTTAAAAAAATCATAAATGAGTTTTGAATTTGATTAGATGCTTTTTCTGTATCTTTTGATATACTTACTTGATTTTTCTCCTTTAATAAGTGTATGTAGTAAGTGAAATGTACATTATTTTCTAACGCTAAATATGCCTTGCATTTCTAGGATGAACTCAGCTTGTTTATGTTATATTAATATCATTTTTAGAATCAGTTTGTAACTACTGATTTAATTTATTCATAATAGTAATAGGGTAGTGATAGTCTTCTTACAATTTATTTTGTATAATCTTTCAATGTATTTGCTTAAAGTTGTTCATAATATGCATACACTTAAGACATATGAATAGATATTTTAGTTGTTGGAGAATGCTTCTGTTTTTGGTTTCTATATTTGATCTTTAGTTCATATAGATTTATTTGAATATCTGTTAAGGACCTGCTATGTGCAGTGCATTAACTATTCTTAAAATTTTTAGAATTGATTTTTTTCTCTCTGCTCGCCACTGTTCACCTAGAATAATCCAGGATCCCAGTGGACACCCCAGGATTCAAACTTCTGATTTCATTTTTACGTACAGAAAAATAAATAATATATAAATACATAGATAATGTTTATAGGACTAGTGTGTATGTTTTACAAAATGTAATATATATTTTTGCATACATATATGTAAAGATAAATAATATACATAAATATAATGGTTTTGGGACTGTGATATGGGAACATAAAAGAATATATGAATTTGTTACCTCTTTAATGGGGTTGATTTGTTTGAGCCAAAGTTAAAGGGGTATTATTCCTATTTGAAAGATATATCTGAAAAATTGCTGAATGCAACTTATTTAATGAAGGACATTGAATACCTGTGCCCTGAATATTCATTTCATCAGTTTTTCACTTAGCTACTTTGTGGCTAAATATTTTCCTAAGCACTGAGAAACAAATTCAGTGAATTTCAGAAGTCTTTATTAGTAAATTACACTAGTCGAACATTTCATAAGAAACCACACAGCTGAAATATCATCCGTCTTTCCTGAAAATATAATCTAACTGCATTTAAAGGCAGTATTGGGAATTTTTGCAGCACTTGGCTCTTCAAGTAAAGTATATTCAACTGATGATTGTATACCTTTGTAATAAAGTCATTCTAAATAAATTATTCTCCCTTTTTTCCCTTATGAAACTGCCAGGTGAGTATGGCAGTGTTGGCAGCTATCTCTGGAGTTGGTATCTCTTCAGGGTATTCTTATTAGAAGGCAACACTACTAGTGTCTATCAGTGTGGCTGGATGAGAGAGAGGCTGATTTTCTTCTCTTCGTAGAGGTCTTTGTCCATTCCCTATTCTGGTCCATGTATGATGGAGAAATTGCAAGAACACCGTTCATAAAGGAAGGAGGAGTAGGGATGGGGGGAGGATCCTTCGTGAGCCTTATATAGAATCTTACCATTGTGATCTTTCTGTAGAATGTTGGCAGCTCTTAATTTGGATTGTGACTTAATGTTTGAGCTAAGCAGTTGACAGATACCAGGAGGCCCATGAACCATATTATGAAATAGTATGAAAAACATACTTACATGTATGTGAGCTCCATAGCTTTCCTTTGATATCCAGTATGAGCTCTACTTGAAAGGTTAAGAATCAATGTGTGGAGGGGGAGGGGGACTGAGGAGAGAAGGGAAGAGGGAGGAAAAGGAATTTGTTGTTATTACTATGACATTATATGATGTCTTAAACCTTATTTGTAGAGTGATACTAAGGAAAAGTAGTCAATGAATGACTGTTTTAGGCCATCGATTGTAGAGATAGCTATGTAATAGTTTCTCTCAAAGCCAAAGATTCTGATTTAGAGAACATCATATATTCACAAAAGTGTTTAGGGAAAATACTTTTAAAAATAGAGTATTTGGCAAGAATTTTACCAAATGTTAGTACAATAGAAATTGATGTTTGGAAGTTATTAAGCTTTTCAAGAACATGGAAGATTTTTGTTACCCAATTACAAGTACATGAATTATAAGGAAAAAGCCTGTTAGATACTACAAAATAAATATTTTTTAATATTATTGAATAGCCAAAGTTGTTAATTCATATTCTTTTTTCGGTAGCCTGGCAAATTGAGATTCAAACCTGTTGCAAGTGTGAGCAAGAATATATTTAGTTCTGTGTAAGAATTTTTAAATGATTTTACTGCCATTGCCTCTTCTGTACTTACTAACTTTTTGCTTAATAACTTTGGGTTGATTTTAGGCCACCAATAAAATGGAAATGAAAGAGATTGCTAAACAGAAGACACTCTGGAAAATGTACTCAACCAGTGAACCTTTATTAGTTACTGGTATACAAGTCAATCCTTTGAAGAAATTCACCATTCCCAAGATCAGGAGGACAGCTGGGAAAGGTAGTATTTCAATGGAAGATGGGGTTATTTCATAACTATTACTGCGTTTCTCTGGTTTTTAGTTTATATTCTATTTTGACTATGTAAAATTAGGTTAAGTCAGTTCTTTAATTCCTTAAATGCACCTGTGCTTTAGTTCCACACAAAATGGAGTAGACACGTTTTCTATCTCTCCCATTAAATATACCTAAAAAGTCTGAACATCATATATAAAACAAACATAAAACTTTGAAAGTTGGAGAGAAGAAGACTGACCAGCTACAGACCCTGGGACTCAAGAAATAATACAACAGTAAGTTCTCTGGATTTTCTTTTTGTTTCTTCTGTCTCAGATTGATTACCCACAACTCAGGAATACCAATTGGCACAGACACAAAAAGCCGCCAGAAAAGCCTGGCATCTCTTACCAAGAACTGGGAAAGGGACATCCTAGAAAGACAGAAGCCTCTTTGACAATAAACACCCTATTCCTGCAAAACATTAGGGGGAAAAAGAAAACATAGCCCCTACACCTTTGTCAACAAAGGCCAAGTGGAGGCCTAGACCCATGACTCTCCCCTTTATGGCAGTAACAAGTTCCTCTCCCTGCCATCCCCCGCCTCTACAGAGTCAGTGGATTTCCACCCCTGCCCGGTGATGGTGAGTTGCCCCTTCTGTGAGTAGAGTCATTGAAGACCAAGTGGAGAGCATAGACTTCTGTCACACCCACCAGTAACAATGCACCCATCCCTCTCCCATGGTGTCAGTGGAGGCTGAGTAAGAACGTAGACTTCCACCCCTTTCTCAGTGGAAGACATCCCTCCGCCCCCCAGAGTATCAGTGGAGACCCTGTGGAAAGCCAGGACTTCATCCCTGCCTGATAGTGAAGAATCTGCACCCCACCTTTCCTTACTGGCACACTTTCACCTGCCAGCTCAGTTTTAGTAAGCTTGTTAAAACACAAGATTAAATGTGATCCAGAGTCTCTTAATACCCCAAATGACCAAGATATAATACAATTACTTATCTTACCACCACCCAGGAAAATCTCAAATGAGAAAAGATAATCAACAGATGTCAACACCATGTTGAAACAGATGTTGGAATTATCTGACAAAGCTTTTAAAGCAGCCATCATAATGATGTTTCACCAAGCAATTTAAACAATCTTGAAACAAATGGAAAAATAGAAAATTTCAGCAAAGAAATGGAAAATGTAATAATGAACCAAACAGAAGTTTTGGAACTGAAAAATGTAATAATTGAAATAAAAACTCATTTGGATGAGTTCCAGAGAAGAATTGAGAAAACACTGGAAATAATCAGTGAATTTAAAGATATAATAATAGAAATTACCCAGCCTGAACTATACAGAGAAAACAGAAAAAATTAGCAGAGCCTTAGGGATCAGTGGAACAATAATAAAAAATCTATCGTTTTTGTCCTTGGAGTCCCAGAAGTAAAAGAGTATAGAGCTAAAAAAGTATTTGAAGAAATATTGGCTGAAAATGTCCCAAATTTGGCAAAAGGCATAAACCTACCCATTCAAAAGTCTGACTAAACCCTAAACAGGATAAACACAAAGAAATATATGCCAAGGGACATCATGATCAAATTTCTGAAAACTAAGGACAGAAATAATCTTGAAACTAGAGAGAAACCACATATTATCTATAGGAGAAAAATTGTTTGACTGACAGTAGATGTCTCATTAGAAACTATGGAGCCCGGAAGAAGTGGCACAACATTTTCAAATTCAGAAAGAAAAGAACTGTCAACCCAGAGTTCTGTCCCCAGCAAAAAGTATCCTTCCAGAGTAGAAGTGAAATAGACATTCTCAGGTGAAGTAAAACTTAAGGATTTTTTTTATCAGCAGATCCACCCTAAAATAATTGCTAAAAGTTCTCCAAACAGAAAATGACAAAAGAAAGAAGCTGGGAACATTAAGAACGAAGGAAGAACAATAGAAAGAGTAAAAATATCGAGAAATATAGTAGACTGCCCTTCTCTTGAGGTTTCTACTTATGTTTGACAGTTGGAGCAAAAATTATAACATTCTGTGAATGATTCCCAGTGTATATAGAGGAAGTATTTAAGACAATTATAAAGCAAGATGTTACCATTGGAGGGAACTGGGTAAATGAGCTATAGGATCTTTCCGTATTATATATTACAACTTCATGTGAGTCTAGTTATTTCAGAATTAAAACTTTTATAAACCACTGTAGATAAATCAAAACAGAATTTTTTAAAATGTTCAAGTAATGCATAGGAATGCAGGAAAAATGAAATAGAGAATTGAACAACTGAGGGAAAAATAAACAGTTAAATAGTAGGCTTAAGCCCTAGGATATCAATTATATTAAATATAAATGATCTAAATAAACTAAAAGACAGAGGTAGACACAATAGATAAAAAACATAACCTAACTATATATTGTCAATAAATTCATTTCAGATAATAGTGATACAGGTTGGCTGAAAATAAGCATATGGAGGAAGGCTATGCAAACAATCAAAATAAAGTAGAAGAGGCTGTATTAATATCAGATAAAGTAGACTTGAAAGAAAATTATCAAGAACAAAGGCAGATATTGCATAATGATGAAAAGGTCGATCCACCAATAGCAATCCTAAATGTGTGTTCGCCAAACAACAGAGCTTCTAAATACATGAAGCAAAATTGATAAAAGGAGAAATGGGCAAATCCAGAATTATAGAGACTTTAGCATACCTCTCTCAACAATTGATAGAACTACTAAGACAGAAAATCAGCAAAGATATAGAAGAACTATATGCTGTCAACCAATAGGATCTAGTTGTCATTTATACATTTCTCTACCAACAACGGCAAAATAGACATCCTTTTTAAGCTCCCATTTGACACAACAATATTTTGGGACGTGAAACACATTTCAAAATATCTAAAGGAATTGAAGTTACTGAATGTGTTCTCTGACCACATGCAAACTAGAAATTAGTAATAGAAAGTAATAAATAATTTTCCAAACACATGGAAAGTAAACAATATATTTCTAAATATTCATAAGATTTCAAAGGAAATAAAAAATAACATTGAACTGAATAAAAATGAAGATGCAACATATCAAAATTTGAGGGACACAGCTAAAGCCATTGTTAACAAATATACGAGATCCAACAATTAAGTTCACAAACACATCCTAGAAAAAGTGCTATATACCTCATTGCTGAATATCACTATGGTCACCTTCAAAGTACTCACCTTGGGAAGCTATGCACCAATGCCAGTGCCTAGTTCACCCTTCAAAGGAATTTTGGAACTCTTTTTCTGGAATGGCCATCAGAGCTGTCATCGTATTACCCTTTATGTCCTGAATGTCATCAAAATGTCTTCCTTTCAATATTTCCTTCCTCTTTGGATAAAGAAAGAAGTCATTGGGGGCCAGGTCAGGTGGGTAGGGAAGGTGTTCCAATATAGTTATTTGTTTACTGGCTAAAAACTCCCTCACAGACAGTGCCATGTGAGCTGGTGCATTGTTGTGATGCAAGAGCCATGAATTGTTGGCAAAAAGTTCAGGTCGTTTTCATCTAACTTTTTCACGCAGCCTTTTCAGCACTTCCAAATAGTAAACTTGGTTAACTGTCCATTTGGTACAAATTCATAATGAGTAATCCCTCTGATCTCAAAAAAGGTTAGCAACATTGTTCTGACTCTTGATTTGGACTGACGGAACTTTTTTGGTCGTAGAGAATTGACTGACTTCCATTGTGCACTTTCGTGCTTTGTTTCAGGGTCGTACTGGTACACCCATGTTTCATCATCAGTGATAACACAGCCCAAAACATCATCTTGCCTCTCCAAAAAGTCTTGGCAAACTTCAACTCTCCTTTGCTTTTGTTCATTGGTGGGCTCCTTCGGGATCATTTCTGTATACACCTCTCATGCCAAGATTTTCAGTTAAGATTTTCCTAACTTTTTCTCTGTTGATGTTTACTTGATCTGCTATGCTTCTCACAGTCAACCAACGATTTTGGCGCACAGGTCAATGAATTTTTGCAATATTTTCGTCAGTTCTGCTCGTTACTGGCCACCCTGACCTCTCTTCGTCAGTGACGCGTTCTCTCCTCTCAGAAAAACCATTCATCCATTTGTAAACTGCCATTTTCTTATGACATTATCCCCATAAACTTGGACTAACATATCCCTGATTTTACTTCCACTCTTGCCAACTTTAACAAGAAATTTAATGTTTGTTCGTTGCTCTAATTCAAGCTCAGACATTGTCGCGATGGCACACAAAAACACGTAGCAACAATAATGAACACCACTGAGCAAGGCACCGCCACGTGTCGACATGAACACAGCTGTGAGACACTGATATACAAGGTTATAAAACCTTACCGAGCTGTTTGTACAGTGCTGCCAGTGTAAGCACATGGTGGCAAGTTCGCAAACTTAATTTTCAGACCTTGTAGAGTACTAAATACTTACATTCGAGAATAGGAAGGGATTTTAAATCAGTAATATAAGCTTCCACTTTAAATTAGAAAAAGAATAACATGATAAACCCAAAACAAGCAGAAGAAAGGAAAATCAATAAATGAAACAGCTAGTGGATTGAAAAGATCAAAAAAAATCAACAAACCTTTAGCAAAACTGACAAAAATGATACAAGCCTCAAATTACTACCATCAGGAATGAAATGGGATATCGTTATCAAGTCTATCAGCACCATTTTTCCCACATTTGCTCACTTCATGTCTCTGTCACATTTTGGTAATTCTTGCAATATTTCAAAATTTTTATTATATTTGTTATGGTGATCAGCGATCTTTAATGTTGTTAGTATAATCATTTTGGGGTGCCACAAACAGCACCTGTTTAATTAAGATGGTGAGCTTAGTCAATGAATGTTGTGTGTGTTGTGACTGCTCCACCAGCTGGTGGTTCCCCTCATCTCTCTTCCTCTTCTCAGGCCTTCCTTTTCACTGAGACACAATATGGCCTCTAAGTGTTCAAATGCAAGGAAGAGTTGCATGCCTCTCACTTTAAATCAAAAGCTAGAAAACATCAAGCTTAGTATGGAAGACATGTCGAAAGCTGAGATAGGCCACAAGCTAGGCCTCTTGCACTAAACCGTGAGCCAAGTTTTGAATACAAATGAGAAATTCTTGGAGGAAATTAAAAGTGCTACTCCAGTGAACACCCAAATGAAAAGAAAGTGAAACAGCCTTATTGATGATGTGGAGAAAGTTTGGGTGGTCTGGATTGAAAATCAAACAAGCCATAACATTGCATTGAGCCAAAGCCTAAACCAGAGCAAGGTCCTAACTCTTCAATTCTGTGAAGGCTGAGAGCGACAAGAAAGCTGCAGAAGAAAAATTTGAAGCTAGCAGAGGTTGGTTCATGAGGTTTAAAGAAATAAAATGTCTCCATAACATGAAAGTACAAGGTGAAGCAGCAAGTTATCCAGAAGATGTAGCTAAGGTTAATGAAGGTGGCTACACTGAACAACAGATTTTCATTGTAGATGAAACAACCTTAGATTGGAAAACAATACCATCTAGGGCTGTCATATGTAGCAAGAACTCAATGCCTGGCTTCAAAGCTTTAAAGGACAGGCTGACTCTCTTGTTAGGGGCTAATGCAGCTGGCTTTAAGTTCCAGCCAATGCTCATTTACCATTCCAGAAACCCTAGGGCCCTTAAGAATTATGCTAAATCTACTTGGCCTATGCTCTATAAATAAAACAAAGCCTGAATGACAGCGCATGTTTATAATATGGTTTACTGAATATTTTAAGCCCACAGTTGAGACCTACTGCTCAGGAAAAAAGATTTTCAAAATATTACTGCTCATTGACAATGCACCTGGTCACACAAGAGCTCTAATGGAGATGTATGAGATTCTTTTCATGCCTGCTAACCCAACATCCATAGATTGAAAAACTTCTGGAAAGGATTTGTTATTCTAGATGCCACTAATAACATTCATAATTCATAAGAAGAGATCAAAATATTAACATTAACAGGAGTTTGGAAGAAATTGGTTCCAACCCTCATGGATGACTTTGAGGAGTTTAAGACTTCAGTAGAGTAAGTAACTGCGGATGTGATGGAAATAGCAAGAAAACTAGAATTAGAAATGGAACCTGAAGATATTTCTGCAAGACATTGCTGCAATCTCAGAATAAAACTTTAATAGATGAGTTGTTGCTTCTTATGAATGAGCAAAGAAAGTGATTTTTTGAGATGGCATCTACTCCTGGTGCAGAGTGTTGAAATGACAACAAAGGATTTAGAATATTACGTAAACTTAGTTGATAAAGCAGCAGCAGGGTTTGAGAGAATTGACTCCAATTTTGAAAGAAGTTCTGTGGGTAACTTGCTATCAAAAGCATCACATGCTATAGAGAAATCCTTTGGGAAAGGTAGAGTCAAATCAATGCAGCAAACTTCATTGTTGTCTCGTTTTAAGAAATTGCCACAGCCACCCAACCTTCCGCAATCACCGCCCTGACCAGCCAGCAGCCACCAGCAACCCTCCACCAGCAAAAAGATTTTCACTTGCTTAAGGCTCATAATGGTTAGAATTTTTTAGCAGCAAAGTATTTTTAATTAAGGTATGTACATTTGTTTTTTTAAGACATAATGCTGTTGCACACTTAATAGACTACAGTATAGTATAAACATAATTTTTGTATGCACTGGGAAACAAAAATTTATGTGACTCACTTTATTATGACATTCTGTTTATTGCAATGATCTAGCAACATCTCCGAGGTATGTCTATATTCACTAATTCAGTGTTGGTGGCAACTTAAATAGACTGTAACTACCACAGATAATTGGAATCAGCTGTATCTATTCCATGCTTCCCTGAGTCCTCTTCCTTAAGGGTTTTGATCCTTTTTTGCGTCAATTTAACATAGCAATGCTTAAAACATTGATCATTTTCTTGAGAAAGTCTGTTACCTGTTATTCATGCCACTATGTCAGTCAGCATTTTACAAAGATGTTCTGATTATTTTTGCAAGTCAAAATAACAAATTAGTTTGCTAATACATAAATTGTCTTATTTTGGAGAAATGTAAGAAATATTCATGTGCTAACAGTAGCTACCAGATATGAGTGTAACAATGCATGTTGTAGAGTCAGTGTACATCTTAAGTTGAAAATGAGTTACCTGAATTCTAGTACTATCTAGTATATCTGTGTCAACTTTCAGGGACTCCAGTAGGTATGTGGAGAAAAACAAGGTTCATATTTTCATTTACATTAGGTATAGGAAGTCTTTATTACTGTTGGAAAACCTTAAATATACGTTGTTGTCTCCAGATGTTAATGAAAATTTCAAGTACTTGGTTTTTTGTGTCTTATGTCAGATACACAGTTGTCATTATACAGAGATGTACAGTGATGTTATTTTAAACACAAATAACCACTTGCCCTTTTCTTTATCTTTAGTTTATTTGTCATCTTGTCACACCAATACTAGAGAGTATAGTTTCATACACGATATTCTTAACCAGTGCCGGCTTGATGTAAGCTGTGAGCTGCAGTCATCATGGCAGTTTGGAGATACAAAACTGGTTCACAATGAGGGTCTGGAAAAAAATTTTACTTCTAAGAGGTAAGTTAATATGATCTAAAGGAGTTTGAGATTTTGTTTTGTTTGTTTTTACTCTGAAGTCTTACATGAATTTGTTATTTATACTGTTTGCAATTTGATAAGTATTACTAAGAAAATAAGTACAGAGATTGCTTATTCATTATTTTGTTGCCTTCTCATAGCCTTTTGTAATAGTGAAATGCTGTGAGATTTGATTAGTTTTATACATTAATGTAGCCAGATTTCAAACATTCCTAATTTTTTAATCTTTATAAAATTTTCAGAAGCAATACATCAGTACATTTATTAAGCAGCCATTTTGTAGATCCCTTGTGCCTCCTACAATACAAAACAGCAATTAAAGTATGTAGAAGGTAACTTTTTTCCTTCACTCAGCCTCTCAGAGACTGAGTTGATGTTTTCAGTTGGCAGGATTGTAGCTGGCTATTTTCAGCTATTCCACTAGAAGCACTATTTCTAACACTTAATTTTTTTAAAATACCCCTTCTGCTTTTGGGGAAGGCACATTCCATTGTGTTATTTTGATAAGAAAGAATAAGAGCATATGCAAAGTTTTTATAGTAAATATTTTGTATTTATAGGTATAGATCTTGTGTGAACAAAATTTAGTATAGCGTTTTCATTATCTGAACTTGCCTTCACTAATTTATATTTATCTTAAAAGCTGATGGACCCACACTTAGAACTCATTTTGGAATGTTTTGATTCCTTTTTTTGTTATTGTTTTAGAATCATTTCCTCTTGACTCACACATGGCTACCCCACTCAGTGTTATTTTGGGAGAATTGGTGGGAATGATAGAATTAGTTGATGGCATATTCTATTATTTAAAAACTAGTTTTGAGCAAAAGTAGAATGGACTGGATATATTCTGCTCTTTCCAGACTGAAATAACAGTTTGATCAAAATGAATTCCTGGCATTGTTTTTTGATTTTGGTTTCTTTAGGCATTAAAAATTTTTGTCCTTTTTCATAATGCCTCCCTGCTGCTGCATAACACTTAATTTTCAACCAATTATTTCTCCTTGTTAATGGTTATAGAAAAGTTAAAATAACTGTCCAACAATACAAACCATGTTAGAACTTTCTAAATAACTAACAAGTGTAGGATACGTTGGTTTCTTAGGTATTTGCCCAATTAGACAAATTCACTTTTTCCCCATAATACTTTATACTGGTTTTATAAGACTAACCACAATGCGTTGGTTTTGTTTGATTCTCCTACTACATTGTTTTATCTTGTTTTTATGTCCATAGTATGGAAACTGAGTCTGGCAACACAGTGGGCACTTTATTACTTAAATTTAACTTTAAATTAAATTTTTATTTAACCTAATTTTGTGTGTTTAAAAATCAGTGATGGTAGGAAATACCCTTAAGTATCCTTAAGGCACAGGTAGAGAGGGAAAATAAATAAGAACGGTTAGCAGAATAGTAGAGTAATAGAATAAAAAGAAAAAGCATTAATAATATTGATTGCCTCTGGCTTGTCTTTTTATCACTCCCCTTAGAGAGTTTATAAATCTGTGGTCTCAGCAAAAGCAAGTAGGTCCCAAAAAATACCAATCTCTACTTATCTACATTCCATCTACCACTTTCTAAGTGTGAAAGCAGCAAAAACACATTAATATAAACATCTATGTATTTGATCATTCATTAAACATTTGAGTGCCTACCATGTCAGATATTACAGTTGACCCTTGAACAACGTGAGGGTTGGGGGGGGTAACGTGGGGGTTAGGGGTGCCCTAACCCCCAGGATTTTCAACCTGTGCAGTCAAAAATCCACATACAACTACAGTTGGCTCTCTGCATATGCACATTCCCAACCCTGGGTTGAAAATACTGTATTTGACACCCTCAGAGAAAAATGTTTTCTCCTCAGCTTTAAAGAGTTTACATTCTAGTGGAGAAGACATTCAGCTAAATATAAAATACAATGTTATAATAAAGATAGAGGGATTGATTATTTTTCCTAAGAGTCCTGAGATATGTGTTGAAGAAACTTGATCTGGTCTTAATGGGTAAAAGAGAAACTGATTTCTTAAGTTCATTACCTTACTTGATCCTTTTTTATTTTAAGATAACTTACTTTTAAGCACTTTAAATTTGTGTAAAAGGATATCATTTTAAAGATTGTCAGATACTTTGGTTGAATTTGAACTTGCAATCTCAATTTACATTCCTCTCCAGATGAGTACTCAGAGCCATCCATGGTTAATGTCATCCACTTTGATTGGTTCGAAGGGTGGGCAGAACTAAATTAGTTTGGGCCAATGACACACTGAGGATGGATTTGCTTGGGGGGGTCTCTGAGGAAGAGAAGCCAATCTGACGTGAACAAGGAAGCATGTTGCTTAAGCTGCTGATAGCACTCTTGGGATAATAAGTAGAGACTAGTGTTTGGTTACCCTGAAGCTAAGGATAGCAGCACAAAGAGATGGAAAAACCTGGATCCTTGATGACATCTGGAGCCATGGCATTGATCAACCCTGATAGTCTGCTTGATTTCCGAATTTCTTGTTATAAGAAGTTATTTTTAAGCCAGTTTGAATAGATTTCTGTATTTGAAGTCAGTAGTATTCCAACTGCTGTTGAATTTGGTACTGGGAAAGGGGTACTTATATAAGAGGTTCTAAAATACAGATTTAACCTGGAAAGATGGAAATAAGGACTCCCACTGTTGCCAGATGGGAAGTTGGTGATTATACCTTAGGGCATAGACCATGTGCTTTATGAGGCTCTAATTTGGGGCAAAATTTTATGAAAAAGTCAGGATATTGAAGTGCCTTGACCATTTTCTGCTTAAATCCAAGAGACCTTGAAAATTCAGAATTAGTAAGAAAGACCCTTTCAGTTTAAGGCCTAGTTTCACAGATCCAGCTTTGCAAGATTAGCTTGAAGTAAAGAATTCACCTTTTCCGAAGTTAATGTGAATATGGGTTTAAAAGGAAAGAAGGCTAAAGGGAAATACGTATTCCACACAACACAAATATATTGCCTTCTACGTTTCCCACATACCTCTTTTTAAGCGTTTTCCACCTGGTAAATGGAACTCCTCACGTTTCTACAGTAAAGATATATTTTAAATACAATCTGAGGGAAGAAACTGGTAGTATCAAATTGCAATAAGTCAATTCCAAATTCAGGGCTTTGGGGGATGGAAAGTTTTCAGAGTCTTGTTGCTAGGAGATGGATATTCCTAATTGGAACCATTGTCTAAACAAGATCTTGTTATGGTTACTAGCCTTTGGAATTCTGAAGGCAAAGAATCCTAGCAACTACTTTTTAGAAGGATATATTTTCTGCTAAGGGCCAGTTAACACTGACCATTTTTGTAGCATTCTTCACTTTTCTGGATTTAATTGTAGTTATCCTGTTTTTATTCCACCAATGTATTTTGGGTATAAATAACTTAAATTTTATAGCCATATATTGCTTAAATGGATGTTACTATATGTATCTATGTCCATACCTGTTGGAAATTAAGGCACATTACATCATGGATCTGAAGTTGGATGCAATAACTGGATGGGACTTTGGGTTATTCCCTTTTGTGAAGTGGATTGAAGGTGTTTGGTGTGAGCATGAGCATTTTTGAAAGTATATGTGTTAGAAGAGTACGTATAAAGGGTCCCCAAATGAGTAGACGATAGTCTCCCTAATAATTCTAAATCATCTTATTACATAATTAGTCTAAGCTGTCCTTTGCCCCATTCCCCTTGCCTTTATTGGTTTACTGATGTACAAGCCTAGTCAATAAGTTAATTCAAAGTTTCAGCATATATTGAGGAATGCAAGCAGTCTTTTGTTGGTTTTGCCCTGCAGTTGTTAACTGATTAACCTCTTTATTGTAATTTAATTTAGGACATCTCAGAATTTTCTCATTTTTTCAGTTCAGCAGAATACAATGTGAGACTTGCTTGGAAATCCTGATAGGTCAAGTCATTGTCCCTATTGGTGGCTGTGAGCAAGGAATCCAGTATGCCGAGTTGCTGCTGGCAGCACTCTTAGTGGCCATGAGAGAAGCCATGACATAGAGAAAGCTAAAGCTGTGGACAGCGGTGTCCAGTCAAGGACAAAACACTTGACTTCCTGATATTGTTGAGGGGTTACATTCACAATCTGCCTGTGGCAAACGGCATAGTGCTCCCCCAAAGTTACTCACACCCTGATTTCCAGACCTGCGAATATATTATTTACATAACAAAAAGAACTTTGCAGATGTGATTGAGGTTAAGGACCTTGAGATAAATGGGTGTTTATCCTCAGTTATTTCAGTGAGCCCTGTTAAATTATATGAGCTCTTAAAAATGTAAGCGGGAGACAGAAGAGTGGATCAGAGAGAAGAGACAGAATAAGAGAAGTATGAGAGAGGGGCTTAGCCTGCCTTTGCTGGCTTTAACGATGGAAGAAATGTGTTAGGAGCCAAGGAAAGCGGGTAACTTCTAGAACTTGGGAATAGCTTTCAAGTAACAGCCAGCAAGGAAACTGGACGTCAGTCTTCTAACGCTTAAGTAATGGAATTCTGCCAACAAGGAGAGATTCTCTCCTAGAGCCTAGGAAAGGAACCATATTGTTGTTATGGTGAGAACGTTAAAGCTCTATTCTCATAGCAACTTTTAAGTATAGAATATAGTATTAACTATAGTCACCATGCTGTATGTTAGATCCTCAGAACTTATTTATCTTATAACTGAAACTTTGTACCTTGACCGACATCTTTTCATTGCCCCCACTCTAGGCACTGGCAGCCACCATTCTGCTGTCTGTTTCTGTGATGTTTTTAGATTCCACATATCAGTGAGATCATAATGGTATTTGTCTTTTTTTTTTTTTTTTTTTTTTCTGACTTCATTTAGCGTAATGCTCACTTTCCGAGCAAGGGGAAATCTTTCTACCTGTGGAATTCCCTCTTGGCACTGAGCAGTGCTGGCTTGGGTGGGATGCTACAGGCAAATTGAAACTGTTTGTCCTCTTTTTGTGGAGTTATTCTCACATTTTTGCTGTGGTGCTGAAGTTTTTTAAGTGGACTCCAGCGCTCTCCCAGAGCTGTTTCTGCTCATGGACAGCTGCCTGATTATTGAGCTCTGTTGGGGCCAGAGACTGGGGTCTTCTACTCTACCATCTTTGTAATGTCACTAACGTTGAATCAAAATTTTCTTTCTTATTTAAACTTGGTTAAATCCCAACTTCTCTTAGCTGTCTATGCTTCATTTCATAAATTTCACATTCTACTAGCTCGACAGTGATCACTTATCACCAGCAGTTTGATGAATTTGAAAACAGTTAAGTTCCCTTTCAAGCTCTCTAAAGCAAATTACTTCATTTTTCTTTAACTTTTCCTAGAAAACATACTTAATACTTTCATTCTCTCCTCTAGGCTCCCTCAGTGGCCACATAACCAACCAGTAGCAGTAGCTAAATAGCATTTTTTGTTTCCAGTTAAACTTGGAGTTAATGATACTTATAGTTTTTATTTACTCAAAAACAAATTTCCATTTAACCTACTATATACAAGTTATCTTGGAACCTATTCTGTGTAATGTAATTAACTCTGACATAGGCATTCTATTTGAGACACTTATACCTTGTACTCTGTTGTAGTTGGTTTCAGTAGATAGACATGGTAGCACAGTTAATTATAAGTTCATAGTCTTCCAAAAGATACCTAAGATTCTAATTCTCTTTCTACTACTCATTCGTTGTGCTGTGTTAACTTATATATAAGGTTTTTTCATTAAACATTTGGTTAATGTTTAATGAAAAAATGGTTTAAAAATAATGACCAATGCACAACCAAGAGTATATCTACAAAACTAACACTTGAATGCTGGGTTGATTTTGAACTTTCAGCTTCAGAGCTTAAAGTATGTGTAAGGTTCGGGTGCTGACAAATTGTGACACATATTCTTCATTAGTATTGCTGCATACAAACATGAGAAAATATTTCTGAAAATCATTCTTAACTCTTATGTAGTTTTTATATTTAAGATAATATAAACATCCTGTTAGCATAGAATCTGATGGGTATTAATGTCTCTCAGTAATAGAGCACTTTGTATGTAGAAAGTGTTCATATTCTTACCTGATTACATGTTACTATACACACACAAGACTATTAAGATTCATTTTACCTATTGTCTCTGGAAAGGAAGTCTTGAGACTCAGAGCTTCTGTCATTTAACAAGCTAACATAGATCCTAGTGTCTGAATAACTTCAAAAACTTGACCTCTTACAACAGTTTTTAGATCTAGAAATAGTTCTAAAGGCTAATTTTTTATTGGTCATTTTTATTATCTAAATTACGTTTAGTCCTAAATTTTTTTCAAATGTAATTCTGAAAACATACATTGGAAACTACAAAGTATTTATTATTATAGATTATTACCAATACAAACTCCAGAGAATATTTTCTACTTTGAGTTATGTAGGTTATTGGAACACTGGGTCAGATCTTGAATGTCATGTTTTTTCATTCTACACAATCCCTTAAGAGGATATAATGTTTAGCCAGTAAGATGACTAGGTAACACAAAGAATTATTTGGCCCAAAATGTCAGTGGTGCACTGTTGAGAAACCCTGCTCTAGGGTTTGCATTATACACCTTTAGTTTATGACAGTGTACCTTCATATAATGTTACATTCATGTGTATTGTAAGACCTTACAACAATGTATTTCAATTTCCTCCCTCCCTCCCATCTTTTCTGCTATTGTTGTTCATGTTTCCATGTGGGAAAACATTAACTTTCTGAGCAAATACCTGTCTCTTTCCAGTCACTCATAGTACGTATTGCTCAGAAATTTATTGTTTTTCCAGATTCTAAGAAAAATTGAGAAATTGGGAAAACAAAGAAGTATTATAATACCTCTGTGAAAATTAAATCTTAACCATCAACATAGAGATCTTAGTGGTTCACAGAATCTACTGATGTCAAGTTGAAAGCAATAGCAGGAAATGATGACATGTGAAGTTGAAAGTTAAGGTTGATATTTCCAGGAACTGAGAGAGAAATGGTCGTGATCTAATCAGTTAGTCTTGATTGTACCTGTTGGCCATGTGTTTTGTGGCCCTGTCTACTGTTAATGGTGAGTCATTCAAAATATATATTAATACACTAATGTGTATACTATACTTTATACAAATTCTGTGAGTGTTATTCCAGGAAATAACAAATACTGGTAGCGTGTGGTTTTCAAAAACTATTTTCCTTTTGTGGTATACACATTGCTTTCTAGGTTCTATAGGTTCCCCATTGCTGATAATCACTTGGAATCATATTTCTGTCCCAGTGGTTGAACCTCTGCCACTTGGGGGGGGGGGGTGCAATGCATGTTTTATATTTTTAAGTGGTTTTTGAATGTAGTCAAGATTTCAAGAGTTTCTATACTTCAGATTATAATCTTTTCTAAGGATGATTTATAATTTTCTCACTACTAAGATAGGAATGTGTAATCAAATTCTCGTTTATTTCTCCCAAATGCTATCTAGATCCCTGAAGAATGGAGAATGTCCCTAATAATTGACCATATACATATGTATGTGTCTCTCTATATATATCTATTTAAGAAATGCATGTCCTTTCCTCCAAAACACAAATAACAACTTGAGTTCTGGAGTAATTTCAACTCTGTCACTTTGCTACTTTGGCAAGTTTTAACTCTGAACATCATAGTCTTCATTTTAAAAATGTGTACAATGAAAACAATAACAATAATAATAATAATAATATAGCAACTCAATTTGGGGGGAGTTGAGAACAAAATGATAAAATGCAAAGGTTAAATCTTAACAGGGTTGGGCATATTAGCAACACTTAGGAAATGTTAGTCCTTATTATCACTGGCCTATACAGGTCATAATTCTGGACAAGTAGTTAAGCTGTCTTCTTAAATTCTTTTCTTAGATGATTTTCAGCCTAACTTGTTTCCATAGGATAGTGGCACCTCTGAATGTTATGAATAAATGTCTTGTTTTCTAACTGCAGTAAGCTGAAATATTGATCTTCTTGAAAATTTTGTTGATGTTCTTATTTAACTACAAGATATTTGTTTTGCTTTAGGTCAGAGATGCGTGAGAGTGGAAGAAATGGCAGAGAACTTGAAGAGCATTTCTGCTTTTTAGCACTTCCTCAGAGTGATGTGACTGAAGTATATCAGAATGGAATAAGTACCAAAGCATCTACATTGAAGATATTAGGAAATCCTCTTCTTGGAATTTATATATTTAGACATGTTGATGTTGCCTTGAATTATGCTCAATCTAGAAGCATTACTGTAGAAAGTATTATAATTTTTAAGGTAGGTAGCATAAAACAAATATTAAATATTATATTTAGTTTGTTTTAAATTGACCTGAACATAGTTATTTCACTATGAATTACTAGTATTTTGTTACATTATGTAAAATAAATAATTATATTTATTACTGTCATCATCATTTGAAATTTTTCCCTATTTCTGATTCTGATTGGGTGTGTAGCACGAAACGAAACTGCAAGTAAGTAAAAGCAGCCTTTATCACCTTTGCCTTCCCAATGAAGATATTCTTCTGTCCTAATTGACCCTCTTTCTTTTGTTCGGACCATAATTAATACCAGAGTGTTTTAAGTGTCCTTCAAAACATTGGTTATAATTACTCTAGCTTCAGCTAAAGTTGCTAAACTGTTTCTGTTTGTCTTAGTTAGAAGTATTACACAATATTAATTTCTTACTTTTGATGATTTTGCCATGCTTATGTAAGATGTCAACATGAGGGAAAGCTGGGTACAGGTATATGGGACTTGTGAACTGTTTTGCAGCTTGTATTAATTGACATTTCTATCCACAGTGTGTAGGAATGCTTGTTATCTCACACCCTCACTAACTGTATATTATGCTTTTTAAAAAAATCTTTGCCAGTCTAATATGTGCAAGTTTCTCATTGGTTCAATTTCTTTCTTTTTTCATAATTCTGCTGCCTTTAAACATTCTACATATATTTATTGAAAATATTCAGTGAATTGTCTGTAAATATCCTTTGCCAGTTTCTTGTTTTTTGTTTTTTTTTTGGTAATTATTTGTAAGCATCATTGATTCATTAACATTTATCTTGAGAGCTAGGTTGTTCTCTGTGTAATGTTTTATCACTTAATGTTTTCATTTTTTCAAATAAACTTTTTATTTTGCATTATAATAACTTTAAATTTACAGAAAAGTTACAAAGATAGTACAGTACACATATATATATATATATATATATATATATATATATCCAGCTTCCCTTATGTTAACTGTTCACATAACTATGGCACATTTGTCAAAACTAAGAAACTAACATTGTATATGTCAATTATACCTCAATTAAAAATAAAGAGGAATAAAAATTAATAAAATAAAATGAAAACAAATATTGATACAGTACTGTTACTAAACTACAGACTTTATTCAGTTTTTGCCAGTTTTTCCACTGTTTTTTCCTTTCCAGTATCCAAATATATAGGATTCCACATTACATTTAGTATTGTTTTTAATTTTGAATGAATATATTATCATATTTAAAAAATCAGTCATTTTTTAAATATGCTAATATATTCTGATATGCTGATTTTAAATAAAATGTGTACTTGTTCTCATATTAATTCCATTTTCTTCCTCATTGTCTTTTATCACTTAATCATGTTCATATTTTTTTAATTTTATGTTCATTTATTTTTGATGTTCAGAAATTTTTGAATATTTTACAGTGAAGTCTGTTTTGATTTACAGTTTCTTGGCACATGCTTAGAAAAGGATTATCACTTTGAGATGAGATAAAGATTTGCTGATATTTCTACATTACTTTGCTGATATTACATTACTTAAATATATAACTTGCTTGTTATTTTTGTTTATAGATTATGAAAGGAATTTATTTTCAGTTGTTTCACACCATTTATTGAATAATCTGTTTTTGCTTCACTTACTTCGAATGGTACTTTTAGTATTACATTTTTATAGATGCTTGGACTTACCTAGTGGTTTTATTTTCTTCAATTCTTCCCCCTCTCTGCCTTTTATTGTGGTAGGACCATCCTTTTAAAAAGTATTTAATATCTGGAAGTGCAGGTTACCTGTCCTGTTCCATCATTCTCTATATCTGACCCAAAAACTTTTTTTGAAACATTTTTTTTAGAATTGTCAGGGTATTCTTATTTGGTTAGTCTTTTAGATAAGTTTTTAGATTAAACCTCATTTCTACAAATATATTTTCTGAAATTTTTATTGGAATTACTATAGTCTTAGAGTTTAATTTGGAGGAAATTGACATAATTACCATAAGTTATCTCATTCATCTGGAACATGGATTATCTCTCCATTCATATTTCTTTCTTCAAAAAAAAAGAGCTATCTTTACTCTTCTATTCAAGTATGAAAGTTTAAAGTGCTTTGGTGTATTTTTATGGCCTTTTTTGCCTTAAGGTTATCTTTGGAAAAGTGAAGAAAATTCAGCCTTCGGTGGATAAAAACAAAGTTTCTTTGGATCCTTCTCCTAATTTTGATTGCCATATGTCAAGAAGTATACCTTCCCTCAAAGACACCATTGAGCTACAAGCCTACAGATCAGCAGTATGTTAATGTTTTAGTTCATTTGACTATTTGAAAGTCATGTGCTTTACATTGTATGATACAAGACTTAAAACAACTTCCCAGAATATTAAAGGAAAATCTCTTTTAAGTCACTTAATATAATATGACTTTAAATAAATAGTGAAAGATGTTTTAATATTTGTGATCTGAGAATGTTGGTAAAGAAGTTTTCAAGTTGATATTTAATTCTGTTCAAAGTACTGTGACTGCTTTTATGTAGGTGTTCCATAGATTAATTCCTATCTTGCAAAGCACGCCAGCTTTTGTATCAGTCATTATATGTGACACAGTAATTTTCTATTGTATATTGTTGAGTCAGTAAACCTTTTAATCTTCTACAGAAAATTAAATTATATATATAATATATATAATCATATACATGATTAAATGAAGATTAATTTCTAGAGGTATATATATGCTCCCACATGTAAAATGTATTAAGCTATGGTTATTTTCCTAATTAACTTTTCCAACCAAATAAAATATAGTGGTTCACAGCACAGGCAAAACATTGAACTTTTCATGGAAAAATACTTTTTAAATTTAAAAACAGATAGTGTCTGCTTCTGCCAGCCTTGGTAGCCAACCAAGGAAAAAATATGTGGTAGGGAAAAAAATTGTGCAACCTCAAGAAAACTAGGGTTGAAGAAGGCGGGGAGAGGAGGGGATAGTATATGGAAGCAGATGAATAAATAACATCATGCAATTATGTTAGTTTTTTTAAAAATATGGGCTTATTCAAGTCCACTAAAATTAATCAGCATAAAAATGTTCTTTTTCTTCTTTATCTTTCAGGTATACTTCTATGAATACAATATTCTATCAAAGCCAGTCGATAAACCTAGGCAGTGTCTTCCATACGCAATAGTAACAGTAAAATTTATTGGTCAAAAAGTAGATAATGGACACCATGTGACATCTTTGAGAGTCCTCTCAGGATTGCCTAAGAGGACTGGTAAGATAATACAGTATTCTACTTCAGTAGTATTTGAGCTAGTCTTACAACGTCTGAATATTATTTTCTAATACATTATGATTCTGTAAGTAAAATAGTTGTACTTTACCTATTTTCAATTTTCTGTATGTAGAATTATATTGCAGATATTTTTGTGACTTCTTTTGCTCAGTATATTTGTGTGATTCTTTCATTCTGATGTATAACTGTAGTTTCTTCATTTTCATTCACATATGTGCATACACACAGTATTCGATTTTGTGACTATACATTGTTCCTCTGGGACTGTTTGGACACTTTCCAGTTTTATTCATATTCCAGACATTGCCATTTTAAACGTTCATGTAAGTATTGCAGTGCATATATGTGCAAAAGCTTTTCTGTGGCATATATATCTACATCAGGAATGTGCAACACAATTCAAAGATAATGGCAATTTTCAAAAGTGGTTGCATCAGTTTCATAATTACATCCTTGCCAACACATACACTTTTTAAAAAAATGTTTTTCTGCCTGCCTAGTGAGCATAATATATTATCATTATCATCTCTAAAAGAAACTGTGTACCCTTTAAAAGCTATCATATCCATTTCCCCTCACTCCCCCCACCCCTAAGCAATCACTAATCTCCCTTCTGTTTATTATATATATTTGCCTATTCTGGACATTTCGTATAAGTGAAGTCAAATATGTGGGCTTTCATGACTGGTGACTTTCACTTAACTAACAGTGTCTTCAAGGTTCTTGGATGTTGTATCATGTATCAGTACTTCATTCTTTTTTATGGAATAACGTTCCATTGTATAAGTACAAGTACACTATATCTGTCCATCAGTTGATAAGATATTTGGGTTGTTTCTACGTTTTGGCAATTATGATTTGCTTTTATTTTCCAGGTTTTATTTATATATTTTTATATATATATATATATATATATATATATATATATATATATATATATATATATATATATATATTATTTGCAGGAATACTTATTTCATTATGCAGCAGGGGTATTGGTTTGCTTTAGCTTCTGGGAAGGATTTTGTGGAAACTTTATCTTTTCTCCCCACTACTTCTCCAACTTGTTCCTCTTTTCTTTCCGTTTTTTGTTCTCCCATGATAGTGGGAAATAAATTAAGATAACAGTAGATAGAGGAAAACGGTTTTGCCTATTAATATATAGATTCTATTATTAAATATCTGAATATAGGAAATTAATATGAGAAATACCTAGTCTACAAGCAACATTTTTTATTCCTATTTAATTTGTCTATTTCTTAGTATTTGACAGAATCCAAATTGTTTTACGGCAAATACTTCTTTAGTAAGGTTTCTAAGACAGAGTTTCATGCTCCATCATTTATACTTTATTGGTTTGTTACTCATCCTTCCCTTGCTTTTTCTGCTGAGAGCGTACTTGAATCATCATAAGTTTATTTGGTGAACTTTCAGTTAAAATCACTCATGACATAGTTTACTTGTATTAATAGAGTTGTTTGTAAAAATACTTTTTCTTCCTATTTTTCTTATTATTTCCACAGAAAGAACATGTTCTCTAAATAACTGTACAGTGGCCAAAAGAATTGGAAAAGGAAAAGATGCTACTGTCATCTTTGAGCATTTCAGGAAACCTGTAGATCCATTTGTTCAGGAAAACTGTTCGTACAATTCAGGGATAAATCCTTCTAATTCAACTATTTCTAATTTCTATGGAAATGTGAAAAATGGAAACATTTCTATACTCGAAACACACAGTGGACAGATGGAGCACAATTTACCAGAATGTAGAGACACTTCTCAAGTACATGCATATGATTCAAATCTTTCATTTATTCCCAGTGATACCAGAGAAGATGTCAATGGTGACCTCTTGTTAAATTTGACACATCTTAAAGATGTTCTAAGTGGTCTTTCTGCTGCTTTTCCCTGTCATTGCAATATTGGCTCAAGCACAGTTACTACTTCAAAACTCATCAAAGACCCAAGACTGATGAGAAGAGAAGAAAACATGAAAAAACATAATATTATTCCAGGTTTAAATGAGATTTTGCCATCTGAGAAGAGTTTAGATTTTGTTAATTCAGAAATAGACCTATCTGTGCCAACTAATTCTGCCTCCTCATCTGAAGTCATGCCTGGTGATCTTACTAATTGTTTGGATGCCTCTTGCTCCAACATTTCGTTTGATGATTCACAATCTCAGGCTCACAACATAGGCTCTAATAACTATGATTATACAACTCCCAATAAAATTACTCTGAAAGGACAATGTCAGGACCAAGACAATTTTTCCTTCTCAATGTGTTCATCAAGTGGAGTTTCAAAGATTGAGAACCAAAAACACAGTGAGGAAAAAGTACAGAGATCCCAACAGAGAAGCAACATCCCACTTTTAATTGAACAAAATAGCGAGCCACATAATTCTTATGAATCAGTGAATACTTGTACAAAAGGGCATAATAGTCACATTTTTCAGGAATCACAGTCTTCTAATTTAAAAACTATATGTCAGCCCGATCACCAAATGTCTACAGTTTTTCCATTCCAAAGAAAAGAAGGCATACATGAGTACATTCAAAATATTGGGAAGAAGAGAAACTTCACTGGCCCAGAAGACAATTCTAAACATGGAAAAAAGCAAAATTTGCGGAAAGAAATTGATAATTATTGTATTGATGAAACAAAAATCAGTCCAGTAGATAGTTACATTTCTTTGCACCGAGAATGCAAACAGAATGAGAGTCTAGATTCTCTTGGGGAAAAATGTGATCAAGTGTTAATCATTCAAGAGTTAGACACACCAAAATCTCCCATGTCTAGCTCAAAGAATAAGTGTAAGCCAGAGTATCTAGCATTGGAATTACAAAGTGATCTTACTCCAAGAGTGGAGAACCTTTCACAAAAGCAGTCTCAACACTCTTTGGAGTATGAAGATAATATCCATACAAGATTTGCCATTTCTCAAAACCTAATGGAACTGAAATTGGAAAAAACAAATCAAAATTGTGTTAGCATTATAACTGATGCTTTCCAGGTTGCAGAAGACATTCCCCAGACCAAAGAACTACCAGTTGATACAGTTTTTTCGTCTCATGACATTAAAACAGCTCATGACAACTCAAATTGCAGCATAGCTAGAAAACATGTATATATCCATAGTGAAAATGAAAATGATCCAGTGTCATTAGAGAACATTCAAAGAGACTGCAACGAAACACTTCAAATTGATGATAAAGGTCAAGGTCACACTCTATTCTGTAATGCACAGTTGAATAATGATGCACACCTGAATATTGATTTCAGAGAACAAAGATATAATGATAAAGAAAACCAAAATGAGTCTAAAGAGAAAGACATTGTTTCATCTACAGAAAACAACATAGAGGATATATGTGGAGATGAGAAGCAGGGTTTTCATATAAATAAAAATTTCATTGATACAGATGAAAGGAGGCAGAATAAAAATTACAATAGTGTAGAAATTCAGAGTTCTGATGAATTTTCTACTACATTTAATTTGACTTGGGGGAAAAAATACGTATCTACAGAAACTACATTATTAGGAACTGAAGATACAATCACTGCCATAAAGCAAAAAGATACTCAAAATACTGGAAGGAGTGTGAAGCATTTGGCTTCCATCTTTCCCGAAACTGCAGGTCCTTCAATGCATATAGCCTGCAATGCTGCAGTACAGATAGCTGATACCATGGTGCCCACGTTAGGCACACATCATGAAGATCACCTAAGATACCAACTTAAAGAAACCTATCCTTCTGAAAGTCCAGATTTTGGTTTGTTAGTGAAACATAGGGTTTCTGATTGTGAAATTAATATGGATAAAAATAAATTACACGACTCATTTCATCAATCAATAAGTGACAACTCAGTTCTTCAAAGTTTCGAATTGGAAAAGGAGATTGAAGGAGGATCAGAACAGTGTGATGGTGCTCTTCTATTTCGACAAGATACTCATAGCCGTGGAAGCATACTTTCTGAAGAATTCGGGACCTCATATGATGCTCTGAAATCTCGTATTGATTGGGAAGGTCTATTAGGAAGCAATAATGGGGAGAAGGAAGATTTGAAAAGCAGCACAAGAAGGGAGAATAGTGATCATTACTCTGAGGAAAGTAATTGTTTTCTTTCTTCTGCACAAAAAAACAAAGCGGAGTTCTCCAACTCAATTTTACTTCCAGATCTACAAATTACAATTACTAATAATACATGTATGCCAGGATTCAGTTCCACTGTTGAATACCTTACATTGAAAGATAATTTTTGCAAATATATAACTGAAGCCACAAAGCCAGAAATAAGTGAGGAGAAGGGGAAAGTTCTGGGATTTGAAATTTATTCCCAGTGTTCTGGTGAAAATTCAAATTATCCATGTGAAGATGAGTTGGGTAATGTAAAGCAAGAATTGGAACTAGTGAGTAAATCTGAAATCTCACTTTCTTCTGAAGAACAAAACAGTGGACCTTTGCTTACTGAACTTTCTAATGCCACAACAAAAAGTAATGAAAGAAGCTGTTTCTTTACAAAGTCAAAAACTGATTGTAGTGATACTAAAAGTAAAAAGGACACAGAAGCAAGAAAAAGCAAAAGAAAGCAACATACACTTTTTAGGGACCAGAACATACCAAATAATGATTCAAGACATCATGAAATTTGTGAGAAGAGGAGGAGGCTAAACAGCCAAGACTCATTGGAGTGTTTTTCTTCATTATCCAAAAGACAAATTAAAACCTTTTCACGGTCAGAAAAACACATTAGGAGTGTCCTGGATATTCTAAAGAGCGAAGCATCTTTATGCAGAAGCAAACATCTTTCCAGAAAACTTGACAGAGCTGATCTTCACTTTAAAAAAGCTCGTAGAAGAGTTCACATGTCCTTGCAGCTTATGGCTAAAGTGGGAGGAACAAGTAAGGGCCCATTACCAAAATCATATGCAATAATATGTAATAATTTCTGGGAAATTTGTGACCTTCAAGGTTGTAGTTCTGTTTCTGAGAAAAGCTATTATTCCATTAAGCATTTTTTGTCAAAACAAAAATATAACAAACCAGGAGAGAAAAGAGCTTTGGCATTTGAAGTTGATAAATCATTGACTCATGTATCAAAGCACAAGTCTTATAAAACAAGTGGAGAGAGACTCATAAAGTGCCTTTCTATGAAAAATGTGTCCAGCAGTCTCTCTAGAAGTCACACCACTATTCACGTGAGAGACTTTTGTGATCCAGAGTATCTCGAATCCCAGTTCACCCTGTGCTCCACATCCCAAAGTACAACTCAGTCAGCTTATAACAGTAGCAGTATGAGGAATCCAGGATCATCAGAACTTCAGCCCTTTTCTGGAAAAACTGGGTGTCTGTTTTCCCCAGAGGACTCAGATGAGAAACTCAGTGAAAAAGAAAATCAAGTCGACATAAAATCTTTATTGAACATTAATAAATATGAAAAGCTTGAGAACCATTCAGCGCATAATAAAGATGCAATAAAAGAAAGTGCTGAAGCTAATGAAATAATAAATAAAAGTAACTCAGTATCTTTAAGTTGCATAAATGAAAACAATTTAAGTTTTGGCACAGACAAAAATTATGATGCAACTTGTATAGCTCACACAGAGGTGGAAACTGACATGGTTATTTCAGTCATAGAATCAACTGTGAAGCACTTTTTAAATGTTGATATCTACAAATCAGATAACCTTTTATCTGATTATAAAAGCAACCTGGAAGGAAATTTTACTCTAGAAAAATGGACAGCTCCTAATGAGAGCTCCAAACCAGGCACTGTTACAGGAAACGTTCTTATGGACCCATTAACTCTAACTCTGACAACAAGTAACAAGTGTAACAGTATTCCTCAATTGGTATCACCTGTTCCAGTGACAGACAGTGAGGCAGAATCACCAACATCTTATTTGGATAAACAGAGAAGTTTTGTTATAGATTCTCTTGCAACATCCACCAATGTACCATACTGTCAGCAAGGACGTGGTGGAAAGGAGCTTCTAAAGACAGAACAGTGCTCTCCAAGTCGTTGCTTTCATATAGACAGGAATGAAATAAATGTTACTGAGAATTCTGAGTTGGATCTCATGCCAGTAACTGAAGAAAGTCAAAGTTATGGGGCAAGTATAATGAAGAAACTATTCTCCAGTGATAGTTCTCTGCTCTTCAAAGATAATATAAACAGTTCTTCAAAAAAACGTATTGCAAAGAAAGACATTCAGGGCAGAAAAATGTGGAAAGTTAAACAAGCAGAAAAAGCAAAAGGTTCAATTCACAAAAAGAGTATGACTGCAGGACCAGCTGTTAAGACTGAGTACAGAAATCAAAAGAATAAGATTTTTGGAAAATCCTCCTACTTAAGTAAGAAAACAATTAAAAATAACTTGATTGATTCTCATCCAAGTATTAAAAATGTTACTGAGGCAATCTCTTTGAATAACACAGTTTCTAACCAGCTTAACAGAAGAGAGAAAGAGGAGGGAGTTAAAGTTAGTAATGACTCTCAGTCTGACTCTACCTTGCATTCAGAAATAACCTATAATTGCAAACCAGACATTATAGGAATGAACCATAGGCCTATTTTACATGCTTATTCTGAACCCTCCAAAATCATTACTCAGAAGAAGCCTACATCATGCATGAATCAATTAAAAGAAAAACATTGCTCAGTTAATCACTCGGCTCTTATAGCTCAAATTTTGAGGAGGGCAGATGAAGCATCATCTTTGCAGAGTCTACAGGAAGAAACTAAGGTTTGTCAAAATATTCTCCCTTTGTTTGTTGAAGCTTTTGAAAGAAAGCAAGAATGTTCACTTGAACGAGTCTTGATTTCAAGAGAACTGTTGGTAGAACAAAACCTATGGAATAATTGCAAACAGAAATTAAAACCGTGTGCTGTTGACTCCTTGGTAGAACTCCAAATGATGATGGAAACTATTCAATTCATTGAAAACAAAAAAAGGCTCTTAGGAGGTGAACCAACTTTCCGAAGCTTGCTTTGGTATGATGAGACGTTATATGGTGAGCTGCTTGGAAAGCCACGTGGATTTCAACAACAATCCAATTTCTATCCTGCTTTTCAAGGAAGGTTAAAATATAATGCATTCTGTGAGTTGCAGAACTATCACTGTCAATTAATTGAATTGTTTGAAGAAACCAAAAGGGAAAACAATTCATACTATGCATTCTTAAAATACAGACGACAGATTAATGAGTGTGAGGCAGTACTGAAGCAATGTTCTGACTGCTTTGACTTTTCTCTTTCTGTTCCATTTACCTGCGGAGTTAACTTTGGAGATAGTTTAGAAGACCTAGAAGCCTTAAGAAAAAGTACTTTAAAGCTGATCAGTATGTGTGGGGACTCTCCTAAAATTGATTCCTATCCAGGAAAACAAGACCATCTGTGGATTATCATTGAAATGATCTCCTCAAAAGTGAATTTTATCAAAAGCAATGAGGCAGTAGGTATTAACATATCTCTTTATGGTCTGGAACATATCTTTTTTGATGCTGCAAAAAGTCTTGTTTGGAAAGAGAAGAAGCGATCTTTCAGCAAAAAATACTCAAGACAGAAGAACAAAAAAACACTACTGAAAATGAATCAATATTCTTTTTCTAAGTTGAAGAAGATATATGCTACATTGTCTGAAGATTTAAGCAGTGAACAGATTTCCAACATTGGACTTGAGGACAATACTATGATTGTTACCAGAAAGTCAGATGATCTAATAAACAAAGCAATTAGCATAGAAAACTGTAGTTTTAACAGTACTTTGCCTTCACACCCAGATTTCTGTTGTGTTAGTGAAATATTAGATCAAGCTGAATTTGCTGACTTTAAAAAATTACAGGAACTCACTTTGAGATGTACTGATCACTTAGAAATTTTAAGAAAATACTTTTACATGCTGCAAGAAGATAACAGAGATAATATTTTCATCACCAAAGAAAATGTTTTGGACATGGTGAAAAACCACAACCATGAGGCTATAGTTTTAAAACCTGCAGCCATCGAAACCTATATCGAATTCACCATGCTCTCAGAAACAGTTCACTTTCTTAAAAACTCAATGGCAATAAAACTAGACAAACAGAGGTTTCGAGGTATGCTTTGGTTTGATTTGTCACTTCTTCCTGAGGTGGTTCAATGCCAAGAAAAACTGGCTGCTTTTTCATTTCTTAAAGATAACCCAACAGATTGCCTTTCAAAAGTGATAGAGACTGCTATATCTGAAGTTAAGAAAGATCTGGATAATATCTATAAATATAATGAAGCTGTTAATTGCTCATATGCTCTTCATTTGTTCTCAAGAGAACTTGAAGAACTTTCAGAAATAAAAAAACTTCTAGACAAGTCTAAGTATTCTGCATCCACGTATATTGGCCTTGTGCCATGTATAGCATCCATAAATTATGGAAACACTATGCTGGAGTTAGAATGCAACTACAATCAGTTTTCTACACTGCTCAAAAATATAACGACTGCCCCTCAGAGAGATTTAGGGAAAATAGCCCATATTATGAAAGTCATGAAAACTATTGAACATATGAAGATAATATGTGCTAAAAATGCTGAATTAACCATTTCCTTTATTTTATGCCAAATGCTGCATAACGAAAAGAAGACTTTCCAACTGAAGAGAAAAGAAAACATGAATGTTCATGTAAAACCTAGGAAGAGTATCAATAAATCCAGTACTTATATGAAGGTAGCCTCAATTTCAGAGTGCATAATGAAAAATGTTTCAGATTCTTCTAAAAAACGACCTATCACTGTAGATAACTGTGAAGACTCTCGGGAACAAGAGAAAAACACTACTATTTCCAGTTGTAAAAAACAAAAGGTAACAAATGCTTTGAAACAAAACCTATGTAGTAGTCTTTTTGAGAACAAGTCTAGTCTTTAAGCAGATTAGTTTGCAGAGTTGTAAAAACTGAGAATGCTTTAAGTATTGCCTTGCAAAATGAATTTAGTAACTAAAGTATTAGATTAGCAATCTATATTATCTATAAAATATAAATGACTCTATATATGAAGGTTACCTTGCAACTGTCTTTTAAACTTACAAATTAAATAAATTAACTTAGAGAACACTTCTTGGAAAAATGTGAATTTTAATGAGTTCATAAGGGAAAGCCCAAGTTATGAATATGAATTGAGTGACCAAGTATTTGAGTAGTATAACAAGGCTGTACTTAATGTAGTGAATATTAAAAACTGGCTAATGGAGCCTGTGTTCTTGACCATTATCACCCACATGGAGAAATAGGATAGATTTTTTTTTTTATTAGTTTCGGGTGTACAAAACAACATAATGATTAGACATTTACACACCTCACAAAGTGATAACCTCCCCAAGTCTACCACAAGTCTAATACCATACATAGCTGTCCAAAACACTAATTCGAAAACACTAATTCGAAAAACCACTCCTATGTTTACTACAATGCTATTCACAATAGCCAAGATATGGAAACAATAGGACAGATAATTTTAATAGATGATTATGAAAGCATTAGAAGATGTCCTACATTAACACATTTTATTTAACAAATTTTATACAGCATGTGTTGTATACTTGGCGCAGTTCTAATGATTATACAAATATTAACTCTTATTCTCAAAAGCCTTCTGGTGTAGGCACTATTATTACCTTATTTTTAAAGGTCTGGAAACTGAGACATAGAAAGGTTAAATAACTTTCCCAAGGTCACAGAATTAGTAAAATGGAGAGCCCAGGTATAAAACCAGACAATCTAGCTCCAGAGCCTATACCTACAATTGCACCCATTGCCCAATTTGCTCTGAGAGGCTTCTCTTCGAGTTTTTTGAGAGTTTCTCAATTTAGAAGTAAAGAAAGAAAAACCTATATGCAAAATAGGATTCTACTCAGCTTACTCTAATTGTATTCATTAGTTAAACTAGTTCTAGAGACTAGGAAATTAATCATCCTTTATTACACTATGTTTATAGGAAAATGCTTACTAAACAACCAATTTATAAACATACTTCCAAAACACAACAAGAATACAAGTTGTGTACTCCACATCAATTAAAATGAGAGTGGTACTGAAAAGGTTTTGTAAGTATTGAGGAAAAAAGCAAAAAAAAAAAAAAATTAGAGAAGGTTTATTTGTTGATTTTTATGGAAGAACACAAACCAAAGCTTTGCCCTAAAGGAAAAAACATGAAATAAATGTAAAAATGAAGAGAGTGTCTAAGTTATTGAAAATAATATGAGCAAAGATACAATGCTTACTGATCTTTTTGAGAAAGGAGTTTAAAATTAAGTCTGGAACAAAAATTTACTTTAGTGGACAAGAGTAAGTTAAGGATGGAGAAGTATATTATTTCAGATTATAAAATACCTTAAGTATAGACCTAAGGAGTTTGAACTTTGTTCTGTATGTATTGAAGGGTAGTGGCCTGTAGATTGTGTTGTTTTCAATGATTTAAAAGTAGAGATTCTGAGTATAGTTAACAGTAGTAAGTCATCCAGGGCTTAGAAAAGGGTGCTATTTTCAAAAATAAGAAAGGAAAATCCATATTTGACAGACATTACTTACAATAGGGCTTAGTGACTGGTGTACTGAAATGTATGAAAGCAGTAACAGTGTTATAAAATGTAGGGATAAAAAGAATTTTGCAAATTTCTTTTTAAAAATGGGTCTCCAAAAATTTATGAAATACGGGAAGTCCAGCAGAGTCACTACTTCCTGAAGGGGAGGATCATTAATTAATGTAGTTTTAGTGCATTTTAGATGATGACACAACAAGCAATTGGAAATGTCTGATATTAAAATAATAAATATACATATTGTATTTTGAACCATCACTGATGTAGGCTTACTTTATATCTTTTAAACATAGGTTAACATGAAAGATGTCACAAAAATCAGCAGAGAAAAGGCAACGTTGAAGCATCCAAGGTAGGAATTGCCATCAGCCCTATCTGAAGAAAAACTAAACAAAATTGAGTATACATTAAGGAATAAGACTAAAACAATATTTATGTACCTCTGTTGGCTCACACATGGAACTTAGCAGACAAGAGTAAGCTAAGGAAGGACAAGAACATTGTCTCAGTTTATGCAGTGTACTAAGTAAGGCTAAAGAGTTTGGACTTCATTCCATAAGTATGGAAGGGTAGTGTCCTATGAAATGTGTTTTTCAGTAATGTAAAGAAAGGGTAAGGACATTCTCGAAGCATGGTTAGAAGTAGTAAGTCAGCCAGGGATTAGAAAAGGGTGATGTTTTACATAACCAAAAAGGTAAAATTCATATTTGACAGACATTACTTAAAGAACTGATGGTGCTTGGTGACTGGTTTACTAAAAAGGGCATAAAAGAATAGGGCAAGTGATTAGATTGAGTTTTTTAAACTTACGGACTTTACAGACCAGTAATTTCCAAATTGGTTAAAACGATATAAATTGCCAACTTCCATTACTAAGTGGGAACTTAGTCTTCAACAAACGTACATATTGTAAATATACCAGTGTTTCATAAAAGAATGTTTTAACACCATAGTATAGAAGGAATATGATTTCAAAATAAAGGCTAGCTCTTTAAACTGAATTTATTTTTATTATTTATATTTTTCTCATTTAATATGAAGTGGCACTGCTGCACTTGGTGACCATCTCTTGTTTCATTCATTCCTGTAAGATTTTCAATTTAAGATAAGCTTTCTTTTCTTCCATCTTTTCTTCCATTTTATGAAGGAGAATGAGTAATACAGAATAGAAGGACAAGCATGCTCATTTCTGTCTTACGTGGTTTTGCTTCTTTAAATACAGCATTTTATTTACTACATTTCTAGAATCCTTTTCCTGGCACGTATGACTCTTTGAGTAGTTGAGTAGTGGCATAAAGATGAATAGGCTGTCAGAAGGGTAACATAAATCATCTTAGTTTTTGGTAAACTAAGCATAGGCAGTATTTGCTATTCATAGAGTCAAACTTTGTCTCATTTAGCAGGAAAATGAATTTTAATATAAGGTTAATATAAGGTCCTATCTTCATGGAAGAAAACCCTCTAAGAAAATACATAAAAGGACAGACCATATGGGCAATTATCCGTCTGTAAGGTCGAGACATCACTGAAACATCATGGGAAATGTAATAAAGTCAAAATTGTACTTTCTGTAAACTCTGTCAAAGTATTGTATGGGGTTGGATGATGATGTATGATGTCATTAAAGTGCCTTTTAAGGAAGCTGGATTAAGTAAAGTATGGGGCTTTTAGTTTCATAAGTGCAATATACAAATTTGAGGCCAATGGTTAATTTCTCTTGACTGTGGAGGAGTGGTTACTTTTTTCTTTTTAACATGTTCTTTTCCACATGTAATTAAAAGAATCTGATGAGACACCGAAAGGTGTAATTACCTTAGGGACCTATGTTTGGCTCTGTACATTCCCATAATAGATGCTTCCTTCAGCTTGCTTAAGACTGTCTAAATTTAGGTAGGACTGCAAGGATATTAAAGTGGCAAGGAATTTTGGAGGTCTGCTTTTCCTATCCTTGACCTTGAACAGACAAAATAACTTAGTAGTTTGTAATAACAGAAAATGAGCTTTTTGGAGGGGGAAAGGGCATATCTTATAGTTTTGCCAGTTATATATAGCCATTTACAAGTAAAGATTGTGTGTTGGAGGTATATGAATTAAAAACTGTACTAAAAAAAATTGAATAATGATTCTTTTCTACTTCTAAAAGCCTCTATCAGGAAATGTCCAAAGCATAAAATAATTTTTTACAATATTGGCAGCACTGTGTAGTTCCAAAATACGTATTTGAAATGTGGAGTATATCGCCTTTAGGAAGAAAAGTACCGAGATTCAAAGCAAGGGAGTGAAACTGGGGAAATGGGTTACTTGTATACTCCCAACAGAAAGAGAAAATGTAAATCTTAAGAACTTTTTTCCTGAATAAAAATTTAAAATAACGTATTTATATTAAAGTTTTGCAACTGTATATTTAAAATTGTTTGTATGTATGTGTTACATTTAATAGGACCACAAGATCTCATCCCAAAAATGAAAATGAAATAGGACCAAGTTCATCTGACAATCTGAAAAGAAACCGTGTATCTCCAAAACAGGTTAAAATGCAAAGACCGCTCCCTGGCTCATCATTACCTTCAAAGAACCTCAAAGACACTTGCATGTTGAAGTTGGAAGGTAAAATAGGTGCAGCTAATAGTTCATCTAATACTTCAGAACATTTCACTGGACAACAAGAAAACTTAAATAGCATGAAGAAAAGAGATATGAATGTTATTGCTGCTGAAACCAAAAGTGATAAGAAAGATTGTTCTTTTGCAATTTGTAACCAAAAAAGTGTAGATGGCACATTTTCAAAAGACCTTGAAACACCTTCACAGAAATTTCTTAAGAATTCCCCAGATCCTGCAGAGAAATCTTGTTCCTCAGACGTAAAACCAGGAACTGATGCTTCTCTGCTGCCTCATGCATCAGTGCCCTCAAAGCCTGTTTTCCATTTTGTGAGGGATATCCATGCCAATTTAGAAATGAATGATACCGTCCTTGACTGTCAAGATAATGAAATACTAAATTCATCTATTAAAAAGTCTACATGCACCAATTCTCCAGACCCCATATTGATCCAGAACAAAATTCCGGTTCTGCAAACAAGTGAAACACAGCCTGCAAAAACTGAATCAAACGAAAAATATATGAAAGATACATCGAATCTCACTACTGTACCTCTTGAAGGATCTGATAACAAAACCCTTAATGTTGATCGAACAGCAGAACACTCTTTTTATGAACAGAATAATGAAAATTCAAAAGTCCTAACTCAGAATGTTGCCACATACCAGAATGAACTTCCACAGCCTGCATGTGCCCCGATGTATAATTCTTCTGAGCACTCATTCGGAGCTTCATATCCTTACTATGCTTGGTGTGTTTATCATTACAGCAGCAGCGATGGCAGTGCCGTTACCCACGCATACCAGGGAATAACATCATATGAAGTACAGCCACCTCCTTCTGAGATGTCAACTGCAGTTTCAAGTACTGCCCAGAATACACCTTCTAATCAGTTGTACTCTCAATATTTTGGTTACTTTGCTGGGGAGCCACAAGCATACAGCTTCGTGCCAGGAAATGGGCATTTTCAACCTCAAATGCCTGTTTCTTATAATTTTCAGCAGCCAACCTTTTCACAGTATGCTTCCTGTCAACCGTTACCGCAAGTTACATACCCTTACCCTCCTGGTTCAGGTGTGCTTCCAGAAGTTCCTTGGACTTATGGTGAGTTTCACAAGTTTTAATACTTGTTTCATTGAGTTTTTGCTTTTATCTTTGTATATTTATGTACATAGTATTTACAAGTGATGATACATAGAAGTCATTTTTCTATGCAGATCTGTAGAATAGTTCAAATATCAGGCAGAGTTGAATTATGTTGAAATCTAGTTGTCAAACGTGGAAAAAAAAGAATTGTTAATTTCACTAATATGTCCTTCAACAAAACCCAACTTTAGGGAGTAACTAAGAAAATTATTGTTAATCCATCCCATGAAATACGATGCAACCATTAAAGGGCTTATAAAAGTTTTTGATGACAGTTTTTAAAACTATATCATATAAATTTATCTATGTAAGCAAAGAATTGCATAGAAATACTGAAATGAAGTACACCAACATTTTAACTTGTCGGCCTCTGGGTGATAAAATTTGGGGTGTATAGAATGTATCTTTCTGTATTTTCTAAGATTTCCTACTGGGAACATGCATTATTTTGATAGAGTCAAAAACCAGGGTGGGAAAAGAAACTTCAATCAGATGAAGCAACCTTTCTCTTTTTTTCTGTATTCTAATATATCATCTTGGCAGAAGTGAAAATGGAGTTGGCATTTGTTGATAGAACAATGTGGTAGTTTGCCACTGGAACTTGAAAATTTTTACCTTAAACAAAATTCTATTTGTAAAAAATCACAATTAGAATATAGATATAAAAATTAAAATATATATTTACCAGAGTTAAGCAAAGATTTTAAACAGTAATTCTACAAAAACTACAGTTATCTACTAAAACCCAAATGATCAGAGGTAAAATGTACTGTAAAGAAAGTTAAACCCTTAATGTTGTAAACAGAGAAATGTAAGAAAATTTAAATTCAAAAGTTATTTCTCAATCCTGCATTCTTTTACAAATTAATGAGTAGAAAAAAATGAATTAAATTCATTCATTCATCTGAATTGTTAATATAGTTCTATGTCTAATTAAGAAATCTGATCAGGGCAATATAGGGAATATAGTCAATAATATTGTAATAACTGTGTGGTAAAAGATGGTTACTAATGATGATCACTTTGTAAGATATATAAATGTCTGATCACTGTGTTGTATACCTGAAACTAATATACTATTGTATGTCAATCGTAATTTTAAAATGAATTAAGGAAAAAGAAACAACCCTAATTAAGAAAAAAGAAACAACCCCTGACCTAAGAGAGTTACACAAACAAGAAAAAAAAAAATCTGATCACAGGAGTTCCTCTGTGATTGCCACTGGCACCCTATCACCTGTAGGATAAAACTCAAATTAGCTTGGAATGCAGGGCCCTTCACAGTCTTGCATATACAAGCCTCATCTCCCACTTCCATCTCTGTATAAACCACATTGAACTTCTTTCTTTCTGTTCTCCCATGTGACAGTTGCACTTGTACTTCCATAGTACTTTTTGTGTTCATAAGACATGTGAGTATAGTGTGGTGTTTTAATTATCTGTGTATCTTTTCCTTTCCTCCCTGCCCAATCAAATGAGTTTAAACAGGGCTGGAAATTTTTCACCAGAAACACAATCTGGAAAAAAAACTCTAAAGGAGGGGAGAAAGAAGCAAGAGTGGGGGAGGGGAGTATATGACTGTGCCTTTTGAACTTTCTGGCTAATTTGATACATTGCTACTGCTTCATAGATGTGACAAACCTATGAATTAAATAGACGTTTTAATTGGAATAGGAAGTCTTGAATGTAATTGTTTCATAAAGGTTCTCATAGTTAGAGCTTTCTTGTGGTCTTAATTAAGCTGTTTGTGATGTTAAAAGAAATATCTCTGGAGTCAAATCCAGCTTTGATTCTCAAAAATTTTAATTGTTACCTCTTGGTTATATTAGTCAAGTGAAAAATAAAAGGTAAATGAATAATTATCTACTTATTGTAGTATCCAAAAGTAACTCGAAAAAAATTAGATAGCAATATAAGCACAACTTTTAGTTTTCATGAGTGCAACTAATCCATGGAGATCAGCTGGCACACTTACAGGAACTACTTCCTTCTAAAGATGTGAAAATCTCTGTGACCCACTTACTCCTGTTTTTTTCATGATGCTTATATTCAACACCATGGATGGAACAAAAGGAAGGTGCTAAGTGAGCCCTGTGTGCCAGGCACGTACCATCCTTTATTCCATTTAATTATCACAAGATACCTGAGAAAGATGTAGGTTCTATAGTTCTTTTACAACTGAGGAAACTTCTCCTTGGAGAACCTTAAATCACTTTATTGAGATCTCATGGCTAGTAAAGAGCAGATGTGCAGTTTGAACTTCGATCTCCTAGGCTCCAACTTAGGTCTTTTGATTGTACGGATGTGTGCCATTGGTTTGCATCATTAACTTATCTCAAATCTTTGTGTTTTTTTCTTCCAGTTCCGTGGCAACATCAAGAACCCTTTCAGCCAGGACATTGAAAATGGTCTTCTGTCTACTGAAAAATAAAGGAGATTTACAAGTTTTTCCAAGTATTTTTTATTTACATATATTTTATTTTAACATTTTAAATATATGTAAATGTGGTAGGAAATGTAAGCCATACAGCCTTTTATAAAATTTTTAAATGCAACAGCGTATCATACAATGCAAGGAAATCAATTTCTAACATCTAAAATACCAAAATTATTTTCATGCAATTATTTCCATGCAGTTGTTTTAGTGAACTCGTACTAGGCTATTTTCAGTATCTACTTAGCCATCAGAAACATTAACAGTATTTTTTGAAATTTATTTTTTGAAATGTTGCTATCATAGCTATTCCAGTAATATAAAGATTTTCTTTGAGATTATTCTAATATAATAAGGAGAATAAATGTAGCATTTAATATGATTAAGGTTAAGCAATAGTAGTAACATCTTTTAAGAATTTTGTTTGTAATATTTTTGGTACATTGTTTATAGTAGTGTTGTGCCAGTTGACTTAGATTAAAGTAGGATTTTTTTTTTTTTAAACTTGGGTTGGTTGAGCAATAATTTTATAATTCTTGATACTATGTAATTTATAATTTTACTGTGTCTAATGGACAAATTTCTTTAATTTTAGTATTTTCTAATTTTTACCTGTAAAATATATTGTAATAGTTTTGCATATTTTCAGTGTTTGTCCTTGAGTAGAGATTTTTACAGTTTTAAAGTTTGAAGCATTTTTAGTTCATTATATTAAAATTAAAGCACATTTAATGCCTTTTTCCCTAAGAGTCATTTCTGCAATATTATTTCTTTTGTATTTGTATTTCACAGTTTAATTGGTTTTTAATGATTTTGTAGCAAATAATAGGGAATAATGTCTTTAGCTTATGCCATTAGTTTAGTGATACTTCTGTAATTAAACAATGTAGCATTTTCACAAGTTTTTTAATGCTGTTGTTACAGATTTTCTTTTCCTTTTTAACATTCCACAAAAGCAAAAAAATGCCTTGGTAATAATCATCATAGAATAGGGGTGTAGTGTGTAACTATGGTCTTCAGCAACCTTTCTGCCCACCAACAACTATTCCTGTTTTCTGTAAGATCCCTCACCACTGGATAGACCTCTTTCAAGTGGGCCCTCAAATGTGACAAGAGATTTGCATTGGCTAAATCTAAACAGATAGCTAACCTTCAGTGTTTTCTCAAAGTTTTTAAGTTAGCAAATTACGTTATCTAGCACAGGCCTCCAAAGAGAGTGTAATTCAGCCATATTTATTGTAGAGTAACTAATTTTTCAATTTAGAAAAGCACAAAGAACACCTAAGATAAGCATCGTTAGTAACATTTACCAAGTAGGATAGAATTCAGAATACTTAGGGTTCTTCTCTAACAAACAGATATTTAAAGGGAGAAAGTCAAGCAAAGAACTGCAACTGAGAGAAATAAGGAATTTGAAAAAGACTATATAATGAAAGCAATGTCAAGATAACGTATACTTTTTGTCCATATAGTTGTTTTATTTGAAAATAGCCTGTAAAAATCAGAACTCTTGAACAAGTATTAAAGCAATAATATTAACTGTTATTCGAAAAACAACTTTGCCTCAGCCATTTGATTTATGTTTGGTCATAGAAACATGTTGCAAATTTATTATTACAAATGTTTCTTTTAGATAAACCAACAGTTAAATATTCTAAATTAAGGATGCTTTCTTTAAACAACTTTCAGATTCCATTGATATTATCTTTGTGATGTTTTTATTTCATGAGTTTTAATTTCTTCAAAAAAAGAAAATGAAGAAAATCTTATCTAAATATTCAGTTAAAGTTAGAAATTTGTACTTTGAAACAGAACATGATGAAAAACTAGAGTATTTTTTCCCCTCAAATGTTTATTTTGGTTCTAAAAATAAAAACAATTAAAATTTGAGCAAACATAAACCAAAAAAAACTCTGCTTGTTTGTAAGTATTATTGTTTGGGAACTTAAAGAGGAATTATTTGAATAAACTAAGTTCATTCTAGTTTCAGGGGTGTGTGTGTGTATTTCTTGAATAATGAGCAAATGGTGGGTGGTCCTTGGTTTATCCACACCCATTACAAGAAAAACAACCCACAAAGAACTGACTTAATTAGATGACTAAATAAACTGCTGGAGCGCACCTTCCACTGCAGCTGCTTTTGCCTTCATCTTCCTTCCTTCCTCCTCACTCTTACAAACTTCATTACTGCCTGGAGTTTCATAGGACAAGCCGAAGTCCCTGCCCTCATGCAGTTCTCATTCCAGTCAGGAGAGAGAAGTAATAAACATGTAAGTAGTTCATTTCATATCATGAGAAGTGATATGTAAAAAACAAAAAGTAGTGGAATAAAGAATGGATGGTACATAAGCTGAGATGTTCAGGGACGGCCTCTTTGAGGAGGTAATCGACCTAGCTTTTATATTCTTATATTCTGATTATATCACTCTGCCTTACATTAATATACATAATGTAAAAGTGCCTCTAAAACTTGAATTCTGAATCTGGCCAAATATAAAGCTATGCCATTTTCCCAATGACAGGATTCGCCAAAGAAGTTTTTTGGTAAAATTAAGCATACGCGTATAAGCTTTTAGAGAAACAGATGAAATGTTTAAATGTCAATTATATGTTATATTAAAATATAATTCATACAAAATTAATATTTCTTTAATATCATGATAAACCCCCAATTATCCATGCAGTTTGAAAATAGGATTGTGGAGGAATAAAATTACTCTTCTAAAACAAACATGTTTTTAAATTAGTTCTAATGAACACAATTCTAAGAGCAATTACTACAGATTTCTAGTTAGCAGTTGCTAATGAAAAGAAACTGAGAAGGTAAGGGGTTGTTGGTTAGTAATGCAATGTGGAAATAAGATTTAAAAGAATTTGTTAGAGATTAAGACAGGAAAATTTTGTAACTATAAATCCTATTTCTTGGGTTGTAAACTCTGCTGTCTGCTTTACTCATATAGTTATCATCTTATTTCTAAATCTTACAACCATTGAAGAATCCCTCTGGTATTTGTAAAAAAAGTCTCCTTTGAAATATCTTGTGGAACCCTTGATCTCAAAATATACTGCATTCTAATTGTTGTCCCAGGAAACTTCATTTACCTTAGGATTTATAAATCCTTTCATTTTAAAGTAATTTGAGATTTTTGCATGTTTGATTAAGAAACAATTGGTAATATGCATACACATCATTCTAGCTCTTTGGCTAAGATTATTTCGGTTACACTAAGAAGTGAATGTATTTTGCATATTGGGAGTTACACTAAATTAAGTAACTAATGATTCCTAATTCGCTGGTTCCCAACCAAGGTGTTTTGAAACTGTGTTTGAATATTAATGAAAACATCGCTTTCCTTAAAATGAACTCTGTCTCCACACGATCTTGGTGCTATCCTGAAGCTTACTCTGCTCCATGTCACTCAGGAAAGGCAGTCGCTCTACTGTCCTTCCGTCCCTCATTATTTTCAGAACTTTCCCAAGACCATTCACTTTTGTGACAGTTTCCTAGAGCTACACCCACCCTCTTAACCTTTCTTACAGCTAAACTATACAAAATAAAACGAAGTAATGTTTCAAATATGTCATCTATTGAAAATGCACACATAGAACCGCTGAGTCAGCTATGTTACATTTGTGGTCTTCCCCAATTTTTCAGAGAAAAATATTAGGACAGACGAAAACCGAATTTTCTTACCGTGCTTTCTGGGTCCTTGCTCTAGGGACCTGCACTAATGAAAAAGTTTCTCCTATAGCCATCTGCTGACCCATGAAAGGGCAAAGTAAAAATAATGTTAGTGAATGGTATTTCATGAGGAGTGTTATTTTTGATACAAGTCAAAGTGAAAAAATTATCCAAAAACTATTTGAGGGTGGGAATGATAATTGCTTGCTTGCTTTCATAAAGACAATGAAAATCTATTCCGTTCAATGTAAATACACTACCAAATTATGAACAAGTGTTTACTGAGCACCTTATATTGCCGAGCTCAGCAGTCTGATGGACATTGGGATTGAAAAATCAATGAGGCGTTTCTGGCTTGAAAGAAGTTCATAGACTGTGCAGAATGGGAGAAGCATGCAAGAAAACAACCATTGAAATGAAGTGAGGGAACTAGTGCAATATGTGCTGTACTTAGTGTTATAGGTCTTAAGAGGAAAACCATATAATTCATCTTACTGGATTTAGGAATACATACGGGAGTAAGATAACCCTAAACTGAGTCTTAAACAATCTGAGTTATACGCAATGTGACAATTAAGTTCGCAGACTTGCCACTGAGCGCTTACGTTGCCAGCACCATAAAAACAGTTTGGTAAGTTTTCATAACCTTGGTACACTCGTATTCACAGTTTTGTGCCACCAGTCTCCAGAGCTTTTACATTTTGCATAACTGTTGAAGCTCTAAATCCATTAAACAACTCCCTTTTCCCCTCCCCCAGTGGCAACCACCATTCTACTTTCTGTCTCTATGATTTCTACTACTCTGAATACCTCATAAACAAAGTTATGTCTGGCTTATTTCACTTGGGATAATGACATCGAGGTTCATCTATGTTGTTGCATGTGTCAGATTTTCCTTTTTAAGGCTGAACAATATTCCATTGTATGTCTATGTCACATTTTGTTTAGTCATCCTTTGATGGACTTTTGGGTTGCTTTTACTGCTTGGCTATTGCGAATAATGCTGCTACGAATATTGGTACAAAAATACCTCTTCAAGACACTCCTTTCAATTCTTTTGAATATATACCCAGAGATGATATTGCTGAATCATATGATAATTCTATTTTTAATGTTTTGAGGAACTACCATACTGTTTTTCATAGCAGTTCCACTATTTTACATTCCCACCAACAGTGCTCAAGGGTTCCAGTTTCTCCACATCCTCATCAACACTGAGGATGATATATAATTGTGGTTTTGATTTTCATTTGCCTAATGATTCTTCTTGACTTTTAATACCCAAAGTTCATAAAATACGTATGCCTTGATATATTTTCAGCCAGTTTAACACTGGAAAAAATATTTATGTCCCCCAAACTTGATGTACTCTTTTAACAACATATATAGGTAGTCTTGTTACATTCTAAATACATAGAACACTAGAATCACAGACATTTTTTAAGTGCCCAAGTAGCCAAAACAGGATAGGTGTCTTGATATCACAGCTAGTACTCATTGGGAACTTTCTTAACTATTGTATGATTGTCCTAAAGGCTTTTTTTCCACATTTGACCTTTCATGTGTGGCCCTTGGTTTGCCTGGTATGTTATGAGTCCCATACCAGATGAAAACACATTGAAGAAAATTGTAGAGAAAGAAGCAAAGCAAGTAAGACAGTGACTGTGATAGACAAAAAGATACTTTAGGTATGTAAATGTTGAAAAACTATGGTGTACCCCTGAAACTAATATTGTATGTTAGCTATATTTTAATAAAAATCTTAAAAATAATAAACCATATTGTTTGGTGATCGGAAAAGCTATGTTTCAAGCATTTTATATTCAAACATGATAGTTTGTTATTTGTACATGGATAATGTATCATGTTTTTGTTACATTGTATGAAATTGGAAATTTGAGGTTAATGTGCATTATAATTTTTCCTATTAAAAAACATTGGGAAATGGGCACCTATTCATGCAGAATGACTAGTTTTCAGGAAAGGATTATTGATTTTACCTCTATTTGGATCTGAAGAACTAAAAATATTTTTGAAACAGTCACAAACCTACAGAAAAACTGGAAAAAATTTTATTCTGAACCATTTAAGGGTAAGTTGCTGACTTGATGCCTCGCCATTCCTGAATACTTGAGTGTTTCCTACAAAGAAATCAATTCTCCTACATAACAATACTATCATCAAAATCAGGAAATTAACACCAATACATTACTACCATCTAATCCTCAGACACGTGTAATTTTTACCATTTGTCCCAATAACGGGCCTTATAGCAAAAGGTTCCAGATTAGAATCGTGGATTTCATTGCCACATCTCCTTAGTCTGGAATGTTTCCACAGTCTCTGATTTTTATACCTTGACACTTTTGAAAATTATAAGTTCAGGTTTGTGTGATGTTTCCTCATGATTACATCTTTGGCTGGACCCCTACTTTTCAGTGAACAAATATATAATAAGAGCTAATAAAACTAAAATGTAGACCTAGGAGTAGGGAATGATTTAAGACCCAAAAAGCTCAAAAAGAAAAATAAAATGGATTTGACAAAGTTTCATTCAAAGAACTCCACAGGGAAATGACAGACTGAGAGAAGTTATATGCCACAAATAAAACTGGGATTAACACTCCACGTTTCCTCGAAAATAAGACCTTGCTGGACAATCAGCTCTAATGCGTCTTTTGGAACAAAAATTAATATAAGACTCGGTCTTATTTTACTATAAGACCGGGTCTTATATAATATATAATATAATATAATATAATATAATATAATATAATATAATATAATATATATAATACTGCGTCTTATATTAATTTTTGCTCCAAAAGATACATCAGAGCTGATTGTCTGCCTAGGTCTTATTTTTGGGGAAACACGGTATAGAACATACTCTTGGAAATCAACAAACAAGAATACTGAGCATCCTGTGATTTGAATAGTCAAATCACAGAAAAGGAAGCCCAAATGGTCAACAAATGTATAATGAGATGTTCAAACTTGTAAAGGGGAAATGCAAATTATGAGATACCACTTTACACTCATCAGAACAGCAAAAAAATCATGCAGATAATATCATTAGCGAAATAGTTAAATACAGTGGATGCATACAGTGAAATACTATATATCAGAGTGTCAAAGAAAAAACCACAGGCCCAAAATGGTGTCACTCATGCTAAAATCTCGTGATACCAAACAGATTTAATACCTGATCTAATTGCAGTTTCAACCTCTTCCAGAAATGGAATCTTAATGAACTAGTCTGGAATTTTATGGTCTAGCATCAGTAAAATAATCTGTCACTGTGGGCCCTCTCCATCCTTTCCGAAGAGATGGGGAAATATGTACAAAACAATGACTGCTTATCAAAGATTTACAGGAGCCTCACGACCAAATTCAGATCAGCGTGGGTCAGTGGATCTACTGGAAACAGATTCAGAGATTTCAATCTCTTCCTTGGATCCCTGTTGGTTCATACTTGTCTACAGTCCTCACCCACCTCTTGCCCTCCCTTCCCTTGAATCTGGGATGCTTTTAAGATAGATTTGCAGAAGTGTTAAGGCTCCCATCTTTTCTAGCTAATGCCTTCTCGATCAATAAACTTTTCCTTATTCCAAACCCTGACGTTTGTGAATATTGGACTGTGAAGTGTCGGGTGCACAAAACTTGAATCGGTAACAGAACTACTTAGAAGCCAAACACTAAACAGTAATGATCACCATTTAGTGAAAAGTTAGAACCAATGAAATGTATAGCACAATACCAATATATTTGTATGCACATGAAACACAATACTGTATATTTTACATGGATAATTTAAGGATATATGCCCAATACATTAGAGGATGCTTTTCCAGAGAGATGAGATAGTATATTAAGGATGAAGGGGGAAAACAAGGATTTTTGCATAGACATCTTGATAATGTGCCTTTAAATAAGAGGATTGATTATACCAGTGTGTCTGAGATCCAAAAAAGGGGGGAGTTAATTTCCATACCAAACTATGAAAGGATATAAATTATATCCATGCATTTTAAAAATTACCATGTAACTATAGCAACTTAAAATTTAACTTCATAAAAAGTGTTACGATGACAATAAGCTAGATACAGTTCTAACCAAGACTGTAAATGTCTTAAGCTCAATTGTCAAAAGATGTATTAAGTTACATCCCTGCTACAGACCTAGGGGACTATTCACAAGTAAGCCAGGCAGAGTAATCTGGTTTTGGAGAAAAAGGAAAAAAAAATGCAAAAAACTAGAAATGAAATTAAAAGTACACTGAGATCTCATTTCTCACCTATCAGATGGGCACAATTTTAAAAGCTGACCATGTACCATGTTGGAGAAATTGTGGGGAACCAGACACTCTTATACATTGCTTGTGGGAATGTTAAATTGTACAATGTCTATTGAAACCGTATACCCTTTTACTCTCTGACCCAGTAACCCTACTTCCAGGAATTGATCCTGATAATAAATCTTCAATAATATAAAAATATAAATGTATAATTTGTAATTGCAAAGTCCTGGTAGTTACCTAAGGGCCCACTTAGCTATAACTGAGTAAACTATGTTACGTACACCAGTGGAGGACTATGTGGCTGTAAACAGATGAGGACAATTCCTATGAACCAATGAGTGTTTTCTGTGAAATATTTAACTGAGAAAAGCAGAGTACAAAAGAAGACCTAGAATATGTTACCTTTTACATGAGAAAGAATGGGAAATATATATGCATGTTTTTGTATAAAATAACTCAGGAATAAAACAGAAAACAATGAAGCTGGTTACCTACAAAGAGTAGAGAACAGGGAGAAAGGAATAAGTGAAAGAATGACATTTTCCTGCATTCACCTTTTTGGATAAATTTTACTTTTGGAAGCTTGGGTAATGTTCTACATACCAAGAAAATTAGTAAGGATGGGAGTAACAAACTATATGCAAGCAGAAACAAATTTAACTCTTAAATGAATACTATCACCACACACTGAAATGAAGGGAAAGGAGAAACCAAATTAAAGTAACTCGAACACAGCTCTTTGGCTATGAACCCTCATTCTCAGGGGATTTGATTGAATATAAGATGTCATTAATTGTAAGATGAGACTCAATTTCAGAGATGTTAAACTGTGAAGGGGAAAAAATGGTATCTTAGAATCCATGGACTATGGTATAATGTGGGAAAGTGAAAATTAGAATTAAATCAATAATCCAGATAACTCAAGAATATTAGAGTAAGCACCAAATGTTTCTTTAGGGTGTCAGGGTAAGGGCTTTTCTGAGGTTTATGATAATATATGAAGGTATATGTATATTAGGGGAATGACAATTATTGCTTAATTGGCACAGAGTTTAGGATTATGAAAAAGTTCTGAAAAGCATAGTGATGAGAGTTGTTCAACATTGTGAATGTCTCTGATGCCTTGAATTGCATGTTTGAAAGTGGATAAAATGGTAAATTTTATGTTTTACCACAATAATAGAAATCACCAAAAAAAGTATTGCATGATTTTAGTGGAAAATTACCGTAAATTATGTATTCCACTTATATATGTATATAAAATACATAAAACAGTCATGGAATCTGGGGGCCGAGCCTTTTTAAACAGCATTAAACAAAATTATTGACAGGACTGATGACAATATAGCACAGAGGTTCAAGAGCATAGGCTCTGGCTACCTGGCTTCATTTTCCAGCTCCATCTGAGTGACCTTGGGCCAGTCACTTATCTTCTCTACCTCACTATCCTCATTTGGTTAATTGGAACAATAATAATAGCACCTACTTCATAGGGTTGTAATAAATGGACTAAATGAGATACTCAGAAAATACCACTCATGTTCATTCTGAGCTTTCCACGCTTAGCTGAAATTCAGCCTCCTTTAGTTCTTTATAGACGAACCTCTTCAGAGACTGCGATTTCTATCACAATCATACAGGCACCCTTTCTCTGCAGTAGCATTTCATCACCTTTTCATCTTTTGTCCTTAGTTGGTTTGCTACCATATACAAGGCACTTGAGAGCAGGAGCTCTTCCAGCCTTATTTCCCACCCTATGACCTATTTCTGTGGATAGGCATATTTATAACTTTCCACACGTGTGTGGTCTTTCACACATTTGTCCTCTGCCACAAAACAAATTCCTTAGAACGTCTTTCTTCTACTCCAGGCAACTTCAAGGTTTTGCCTAGGGAGAAGTTTCAAAATTCAGTTCAAATCCACCTTTCTAAAGTTTTTTCTAACTGTTGCCTAGAAGGGATAAGCAACTATTAGATTGCTCAAAAGCTGTACTAATGGATAGGCACTTGTAAAAATTTAATCTTCACAACCTGAAAAAGTAGGCCTTACTGAGCCGTTTTAACAGATGAGGAATTGGAGGCTTGGGGAGATTTGGTGGTTGTCCAAGAACACAGCTACACAGCAAAACCAAGATTGAAACCTTTGCCTTCTGATACTGGATGTTGCCTCCCTCTTGGGTTCAGCGGCAAGAAGGGGAAGTATGCTCTTCCAGGGAACGGGCAGTTAGCAGTCACTCGATAAATATTTGGCGAATGAACAAATTATTAGAACATTGCATAAACACTGCGGCAAACGCAGTGTATAATACTGGAGCTGAAAGGGACACAGATAAATATAATACAGAACGATCATCTCATCTTTCTGATGCTGAAAGGGGAGATTCGAGATGTTAGGGCCCCACACCTAGTTAGTGGCAGAGACAAGGCTAGAAAGCATTCACTTATTCACTCAATAAATATTGAATGCCTGTTGGGAGAGTGCTAGACTGTGGGGAGACAGTGTTGTTGAGGAAAGGCACAAGCTTCCCCAATCCCTGTGCAGAGCGCTGAAAAAGCACTGCAAGAGACCAAGGTGGGGACAAGGTTCCCAGAGAAAACGATGTGAAGAAAAAACCAGGCGAGCTTGGTCTGCACCCGAAGTGAGGAAGAACAAAGAAAAGAAGAGCGAGAAAGCGGTGGAATCTTTGGCTCTTTCGGACCGTTTCTCCGCCGAGCCACGCGGGGGCGCAGCAGCCTTCCTCAGGTCCTTGGCCTGCTCGCCTTTTTCCCGGCGGAAATGCCCAGGCGATGACGGAAACCCGGAGGGAGGGGACAGAGAGAGCGAGGGGACAGAAAGGGCCAGAGAGCCGGGAGAGGCCTGCCGGGGAGAGGCGGCGGCGGGTGGCTATCGTCAGGTGGGCGCTGCGCCGAAGACCCGCGCCGCGCGCCCGCACACCTCCCCGCGCCTCTCACCGACACCCGGGGCGCGCGGCCGGGCGGGCAAGAGCGGCCGGGGGTCTCCTGGAGGCCGCGCTCCCGGAGCCGCCCGCTGGGCTTGGGCGGGGCGCGGGGCCAGCGGCCGCGCTCCCCGGCTCCTTCTCCCGCTGGGAGCTGGCGGCGGCGGCGGCGGGAGAGGGGAGCGGCGCCCGGGGCGGGCGTGGGTGGGGCGGGGAGGGGGGAGGGCAGCGGCGGGGCCGGGGATCCGGCAGCCATGGACGACAAGGCATTCACCAAGGAGCTGGACCAGTGGGTCGAGCAGCTGAACGAGTGTAAACAGCTGAACGAGAACCAAGTGCGGACGCTCTGCGAAAAGGTAAGAGAGAAAAGAGAAATGCGGCAGCGGGGGACTGACTGGAGCGGGCGGCGGCCCCTCTCCTCCCCGGGCGTCCGCTCTGACCCGCGGGGCCCAGCCAGCCCAAAATCCGGGGCGTTGAGCTGGCCTCTCCTGGCACCTCTGCCTCCCCGGCGGATGCTCACGTTACTGGCCGCAGGGGTCCGTGTAGACGGGCAGGAGAAACGTGGCACCCGGAATCCACTTTCTGTGTTTTTTGGGGTCACTGACATTCTTCTGGGGAGTTATTGACACTCCAGCATGTCCCGTGTGGACTAGCAATCTCGGCCTTTGCGAATGCCGGCCAGTTAGTCTAATACAATCTCTTATCAGAAAATGCACCGGGAGCATCTGAGATCTTGCTTCTTGGCAATGATGTCAGTTTGGCTCCAATAAAATCTTATAAAATTTTTCAAAAAATGCACCGAAAACCAACCTGGATGTTGCTAATGTTAACGAACTTGTTATAAATGGGAGATTTTTTCCCAGGTGAATGGGCCTTTCAAAAATCACTAATTTGGAATGTGTCAAGCATTTGTAGAGAGGTGGGTGTGATGGCAGACTGTGATTTCTAAAATAGAGGTTGACTTTAGTTGTAACAGATGGTGACTGGTCTTCCCATAGAGAGACTCTTGGAAGCAAAATGTTGGTTTTCAGAAAGACAGCAGATCTTAAGTTTGGAAACAGTGCTTTCTTGAAATGATAAATGGGGTACGTGTTTTTCGTGTAGGGTAGCACTTTTCAGAAAATCCTTTTCGTTTCTGTTATATATAAAGGGGTCTTTTTTTTTCCCTGTGCCAAAGCGTAATAAAATATGCAGGTGGTTAACTGTTTACAGTCATTCTTGATTGTGTGATCTTAGACAACTTTCTGAATTTTGTATCTATTGTTTCCTTACCAGCTGGAATTATTTTGCACTCTCCATCTTAGTTACTTTAAAACCTAGAGCTTTTCTCATTCGTCTTTAATAATGTTGGACTAAATAATTTTTACACATTTTTATATAAAAATTCCCCAGTGAAGGAGTAAGGAGATTGTTTCTTCTTTAATGCTGTTGGGTTGGTTTGTGTTTTTAGACTTGATCATTTTGTTTGGAAGTCAGGATGCCTCAGAAACACACTGGAGAACAAAAGATTTTGTCAGTGTTGTTAATAGGGGACTCTTAAAATTAAGCAATGTACTTAAGGATGGAGGAGTGATAGCTAATATTAAGTGAAAGAAGTGTTTTTAACAAGTGTAATGTTGTATAAAGCCTTAATATATAAAATTTGGTAACAGAATTTATTTCCGTAGATAGAACTGCCAAGCAAGTGGTATTTTTCTCTTTTCTGAAACAGACTATTTACTTATAGTTTCAAGAAGATATTCATTTTCCTTGTGTGATAACCTATAATTTCATGGGTCTTCAAATTTATGTTTTAAATCTTTCTCTCTCAATATTTCTCTCTCTAGTGTCAAGTGAAATATCCAGTTTTGAAATTAGCTGAGTCAGTTACCCTCACAGTGAACATTATATATAGTCTTGAAATTGTGGACAAAGGTGGAAGTTGAATTAGTTTTCCGTTTGACTAATAATTTTAAGATGTATTCCTAGGGAATAACATTGTACCACTACTCAGTCGTGCTTGAGTCTTAATCGCTTGAGGAAATTTTCTGTATTTGTCAAGAGAGATTAGTTTTTACTTTAGCTCCTAAATAACTTGGACTACCAGTCCCTAGGACCTTGTAGGTATATTTAAGCTTAGATCTTACCCACTTTTTTCTTTAAATATTTGTACTTATGCACCAAACACGAGTTTGTAAGTGAAAATCCCCATTTATCGTTGTCCTCCACCCCTTTGATGGAGTTGCCAATGGATGGAGACCTGTGATAGTATTTCTTTCTCTCTACTCTTCTGAGCAGTGCTTAGTTTTTCAGCCCTCTTCTAGCAACTGTGGCATCCCTTTGTGGTATATATACATATTTTACCTGCTAACCTTAATCTCTGGTTCTATTTTATATCTCTGCCCCATCCTCCTTTTTCCTGACAAGTGTAGTGTTTTCCTGACTACTCGAGTAGTCAGCCAGAGTTCCACAACTTGATAGCTGCTGCCTCTTTGTACCTCTTATTCCGTATCTGTAAGACAGAGATAATACTTGCCCATTTCCTGGGTTGGTTGTGAATATTAAGATATTACCTGTGTAAAATCCTTGAGCACTCAATGAATGTTAAATGAAGAGAAACTAAAACTAAAAATAACTATTTTACCAGACTTTGCTTTAAAGTTGTCTGTTGAAATTTGTTTGTTTTTGTTTGGTTCATCCAGTTCCCTTATCTGTGGGGTCAAATACTTTATTTTAGAAAGGACTGAATTAGCTTAAAAACTTAAAGAGCTTTTAACAAATTATGTTCTTATATCCGTGTCTGATTCTGGCTCTTGCATAAGTGACAGTATATTGAATGTGCTGTGGGAGATGCTGGGAAATTATATAGCGTATGTACACATTGCTGTATTATACATTAGATTTGGTATAAAAGAAAGGACCAAAGAAATGCAAAAAAAAAAAAAATAGCTCTTGTATCTTGCTTTAAATCTGTCACCCCATTTTCTTTTAGAAAAAGATGCAGAATAAATAGATGGGTTGTTAAGACTCTCTCTGGAGAATGTACTTCAAAAGAGGTTTTCTGTATAGTGGCGAGGGAATCCTGAAAAATAGTTTCAGTATTTCTTGTGATCTCTGTTATCTGAAGCACAGAGTACTGGGATTAGTAGCAATTTTGTGAAGTAACTTTACTCCTCCTTTGGTCTACTTAATACTTGCTCAACCTTTCCAGGGTAAGAATGGCAGGCTTATAGAAAGACTGTAAAAGAAAAATAACAGGTTAAGCCTAATTATTTAAATCATCTTTTTGTTTAATTCTTTGTGACTAGATTTTAGTTTAACTTTTTTCTTTTTTTACTAACATGATTTTTGGAGTCTATTGGAAATAGTGCTATGTAGAAAGTTATGATGGTGGTTTTTCCTAAAAATCAAATTTTTATTCTAACTCTGATTGCCTAAAAGTAAAGGAGTCATCTGAAATGAAGACCAAAGTGTTATTGGTAAAAGCCCTATTTTGAGGTAGTGGTAAAAATAAAATCCATCCTACTGCCAATTGGAGAATAACTGCAAAAAATCAGTATGAATGCTTTTGGTATGGCCTTCAAGGTGAATTTCTGTCTAGAGAAAAGTCGTTTACATGAAATAGTAAGGCACATCTTCTGAGAAGACTAGCTCTTAACATGAACTTTAACTAGCAGTCTTATTTTTGAAGCTAATTGTGAATTTGGCTCCTCTTATTTGTACAGAGAAATTACTTCTGTGATTCATTCCCGCAACAGCAATGTGCCGAGTAATTTTAAAGGTGGTATGAGCCGGTCTGGCGCTGGGCAGGACATTCTGTGACCAGAACTATATTTAACTCTTGGTAGAGTCTCAGGAAGAGAAATTTTTTGGGCTCTTTGACGTGATGAGCTTTCTTTTACACTGAAGAACCTTGGTGATTATACTCTAAGCAGGGAGGGAAATTGAGCCTGTTTGTGTGTTAGCTGATCTTGATTCTGACTATAGAGGTGCCAACTTAGAAAAATGTTGAGGCTTGTGTAGAGGTATAAATCTGTGCATTTTATATTGGACTAATGGGTATATTTCTGGGTCCTAGCCTCAGCTTTGTAATAAGCAGAAATATCTTTAGGATATTACTTACTTAAATACTGTGAAATAGCAGGCTTAAATTTTTGAATAAATAAAAACATCTTAATGAAAATTAGATCCTGATGAAAATGGTTTTTATGAGTTGAGAAAAATCTCTTGGATTACTTTCCTTTGATAGACTCTAGCTCAAAAATAAATAAATAAATAAATAAATAAATAAATAAATAAATAAATAATTTTAACAGCCAAAAAGTCTAACTGGTACACTCATTTTAACTTTTCCTTGAACAAGGAGTGGTACCAGCTTTGGTGGTCCACTGATACAGTTTAAGATGCATTGGTGTAGAAAGTACCGTATTTCCTCGAAAATAAGACATAGCCGGACAATCAGCTCTAATGCATCTTTTGGAGCAAAAATTAATATGACTCAGTATTATATTATTATATTACATTAATTATATTATATTATATTATATTATATTATATTATATTATGTCTTATATAAGACTGGGTCTTATCTTATAGTAAAATAAAATGGGGTCTTTAATTAATTTTTGCTCCAAAAGATGAATTAGAGCTGATTGTCCAACTAGGTCTTATTTTCGGGGAAACACGGTAGATCCTTTCTTACTGTAACAAAGAATGAAATGATATGGTTATTGCAGAATATAAAGGTAAAACCCAAATCTACTCACTGAAAGTATTTTTTTATACTTTTCTAAGCCAACCTCATAGCAGACAGATAAAGAAACTAAACCAAACTAGACTAGCATGAACTGCTGATTAGTAGAAAGCAGACAAAATCAATTAATCATTTCTTGACTGCATATATGTGTTAAATTATATCCATAGATAAAATAAAGACATATACATTATAAACTTTATTTTCACATGGAGTAGTTTTATTTGCAGCATATCCCTTTTATTCTGATTTGAACATGTTGCAGAAAGTTTTTCTTCACAGTCTTCAGGGTAAATGCTATGAAGGAGTTGGTGAATGAAGTCCTTTGGTGAATGACTGCATTTTAGAGTATATAAACTGTAACTGTTTTTCTGAACTTTTTCTAAGAATGGCATTAAAATCACAGATGTAATCTAACGTGTATGAAAAATTTGAGTCTATTTTAGATTAAAGAGAAATTTTAAATTGTTTTGAACTGATTTCCTTATAATTCTCCTTGTAAATGTAGTGAAATGTAGACTTAATCTTGGTCCATTAAAATAAATTGCATGACGAAATTTTTTTCTTCAATACTGCCCCTTTATTAAGGACCAAATGTTGTCTAATACTTTCTGTATGTTGCTTTTCAACTCTGAATTTCCTTAATAATCATATTAACCCAGGGAAAGAGGTTTGTGCACTACAGATACAGTTTCCTTTCTAAGCAATGGGAGAGGTTAAGCTTATACGTAGTTAGCTGTCTCTTGTAGTCTTGCACAGTTTATTGTCCCTTGCAAGCTGTCCTTTGACTGAAATACTTTTGTGAGAAAAAGAATTCATTAAATACATGGTGATGGAAAGAGAACTGACTGGGTGGTGAACACACAATGTGATACAGAGATGATGTAATACAGAATTGTACACCTGAAACCTATGCAACTTTACTAACCACTGTCACCCCAATAAACGTCAATTAAAAAAAATTCAATGACTGTCTTGAGGTGCATGCATCCTGATGTTTCTAACTTGTACTATAATAGTACTATGATACAGTACAACAAAAATGTGCAAAATTGCACTAAAGATTTTATACAAAGACAATCATTTTGTTTTGAAATGGGATGGGCAGGTGAAATTAAATATCCTTCCCTATTCAGTCTTCCTTGAAACTTTATTTGAACTGGCTTCTTAGAATAGAATTGGGTTCTTTTAATGTGTAAAATATAGTGTATACGTTATAGTTTAATTTGTGTCTTCCCATTCCATAGAGAGGAACGTAATTAGGAAGTTTCTTTTACCTTTGCAAGATTTCCACATGATATTAATGTCCTGGATGAGGAGCACTCAGAACGGGTGCAGTGCAGTCCTGCCATTGCTTTAGTGGCAAAAGAGGCACCTGTTCTGCAGGAAACAGCAAAGAGCAGAGAGGAGCGGTTGAATAAGTGCTGCCACTGTGTATTTACACTATACAGTCAGCAAATTTTAGTTGTGCCCCTACGTGCCGGATGCTGTTAAAAGTGCTGGAGATTCAGCTGCAAACAGAAGAGGGGACAGATGATAAACAGATTCAGTAGCATGTCGGGCAGTGATTCTTGCTAGGAAGAAAAAGCAAAGAATGAGGAGAGTGATGAGCTTGAGCTTAGGAGGTTCTTATAATAGAGTGGTCAGAAAAAGCCTTTCAGATTCTTCATATGATTTGTGATCTAAAAGTATATTGCATTCCATACAAATGGCCTGTCTGTCTTGGCTTATGCTGTGCACTTTCCTCACATCTCTCAAAGGTTCACAAAACCCAAACAAGCAGCAGCTGGCTTTGGCGTGTGCTGTACCTCTGGCTGAGCAGCCCTAAGCCTGGCACCAGTGGCAGCCGGCCTTGGTTCGCGGCTTGGCCTCTCGAGGCACCTCCAAGCCCAGCGTGGGTGGCAGCCATCTGTGGATTGTTTTGTAGCTCATGCCAGCTGGCCCTGGGCAGGGCACAGGCTGTGGCTGAACTTGGCCTGCAGCAGGGCCCCTGTCAGCCCCGGAGTTAGCATATCTGGTGGCCAGCTTCATACTGAACCAGGGCATCACCTGGCCACCTTCAAGGATGACACACCCAAAGGGCAAACTGGGCAGGCACCAGAGCCCTGCTAAAGCAAAGCCTGCTCCATAGGCTCATCCCCTGCGCCACAGCTCCTCTGCTGTAGTCACAGCCAGTCTTCACAACCAGTCAGCCCAAGGCTTCAACCCTCCCATTGACGTGCAAACAGCAACCAAGGCTCAACTACGACAGGAGGGCACACCTGGAGGGTGTGACACTGGGCCCCACAGGATACCTGCTACGTAAGGCCACTCTACTAAAACCGAGAGGCATAGCAGCCCTACCGAATGCATAGATACAAACACAGGGAGGCAGCCAAAATGGGGAGACAAAGAAACATGTAAAAGAACAGAACAAGCTCCAGAAAAAGAACTAAACAAAATGGAAACAAACAATCTATCAGACGCCGAGTTCAAAATACTGGTTGTAAGGATGCTCAATGTCTCAGGGAGAACTTCAGCAAGAGATAGGAAACATAAAGAGCCAGTCAGAAAAGAAGAATACAAAAGCTGAAATAAAGAATTCATTAGAGATAATCAGCTGTAGATTAAATGAAGCAGAGGTTTGAATTAGGAATTTGGAAGATAGGGTAGCAGAAAACCACCCAATCATAACAGCAAAAAGAAAAGAGAATGCAAAAAAAATGAGCATAGTTTAAGGGGCCTCGGGGACAACATCAAGGATACCAACATCTCATCACAGGGATACCAGAAGGAGAAGAGAGAGAGAGCAAGGAATTGAAAACCTATTTGAAGAAATAATGACAGAAAACTTCCCTAACCTGGCAAAGGAAATAAACACACAAGCCCGGGAAGCGTAGAGAGTCCCAAACAAGACGAATCCAAAGAGGCCCACACCAAGACACAAAATAATTAAAATTCCAAAGGTTAAAGACAAAGAGAATCTTAAAAGCAGCAAGAGAAAGCAGTTACCTACAATGGAGTTCTCGTAAGACTGTCAGCTGATTTCTAAACAAACTGCAAGTCAGAAGGGATTGGCATGAAATATTCAAAGTGATAAAAAGCAAGGACCTACAACCAAAATTATTCTACCCATCAAAGCTGTCATTTAGAATTGAAGGACAGATAAAGAGCTCACCAGGAAAAGAAAAACTCAAGGAGTTCATCACCACCAAACCTGTATTAGAAGAAATGTTAAAGGGACTTTTTTATAAGGTGGGGGGGCGGGGAGTAAAAACTATGAATAATAAAATGGCAATAACTACATATGTGTCAACAATAACTTTAAATGTAAATGGATTAAATGGTCCAATCAAAAGACGTACGTTGGCCAAATGGATAAGAAAACAAGACCCTTACGTATCCTGCCTACAAGAGACCCACTTCAGATAGAAAAACACAATCTGAAAGTATAGGGATGGGAAAAGATATTTCATAAAAATGGAAATGAAAAAAAAAAAGCTGGGGTAGCTTAATACCAGACAATATAGACTTTAAAAAAAGGCTATAAGAGAAAAAGAAGGACCCAGTAATCCCATTTCTGTGTATTTATTTGAAGAAACCTAAAACGCTACTTCTAGGGGACGTGTGCATCCATATGTTTATTGCAGCATCATTTGCCAAGCTATGGAGGCAGCCTGGGTGTCTATCAGTAGATGAATGGCTAGAGTAGGTGGTACATACAAGGGTGCCAAAAAAATGTATACACATGACTTGTATTCATCTTTTGTTACTGGTATATATTGAGTATTACAATTTTAATACAGTTTTTTCCTTTCTTAAAATGTGTATACATTTTTTTTGGCCCCCTCTGCATATACAATGGGTATCGCTCAGCCATGGAAGGGAATGGGTTCTTTCCATCTGCGGCAGCATGGATGGACCTGGAGGGAATTGTGCTGAGTGGAGTGTGTCAGATAGAGACAGATGCAATGTGATTTTGCTTATGTATGGAATCTAAAGAACAAAATAAACAAAACGGAAACAAACTCATAGATACAGAGAACGTTCTGTTGGTTGCCAGATGTGAGGGGGTTGGGGGTGAAAAAGGTGAAAAGATTAAGAAGTACTAATGGTTGTTACACAGTAGCCATGGGGATATAAGGTACAGCATAGGGAATAGAGTCAATAATATGGTAATAACTATGTGTGGCGTCAGATGGGTACTAGATTTATTGGGGTGATAGATGGGGGTTAGGAGGCAGGGTGAAAAAGATGGCAGATTAAGAATTACAAGTTGGTAGTTACAAAATCGTCATGGGGATGTAAAGTAAAGCATAGAGAATATAGTCAATAATATGGTAATAACTATAGTGTCAGGTGGGTACTAGACTAGTCAGGGGGATCACTTCATGAATTTTATAAATGTCTAACCACTGTGCTATACACCTGAAATTAATATAAAATAATATGGAATGTCAGCTGTAATTGAAAAATTTCAAAAGGGGAGGGTAAGCTGAAGGGGAATAAGAGGTTTAAATTTCCAAATATTAACAAATAAGTCATGGGGATGTAATGTACAGCATAGGGAATATAGTGTTGTGACAGCGTGGTACAGTGTCAGATGGTGCTGGTATTTATTTGAAGAAACCTAAAACACATGGTGATCACTTCTTTAGGTACATCAATACTGAATAACTGGTGTACACCTGAAATTTGTATTGTGTGTTAGCTGTATTTTCATAAAAATCTTTTTTAAAGAAAGCATATTGCAGGAGTTAGAGGGCACAGTTTCCAAGACTGCACACACTTCTGATACCAAGGAGCAAGCTCATTGGGTTCCAAATGCTCTCAGGTTCAATAATTCACAGGAGGGACTTACAGAACTCAATGAAAGCTGTTCAACTCACTATTACAGTTTGTTACAAAGAAAGAGAATTGATTAAAATCAGCCAAGGGGAAAGATGCATAGGGCAGAGTTCAGGGAGGGCTGATGTCATTAATCTCCAGTTCCTCCAGAGGCAAAACTGATACCAGATCACCTAAATTCCCCATCGTAAATCACATTGTTAGACTGTCCAGTGGTCAAGCCGGATGTAGTGATCACGTCCCAGTAGCCAGGAGCAAAGGCCAGACCTCTCTTTGGGTAAGGTTAAGTCTTCACAGGTTTTCACTTCATGACAAATGGTAGGTGACAAGAACTTTAATAAACAATAAGTAAATGAAAAATAATACCAAATACATGAAGAAAACATGGGTAGATTTATCAGAATCAGAGTGAGTAGGATGTAAGATATTTTAACTGCATACCATTTTGGCTTTTCTTGATTCTGTATACTCTTTGAAAACGAAGAAAATTAGCCATTTTTAAATGTTTGAAGTTGTCTTTCCCAGTTTTTAAATGTTTACTGACATTTTAGCATTTTTCTGTAGTGAAATTGTCCAGCTTTTCCTTTAAACTGTGCTTCTAAGAATCACTTGGCAAGCAAATAAATTCAGGTTTCTTGACTCCATCCCAGAGAATGATTGATTATGTCTTGGGAAGGGCCACGCGCTGCATTTTTTAAAGAGCATCACAGGTATTCTGATACAGAAATTCCAGACTGTTTTTGAGAAATGTTACTTGGTGGAGTACGCTAAGATCCTGATAAATTTACATTTTCTAAGTTTGGGTCAGCTTCCAACATTTTCTCCTTTGTACTTTCAGTGTCGTGAAATGTGTCTGAGAGTTCTTTAATGAGGTTTTTGCCAGCGTCACTTCCTCTTGGATATTTTCATCCTTTTTGTCAGGTCCGGTTTCCTCATTTATGTCAGTGTTGACTTATTTGTTTATGTCACGAAATCTGTTTATTTCCTGCCTGCATTATCTAGTCTCTCCAGTGGCAGCAGTGGCAGCATTCCTGCAGTCAGCTATTTCTTCAATAAACTTTTGAGTTGAATTTCATCTCCAGCATTACCACTTTTCATTTCTTTGCTGCAATTTCATCGTTGTTGACCAAATCTTTGAGTGTCCATTTTTGTAACATGTATGTAATGTGAGTTTATTGCTAGAAGATGACAGAGGCAATACATTTATACACTTTGCTGTCTGGGTGTGAACAGATGTGCTGTGACCAGTCACTAAAAGACTTCAAAAGAAGTGATGTGATTGGTCATTGATCATGTCTGATCATAATGCTTCACCCGTTGTTTCTGTAGTGACTGTATATGTAGCAGCAAAATTTTTACTCTATGTAATTGCAGTAAATACATGGTGTTATCTAAAATTTGTACCATGTTGTTGAGGGCCTGATGTTTAACTAAACCATGGTAACTGAATTTCATGCATATAGGAACTATGCAAAGTGAGAACTGCCTATACTAACTGCCAATTAACTGATTGGGTAGAATTCAAATACACTAGATAATTTTGTTCTAACTCCATTGGGCTACAACAATATTTCACATTTAGTTTTAGGGTTTTTTTTCCTTATACAGTTTTTTTTTATTGAGATGTAATTCACATACCATTAAAAGTCACCTTTCACAGTACACAATTCAGTGGTTTTAGTATATTCACAAAGTTTTGCAGCCATCACCACCCTCTAATGCCAGAACATTTTCATCACTCCAAAAAAGAAACCCTATACACATTAGCAGTCACTCCCTCATCCCTTGGTAACCACTAATCTACTACTTTCTGTCTCTGTCAATTTGCCTACTCTAGATGCTTTATATAAATGGAATCACGTAATGTGTAGGCTTTTGTGTCCGGCTGCTTTCACATAGACCATTTTCAAGATTCTTCCATGTTTTAGCATGTAACCGTACTTCATTCCTTTCTGTGGCTGAATAAAATTCCGTTATATGGATATAGCACTGTGGTTTTTTATAATTAAGTTCTTGCCATCTGGAATTTGTTTTGAAGTTTAAATGTTATTTTTTCAGATTTAAAAGGTAATACATATTTTCTTTTAATCAAGTATCTCAGAAATGCAGGGGGAAGTACAAGCACTCTCCACTGTTGCACCCACCTCACCCATCCCTTGCCCTCTTACCTCAGAGATAAACATTATAAAGTCTTCCAGGTTGTGTTCTCTATGTGCAAAAAACATGTGTTGGAGAGAGGATGGGTGTTTGTCGTATATTGTTTTTGTTAAAATGGGATCATAGGTATAATATCCTAAAACTTTTCTCACTGAGCAATATATCTTGGCCTATGTACATACACATACTTCATTTCTTTTTTTTAAATTTCAACAGAATATATGATTTCTTTTCCAAGCTTAATATTACTTGGCCTACAGACACTTGACTCTTGTTGAACTAAAAGGAAAGGTTTATTTCCTTGTATTAAAAAAAGAAAAAGTCAACTGTCATTTATGGAAGAACCTTGTGACTGAAGGAGGACAGGTACCTTGCTTATATTAACCTAGCCCTGTAGAATTTTTAACTTCGTTTAATCTCATCTATTTCAGACATCAGTCTGTTCTATGGCTTTCTTTAGATGAACTTGTCTAGAGAGTAAGAGATAACCTATAATGTTAGATATGTTCTAAATAGAGGTGAAAAGAAAATAATTTGTATATTGACTCTGCCAAAACCAAATAGAGTAGCTTTTGTTAATGTGGTTCTGGCATGTGCACCAGCACAAAAATAGAATGTCACCTGTTGGGAGGTGGGGGGACTTCAGTATATTTACCTATTTTGCATTCCTAAAGCATAAGCATGGATAGAGGGGAAAATAATTTGTTCATACTATATATGTGAATATCATTCTCAAATCTTCATTTTCTCAGTTCTCTAAGACATTTTTTATAGCAGCAAGAAAAAATATGTCTTAAATGGGTGAGAAAGAAAACAAATTTGAGTCGATAGGTATGCAGCAATACTTGCAGCAGTAAGAGCTATTTGCCCGGATGTATTCTGCCAAGTGGTACTTCCCATCACCACAGTCCATGTCTTAGAAATAATTAAACTTTGGGTGCTAAGTCACATTAGAAAACATTCATGCTTTATGTTAATTTTTGTTCCAAAAGACGCATTTCAGCTGATTGTCCAGCTAGGTCTTATTTTCGGGGAAACACGGTAGTTCATAACTCTTGGGAAGTCTACCAGGCTGACGTAAGCAGAAAGGACATTTGTTGGGAGAATATTTGGTAGCCTAGAATCAAAAGGAAAGCTGGAGAACCAAGCTTGGAAATTTCGCAGAAATTAAGAAAGATGGGAGCCACAGTCAAAATCATATACTAGAAATGTTTTAGAAACCTGAAGAGAACTTGCCATTGTCCCTACTACTTAGAGTCACTACAGATTAAAAGTCAGGGCTGGGTCATCCAATCGGCAGAGATGACTCTGGAGGTAGAGTTTTTTTATGATTCCTACAGTGTGTATCCAAACTTTCAGCGTGATTTTGTTTTACTTATTCTAACATCAGTACTTCAGATTAGTGTAATAGGATGCTAATAGTCACTGAAAACAAGTTGAAGTGAGTAGGATACATGTCTTTGTAGAAATGTGAACCCACTTACCCTTTACATGGTCTCTGTTTTTTTCATGTTACATGTAGGTCAACAGAGCAGATACATTAACGTAGCGATTTTTAAGCTTTTTAGTCTCATGACCCTTTATACTTTTAAACCCTAAGGACTGCAAAGAGCTTTTGTTTATGTGGGCTGCATTATTGATGCTTACTGTATTGGCAATTAAAACTGAAATTTTAAGAAGTGTTTATTCTTCAAAATAAGAGTAGTAAATCTATTAAATCTGAACATGCCTTTGGGTCACACTTTGAGAACTGCTACATTCATCTGTATATTAAGTGAATAAACACAGTTTTTTCAATAAAGCTTCATAGTCTCAATGTTATAAGTCATGGAACTATTAAAAAGCCATTAGTATTACAGACAGTCTCCTTACCTAGACTTAAAAATTAATTTTTTGACATTAAAGTACAGAAAAATGTAACTTGAAATACATTTTAAGTCAATTGGTATAAAAATAGTTATAAGCCCTCTTCATTTTAACAATTTAAGCAAGGATGGCTAATTTCAGAGCTTTATGTTTTCAAACACTCTTTTGAAAACATATGGTTTTTTAGGGCTTCTCAAAAATGTGACCTCTTAATTAAGATTGACGGAATCATTGATTTTTGAGATATACTGTGTCTTATTCTACAAATATCTTTATATGAGAGATGTCAGTGTTTCTATTGTGTGCATTAAATACCAGGGTGCCAAAAAATGTGTACAAGTGGACACTTGGTCAACGCTGCTCAAGCAGTAGTTCGCCGTAATCAGAAGTGTCTGGACGCTGATAGTAACCACTTTGAGCACCTCTTGTAATTGCAGAAGTCAAACGTATTCATCTTTTGTTATCGTTCTATATTGAGTATCACAATTTTAATACAGTTTTCCTTTCTTAAAATGTGTGTACATTTTTTTGGCATCCTCTGTATTTTCCCAGGCTTCTCTTTTTATCTCTTTTTGTATACAGAAGTTTTTATTCTGTTTGGTTGAGTCCATGGAAGCCAGCGTGTTGAGGCTAGATGGTTTACCTGTTTCTATCTTTGATGTCTGGCTTACAACAGACACTTGACAAATGTTTGTTACATGAATACATGAACCTTACTCGTCAGGAATATTTTGAGGTGGCAGGTGATTGCTGTGTATGGTGTACATCAGAGTGAGTAGTTTGTGAACCTGATAAATGTTGTCCTGTACAGGTACTATGTATTAAATAATCTTCCCTCTGTTTTTGGTAATGTTTCCTTTAGTGAATTTTTAAGTAGGATTAGCTTGTTAAATTCTTAATGTTATGTGAGTTGAGGAGTCAGTATTTATTTATTTAATAACCGGAAGTTTGGATCTCTTACTGCCTTTCACTTCCTCCCTTTTAACTTTTTTTCAATTACAATTGACATTCAATATTATTTTATATTAGTTTCAGGTGTATAACACAGTGGTTAGACATTTATATAATGTACAAAGTGATCCCCTTAATTAGTGTAGTGCCCACCTGGCCCTATACATAGTTATTACAGTATTATTGACTATATTCCCTGTGCTGTACTTTACATCCTGAGGAGGCTTATTTTTTAACTATTTCTGCAAAATCTTGGTTATTCACAATGTGAGTCAGAATCTAAATAAGATGTTCATAGGACTTGACAAATTCTAAAATTATATGTCAGGCTTAATGAAAGGGCCAAAAATAGCCAAATCATTTTGAATAAAATAAGGACGGTTCCTCTCTTCTCAGTTACTGTGACTTTTTTACAGTAATTAAATCAGTCTGTTATTTACACGGGTAGGAGACCAATGAGAATAGAAGTTGAGGTAAAGATTAAAGTGCTAACACTTTATTTGGGGAGTACAAGCCCAAGCATGTATGGTGAAGGAAAAAAATAAGGTGAGAGAAGCTGTGAAGCAATGCAGTGGGATACGTTACCTTGGGAGGTGGGACTTTTGCCACATCCAGAGAAGTTCCAAGGAAAAAATCATTCCTCAGAGAAGTCCATGGAAGGAAGAACAGTGTGGCAATTTATTTCCCTGCTCCCTCCTTTCTCCCTCTTCCCACTACTTGAGATTCATTCCATAGGGAGATGACTCACACATATTTCCAGATTGTTCTATCCAGCCTTCAGCACCTGCTCGAGAAGCCAGATCCCACATCCCACCATGTGGCATTTCATCCATGTCTGCAACTGGAGGGCAGCTAGGCATGGTTAGAGCGAGGGCTAAGCACGTCCACAACTTCAGCTTAGACTCCAACTAGCTCAGGAGCTGGGCAAGGGGACCATCAATGATGACAGCAGAGCAGTTCAAGAGACAGGCGGCTCCTTCAGAAAAAGAATGTTAAGGGGAATCAGAGAGGGTATGCAAGTTGTGTCCTCTTCTAGGAAATAAAAAAACAGACATGGGTCTTGACAAAAGCTTGGCAGAGAAAACATTATAAAAGTGAGGAAAGGATGGCACTATATAATAATGCTGGGCCAGTTGGCTAACCATTAGGAATAATAAAGTGAATCCCTACATTATACTATATTTAAAAATTCCAGCTCTGGGGGGCTGGCCGGGTGGCTCAGGCATTTAGAGCTCCATGCTCCTAACTCTGAAGGTTGCCGGTTCGATTCCCACATGGACCAGTGGGCTCTCAACCACAAGGTTGCTGGTTCAACTCCTCAAATCCTGCAAGGGATGGTGGGCAGTGCCCCCTGCAACTAAGATTGAACACAGCGTCTTGAGCTGAGCTGCTGCTGAGTTCCCAGATGGCTCAGTTGGTCGGAGAGCATCCTCTCAACCACAAGGTTGCCGGTTCGACTCCCGCAAGGGATGGTGGGCTGTGCCCCCTGCAACTAGAAACGGCAACTGGACCTGGAGCTGAGCTGCGCCCTCCACAACTAAGACTGAAAGGACAACAACTTGAAGCTGAACGGCACCCTCCACAACTAAGACTGAAAGGACAACAACTTGACTTGGAAAAAAGGCCTGGAAGTACACACTGTTCCCCAATAAAGTCCTGTTCCCCATCGCCAATTTAAAAAAAAAAAAATTCCAGCTCTGGATTAAAGCATTGTTTAATGTGAAAGCAAAAACTTCTGGGATAAAAATATAGGAGTGCTTTTTTGACCTCTTATGTAGGAAACAGTTTCTAAAACAAGACCCAAATCTCACAGACCATAAATGGGGAAGAGTGATAAATTTGGCTCTTAAAGTTTAGAAACAACAGCAAAGAAAACTTTAGTAATACTATGAACAAAAATGGGAACACCAGCCCCAGATTGTGAGAAGATACTTAAAATGCATAAAGCCAATAAAAGGTAAATATTTATAATACTAAAAAAAAGCTGGTACAAATCACTAGGGAAAATATAAACAACCAAATAGAAAAATTAGGCTAATTTTGTGAGTTGGTATTTTACAAAAAAAAGAAAAATCCAATGACCAATAAACATGAAAAGCTGCTTTTTAAAAAGTATCAGAAGTGCAAATTAAAAGATACTATTTCACACCTGCTAATTGGCAAGAATATTAAAGTCTGTTGACAAAGATGCAGAGAAATAGGAACTTATATTACGTGTAGAGAAACTCAAAGTCCATGTTTTTAATGCTCTTTAGATTCTGAAATCCCTAGAGGGGCAGAGAAATGTCCCTAAAATTCCACTCCCACCAGTTTTAACTCTGTACTGGATCCTACTTTAAGTTTCAAATGACTTGTTGCCCAATGTCATTTTTGCTACTGTCACCCTCACTGTGGGTGGTTTCCTACTCTTAGTTTGTATGTCTATATCAGGCCCAGTTCTTAACTTTTTGTCCTTCCTGGTTGTCTGTTAGTAATCTCTCATAGACCTGGAAATGAGATACATAGCTTATCAGAATTTTGTAAATAAGAGTTCCAGATAAGGTCTCATAGACTCTTCTGGTAGATTGATGGGAAGGGACATACACTTTTATCATATTTGTGTTATTACAAATATGATAGAGGCCTTTTTATTTTCTTTCTGATTCTGGGATCTCTTTCCTATTAGTCAAAGTTGCTAAATAAATGAGGTAAAATGAACTTTAATTTAGTGTGTATATTTATTCTGCCATTGTTTATATATAAACTGTATGTATAAACTTTAGGGCCTTCTAATGATGTATACTAACTTGCCTCATTAAATGTAAAGTAGTTGGAATAAAGCAGTTGAAGGTTGGCTTATGAATTGGTGTAAGAATGTCTCTTTATAAAATAATTTAAATAATTAGTGACTTTTTCTTTATTGACCTATTTTAACCAGTAAATAAGATTATTCTTTTTTAAAAAAAAAAAGCTCTATTGAAATATAATTCCTCTACCATACAAGTCACCCATTTAGAGTGTACAGTTCAGTGGTTTTTAATACATTCACAGATACAGATCAGTCACAATTTTAGAGCATTTTCACTACCTCCAGAAGAAGCCGTACACTCCTCCCCCAGCCCTAGGCACCACTAATCTACTTTCTGTCTCTGTAGATTTGCCTGTTACGGACATTTAGTGTAAATGGTCATACAATATGCAACAATTTGTGACTTAATACAGTAGTTTCCCTTCATCCAGTGTCAGCTACCCGATATCAACCACGGTGTGAAAATATTAAATGGAAAATTCTAGAACTAAACAATTCATAAGTTTTATATTGTACTCCATTCTGAATAGCATGATGAAATCTCTCACCGTCCTGCTGTGTCTGTCCCGGGATGTGACTGATACTTTTGTCCAGTGTCTCCATGCTGTACACCCTCCCCGCCCATTGGTCACTTAGTGGCCTGTCTCACCAGATCGACTGTTGCAGTATCACAGTGCTTGTGTGCAGGTCACCCTTATTTTCATAAGAGCCCCAAAGTGCAAGAATCAGACATTCGGACATGCCGGAGAGAAGCCATAGAGTGCTTCCTTTAAGTGAAAAAGTACAAGTTCTCAACTTCATAAGGAAAGAAAAAATGGCATGTGTTGAGATCTCAAAAATCCTACAGTAAGAATGAATCTTCTATCCATGAAATTGTGAAGAAGGAAATAGGAAGCCATGCTAGTTTTGTTGTCGTACCTCAAACTGCAAAAGTTAGGCCACAGTGCGTGGTAAGTGCCAAGTTAAAATGGAAAAGACATTAAATTTGTGGGTGAAAGACATGAACAGAAAGTGTGTTCTGATTCATGGCAAAGTGTTGTGCCAGAAAGCATTGAGACTAGACAAAGACTTCAGCAGGGAATCCCCTGAAACGAGTGACCACATTCATATATTATAGCTTTATTGTTATAGTATCTTGTTATAATTCTATTTTATTATTGTTGTTAATTTGTTACCATGCCTAATTTATAAATTAAACTTCATCATAGTTATGTATGTATAGGAAAAAACTGTATATAGGGTTCCATACTATTGTGGTTTTAGGAATCCAGTGGGGGGCTTACAACATATGCCTCAGGATAAAGGGGGACTGCTGTATAATGTTGTCAATGTTTGTAGCATATATCAGTACTTCATTTCTTTTTATTGTTGAATAATATTCCACTGAAGAGATATACTACATTTATCCATTCATCAGTTAATAGATATTTGGGTGGTTTCCACTTTTGGTTATTGTGAATAATGCTGCTGTGAACGTGTGTAAACATAAATTTTCATTTCTCTTAAGTATATATCTAAGAGTAGAATTGTTGGATCATATGGTAATTCTATTTTTAACTTACTGAAGATCTGCCAGACTGTTTTTCACAGTGGCTGCACTACTTCCACAGTGACTTCACCAAAATTCCTACCAACAGTGTGTGAGAGTTCCAATTTCTCCACGTCCTCACAACCACTTGTTATCTGTCTTTTTTATTTAGCTATCCTAGTAAGTGTAAAGTGGTATTTCATTGTGGTTTCAGTTTTATGATTTTATAAAGCACATTTCAGGTCTTGTTTCCCAGATTTTCTTTTTAACACAGGAATGTTAAATTTGTGGTAGAATCAGGTTTCAGGACCCCTTACAAATTATTGAGGACCCACAAGAGAAAAAAAGAATTGTGATAGAATCTTTTTTAAATTGTTGATTTCATTTTTCTAACAGGCTAAGGAAATTTTAACAAAAGAATCAAATGTGCAAGAGGTTCGTTGTCCTGTCACCGTCTGTGGAGATGTGCATGGGCAATTCCATGATCTTATGGAACTCTTTAGAATTGGAGGAAAATCACCAGACACAAACTATCTATTCATGGGCGACTATGTAGACAGAGGTTATTATTCAGTGGAGACTGTGACTCTTCTTGTGGCATTAAAGGTATGATTAATGAAATTCAATTTTTTTTTCAAGCTTTGAACCAACAAAAGGCAAGAATAGCAGTATTGCATATCATCTGTTCTATTTAATGATCCATTCAGTTTATAACCCAATAAAGTAATAGTTGATTTTACATCTTTTAAAAAAGAGTGGAGAATAATACATCAAACCTCTCCTGCCTACTTCTGGTAAATCAGTCTCTTGGGGAATCCATAGCTGAAGTCTTGGAATCATTTTTGACTTAGTAGTCGCTTATCCCTCATATTTAGGCAATTCACAAGTCGCTTAAAAAAAAAAAGTCTTTCAATAAATTAGAAAAAAAAAACAGCCAAGAACAAAAAAAAATTTTTTTAAGTCTTTTAAAAGTTTTACCTTGAAAACTATTACTCCTGTATCTTTCTATTTTTACTGTCCCCACCCAATCCATATCTTTACCACTTTGCACTTTGATTATTGCAATAGCATAGTAACTAATATTTTTGCCTCCAAGATCTGACCCCTCCAAATCTACCTTGCACCTTCCCTATGCTGCCAGATTACATCTCTTTAACACTTTCATCTGTTACTTCCCTGCTCCCAAATTCTTCCGTGATTCCACGTTGCCTGCAGACTTAAGCTCAAATTCCTTGTCTGGCCCTCTACAGTCCAGCCTGAATTTGCCTGCTAGTAGTTGGTAGCCTAAACACTTTGCCTCAAATCAAAGAAGTTCAGTGCTCAGTCTGTCTTCATATATTTCCTTATCCAGTTGTCCCGCAAGATTACTCTGATTTCTTGCCCCTTATGCCAAGACTCAAGCCCTACTTCTTCCATGAAGTCTTAAACCTTTTTAACCTTACTCCTACTCTAAATTACCATGAAACGTAGTCCCACCCCTTATTTGTGTTACATAGTGGTTTATTGCCTTGTATTATTTATTTTACATACCTCTTAAGTGAGATTAGTCCCTAAAGAGCAGGAGTGACCTGTTATACTTGTGTAGACCTCATCTAGCTTTAAGCACTGAGTTTACTGTTGGACATATAATGGATACTTAGTAAATACTATGTATGAATTGAAGTATGTATTTGAGCTTTTGGTTGATTTGGTTTACAGAATCCAATGCTTTTTGTCAATTCTTATCAGACATATTCTTAAATCTATTTTGTTATGGAAAAGAGACTATTAATACGTTTGAAATACTCCCTATTTTTGGCAAGGGCCTGTTTTTGTTGGCAAATACAATCTTCCCATGGGAAGTGAAAATTGAAAAGGGACGGAGAGGTTAGTCTATAGAGGAAGTTTGTCTCAGGTCCAAATCTCTGGTCTTCAGTATCCATTTAGAAGTAGTAAGTAATAGTGTTCTGGGGAGATTTAGAAAACTAGTGATAGTTTGAGGATGTAGACATTTGAGACAATCAGATGCAAGTTTATTATAGTAACATAGGTATCAGCTAATAAGGATTCCCATGAGGGTGATATAAATAGTAATGAAGAAGGATGACTACAAAAAATATTTCAAAGTTTAACAAGTAGGACCTGGTTATGAATGAGAACATTTTTTACTCTGAAAAAGATTTAACATTTAATTTACTAGCAGACAAAAGAGCCATTTAAAGAAATGGGTCAGAGGTTAATGCGCTTAACATGTCAATAGTAAAAATACGGTTTGTACCATGGGTTTCTTCTTGCTTTTCCTCCAGGTGCGTTATCCAGAACGCATTACAATACTGAGAGGAAACCATGAAAGCCGACAAATTACCCAAGTATATGGCTTTTATGATGAATGTCTACGAAAGTATGGAAATGCCAATGTTTGGAAATATTTTACAGATCTATTTGATTATCTTCCACTTACAGCTTTAGTAGATGGACAGGTGTGTATGTGTGTGCTTCCATGGGGGGTGAAGGGTGGCGGTGGGACTGGGATAAAAGGAGGAAAAGATTTTCTAGTAATTTAGGGTCTACACTTATCTGACTTGTGTTTCTTCATCTCCTTGGCCTTTCCTGCCTCTTTCCCTTACACTTAAGATTTCAGAACAGGGAACTGGATACGTTTTGTATAACTTCCACATTTTCTTAGCCATGATTTTGGACTGCAGTATTTAATTTAAAAGGACAATATTTTGCCTAGACATGCTAAAATGAAAGAAAACAATGTGAATTTAAAAGGTGTTAAGTTTTAATTTAGATTTTTTTAATTTAAAAAATATAATCATTAACATAAGAATGGACAAAATTATTTTAGAAGGACAGCCTATCTCTGTTGATGATGAGTCTAGTTTTTTAAATGGTTGCATTAGTAGAGCTTATATTTATTGAATATGCTCAAGTTCAATTATACATATTTGCCCTCGACATCTTACCTTCAGAAATCAAGTGGATAAAAATTAAATAAGTATATAGTGTATTTGAACAGTGGGACAAGCTTAGCTAACAATATAGACAGTGTCTAGCCTTTGATACATTGGTTCCCAACAAACCGAAACCAGATAATTTTTCCACATATTCTTTTCCCTCCCTGCGTCCCTCCCTTCCTTCCTTCCTTCCTCTCTTTTTTTTTTCTTGCGTTTGTTTGTTCATTCTTTCCTACTTTACGCCTTTCCATTTATCCATCCATCTATTTATATATCATGTGTTAAATGACAGTCTCCAGTTCTAAACAGTAGGACAAAACTCAGACTAGAAATTAAATAGAAAAGTTTAAAAGAAAAATCTGCTTGCTTGAAAACTATTACAATCTTCTACTAACACTCAGAAAATAAAAGGTAAGAATCCAAATCATTTCTTAATGATGGTGGTAGTATGGTGTAGACCAAAACTTTTGGATGTAAATAGGGATGAAATACCAGGAAATGCATAGTCGTACATTTGTTTTGTAGAAAAGTAGAAAGGAATGTTTTATAAACATTTAGCTCAATGAATGAAACAGTGAAATAAACTTAAAGGAATCATTAAAGATAAAAGCAGAAATGGATACAAAAAAGACAGTGTTGATCAATATGGCCAAAAGCAATTTTTGAAAAGTCTACCAAAAACAAATACTCGTATAGTCAAAACTGATCTAGGAAAAAAGGGAGATCAGGTCACATAAAACACTATGAATGAGGAATAAGGTATTACTATAAATATGGAGGCACATATCGCAATAACAGGTACAGGATTCTAATAAACTTGACAAGATGAATGAAATTTATCATAGCAAAATATTAATTATTAAATTTTTTTGAAGAAATTGGAAAAGTAACCAGGTCTGGATAGTTTTATAGGCTAATTCTACCAAACCTTTAAGGAACATATTTCTGTGTTCCAGAGCTGAGGAGAAAAGATTGAGAGCTTCAAAACTCTGTACAACTAGTATAACCCCAGAACCAAACTAGACATGGTGGCCAACACAGAAAAATAAAATCAGACCAAAACTATTTGAAAAAAGTCCTGTATCGTTCATTATTTAATACTCAGTTATTAAGGAGTAAAATAAAATAACGTTAATTGAATAAAGAAACTTACGCTAACTATACTTATCAGCAAAACATCAGAAACCTTTCATCAAAATTAGGAAAAATGCCCTCTAAAGCTTGTATTATTTTCTCTGATTCAGAATCACTAGAGGATGGGCTTGAGAATAGATGTTTTACCAAAAACAAAACCACTAACTTACATTATTCAGTTGTGTTTTGAAAGTTCTAGCCAGTGCACTGATAAAAAGAATTAAAAGGGGGGCCGGCCCGGTGGCTCAGGCGGTTAGAGCTCCGTGCTCCTAACTCCAAAGGCTGCCGGTTCGATTCCCACATGGGCCAGTGGGCTCTCAACCACAAGGTTGCCAGTTCAATTCCTCGAGTCCCACAAGGGATGGTGGGCAGCGCCCCCTGCAACTAAAATTAAACACGGGTACCTTAAGCTGAGCTGCCGCTGAGCTCCCAGATGGCTCAGTTGGTTGGAGCGTGTTCTCTCAACCACAAGGTTGCCGGTTCAACTCCCGCAAGGGGTGGTGGGCTGTGCCCCCTGCAACTAGAAATGGCAACTGGACCTGGAGCTGAGCTGCGCCCTCCACAACTAAGATTGAAAGGACAACAACTTGACTTGAAAAAAAAAAAAAGTCCTGAAGTACACACTGTTCCCCAGTAAAGTCCTGTTCCCCTTCCCCAATAAAATCTTAAAAAAAAAAAAATTTAAAAGGTTTAAACATTCAGAAGAAAACAACAAATATTTTTGCAAACATTATATACTCAGAAAAATATAAGAAAACTGAAAAACTATTAGAACCAATAACAGGAATCAGTAGGGTCTTTGTTAAGAGAAAATAATTTTATACATCAGCAGCAACCAATAAAATAATGATGGGTCACAAGGATAGAGATCTCCACCAGAGAAAGGGAAAAAACACTGTATAAAATACTTGGGATTATAAAGATAAAAGACAAAAAATATTTAAATTTTAATGGCTCTCTGATGTGAAAATAAAAGGTGCATTGATGTAGTACTGTTATCTAATCTAAGCACTTTATTCAAATTTTTATTATCTCACTAATGTCCCTTTTCATTGTGTTTTATAAATTCTCCACAGTGAATATTTTTAAACTTTTTTTGAAGAGAGCTATTAGGATTGACATTGTAATTATTATTTACTTTCCATTAACCTTTAGCAATTAATAAATTCATGTCCTTTTATAAACAGATATTCTGTCTCCACGGTGGCCTCTCTCCATCCATAGATACACTGGATCACATAAGAGCCCTGGATCGTTTACAAGAAGTTCCACATGAGGTAAACTGAGTTTTAATTAAAAGAAAAAAATATAACCAGATGGTGGTAAAGCTAAATTAGTGAAATGTGACTGCTAATACTTTTTATCGTGTACTTGGTTTTCTTGGCCAGGGCCCCATGTGCGATCTGTTATGGTCAGATCCAGATGACCGTGGTGGGTGGGGAATTTCACCTCGCGGCGCTGGCTACACATTTGGACAAGACATTTCGGAAACATTTAACCATGCCAATGGTCTCACACTGGTTTCCCGTGCCCACCAACTTGTAATGGAGGTATGTCCTTTTCCTACAGTATCGTGGTCTTTATTTCAGTAAACATGTATGTCTGCAAGAAAGCCTTAATGGCTTTGAATATCAAAAACATTCTCATCATTACCTAAGTGAAAGGAGAAAAAAAAAACTTGGGTGGTTTTAGCAAGTAGGGAACGTACTAATTGGCTAGAGCAAAATTATAACTCACTTTTGAAGTTAATTTAGACTTAGAGAAAAGTTGCAAAAATAGTACCAAAAAACTCCCTTGTAACTATCTTACAGTCAGATTCCTCAAATACAAATATTTTAATATTTGCTTTGTCATTCTTTTCCTCCTTTCCTGTCCTCTTCCCCCACGTTACCTTCTTTTGAACTATTTGAATGTCACTTTTAGACATGATGTTTCTTTATGCCCAAATTTCCATGTGTACTTTGTAAAAATAGGAACTTTTCTCTTACATAACCACAGTATAGTTATCACAGTCA